>NC_079190.1:383520228-383836389 GCF_029499605.1 Hyla sarda | reverse complement strand
GTCCGGGAAGAGCGGGGGGGAATGGCCTGCTTATCGGAGCAGAGGCGGATGCCGGAAAGTGCTGGGAGTTGAGGAGGCTGCAGTGAAGATCACTGGTAAGTAATCTTCACTGTGGCCTTCTAAAAGTTGCAAAACTACAAATCCCAGCATGCCCAGACAGCTAAAGGCTGTCTGGGCATGCTGGGAGTTGTAGATTTGAAACATCTGGAGGGCCACAGTTTGGAGACCACTGTGTAGTGGTCTCCAAACTGTGGTCCTCAAGATGTTGCAAAACTACAACTTTCAGCATGCACTGACTCTATGGGCATGCTGGGATTTGTAGTTTTGAAACATCTGAAGTGGCACAGTTTGGAGACCACTATATGGTCGTCTCCAAACTGTAGCTCTCCAGATGTTGCAAAACTACAATTCCCAGCATGCCCAGTCAGGGATGCTGGGCGGTGTAGTTCTGCAATATCTGGTCCTTCAGATGTTGCAGAACTACAACTCCCAGCATGCCTGGGCAGTCTGAGCATGCTTGGAGTTGAAGTTTTGCAACATCTGGAGGGCTACAGTTTAGAGACCACTACTTAGCGGTCTCCAAACTGTTCTTCCCCAGTTGTTGCATAACTACAACTCCTAGCATGCCCTTTGTCTGTCAGTGCATGCTGGGAGTTTTAGTTTTGCAACAGCTGTAGGCACACTGGTTGGGAAACACTGAGCTTGAGTCTGTTTCCTAACTCAGTGATTCCAACCCATGTGCCTCCAGCTGTTGCAAAACTACAACTCCCAAAATGCAGACCGTACATGCTGGGAGTTGTAGTTTTGCAACAGCTGGAGGCACACATGTTGGAATCACTAAGCTAGAGTCTGTTTCCTAACTCAGTGGTTCCCAAACAGTGTGCCTACAGCTGTTGCAAAACTACAACTCCCAGCATGTACGGTCTGTCAGTGCATTCTGGGAGATGTAGTTGTGCAACAGCTGAAGGCCCCCCCCCCCCCCCTCAATGTGAACGTGCAGGGTACATTCACACGGGCAGGGGTTTACAGTGGATTTCCTTCTAGAAGTTTGAGCTGTGGCAAATTTTCTGCCGCAGCTCAAACTCCCAGCAGAAAACTCACTGTGAACCCTTGCCCGTGTGAATGTACCCTAAAAACACTACACTACCACAAAATAAAAAGTAAAACACTACATATACACCCCCTTACACTTCTCCCCCCCCCCCCCCAATAAAAATGAAAAACGTCTCATACGGCAGTGTTTCCTAAACGGAGCCTCCAGCTGTTGCAAAACCTCCAGCTGTTTTGCAACAACTCCCAGTATTGCCAGACAGCCATTGACTGTCCTGGCAGGCTGGGAGTTTTGCAACAGCTGGAGGCACCCTGTTTGGGAAATACTATCTTAAGGTTTTGATGGAGACAAGCCCCATCCTTGTCTCCGGGTCTGCCCCTATTGCAAATACTTAATTTAGGCGTCAAATGGGCATGGTGCTTTATTTCAAGGAAACAGTTTAGTGCCACATATGGGGTATTTCCGTGCTCGGGAGAAATTGCGTTACAAACTTGGGGGGGATTTTTCTCCTTTTACCCCTTATGAAAAGGAAAAGTTTGGAGTTACACCAGCCTGTTAGTGTAAAAAAATAAACATATTTACACTAACATGCTGGAGTTGCCCCATACTTTTCAAGAGGTTAAAGGAAAAAAAAGACCCCCAAAATTTGTAACGCAATGTCTCCTGAGTACGGACGCACAACAGGGCTCAGGAGTGAGAAAGCGCCATTTACATTTGAGGCCTAAATTGGTGATTTGCACAGGGGTGGCTGCTGGTTACAACAGTTCTGACATGAATGCAAAAAAAATAACACCCACATGTGACCCCATTTTGGAAACTACACCCCTCAAGGAACATAACAAGGGGTATAGTGAGACTTAAACACCCTACAGGTCTTTGACTAATTTTTGTTAAAGTTGGCCGTGAAAAAAAATATAAAAAATTTCCCTGAAATGCTGGTGTTACCCTAATTGTTCATTTTCACAAGGGGTAATAGGAAAAATGCTCTGCGGATGCACTACACTGCTCAGAATAGAAGGAGCATCATTGGGCTTTTGGAGAGAGAATTAGACTGGAATTGAAGGCCATGTGCGTTTACAAAGCCCCCATGGTGCCAGAACAGTGGACCCCCCCCCCGTGACCCCATTTTGGAAACTACACCCCTCACGGAATGTAATAAGGGGTGCAGTGAGCATTTACACCACACAGAGCCCACTGTTCCAAAGATCTGCCAAAACGCCAGTGGGGTGTAAATACTCACTACACCCCTTATTACATTCTGTGAGGGGTGTAGTTTCCAAAATGGGGTCACATGTGGGGGGGGGGGGTCCATTGTGCTGGCACCACGGGGGCTTTGTAAATGCACATGGCCCCCTACTTCCATTCCAACCAAATTCTCTCTCCAAAAGCCCAATGGCGCTCATTCTCTTCTGAGCATTGTAGTTCACCCGCAGTGCACTTTATATCCACATATGGGGTATTTCCATACTCAGAAGGAATGGTGTTACAAATTTTTGGGGGCTTTTTTTCTTATTACCCCTTTGGGGTAACACCAGCATTTCATTGAAAAAATATAAATTTTTATTTATTTTTATGTCCCACTTTAACGAAAGTTTGTCAATCATCTGTGGGGTGTTAAGGCTCACTTTACTTACTCCCTGTTATGTTCCTTGAAGGGTGTAGTTTCCAAAATAGTATGCCATGTGTTTTTTTTCTTCTTCTACTGTTCTGACATCATGGGGGCTTCTTAAATGCGACATGCCGCCAAAAACCATTTAAGCAAAATTCGCTCTCTAAAAGCCCATTGTCGCTCCTTCCCTTCTGATCCCTCTAGTGCACCCACAGAACACTTTACATCCACATATAAAGTATTTCCTTGCTCGAGAGAATTGGGGTTACAAATTTTGGTGGGGCATTTTCTCCTTTTACTCCTTGTGAAAATGAAAAGTTTTGGGAGGCCTTTTTACGTTTCACCCCTTGTAAAAATGAAAAAAATGGGGCTACAATAACAGTGTAAAAAAAATTTTGATTTTTATTTTTCTCCTCCATTTTGCTGCTATTGCTGTGAAACACCTAAAGGGTTAACAAACTTTTTGAATGTCATTTTGAATACTTTGAGGGTGCAGTTTTCATAATGGGGTCCATCATAGGGGATTTCCAACATAAAGACCCTCATATTCACTTCAAAACTTAACTGGTCCCTGAAAAATTCTGATTTTGAAATTTTCGTGAAAAATTGCTGCTATACTTTGAAGCCCTCTGATGTCTTCAAAAAGTAAAAACATGTCAACTTTATGACGCCAACATAAAGTTAACATATTGTATATGTGAATCAATGTGTAATTTATTTGACATGTCCCTTTTCCTTACAGAGTGCATCAAAGTTAGAAAAATGCTACATTTTCAAATTTTTTCTGAAATTTTGGAATTTTTCACCAAGAAATGATACAAGTCATACCCAAAAACACACCAGAACAAGGGAAATTTGATGAAAAATAATTGATACTTTATTGGACATATATATAAATAAAAGCAATTAAAATGAGACAGCAGCAAAGCAGAAGAGAGAAATACACTGCTACGTAAACTTAGTATATAAAAGGTAGGGGATGTGCATTTATATTACCGTATTTATCGGCGTATAACACGCACTTTTTAGGCTAAAATTTTTAGCGTGTTATACGCCGATACACCCCCAGGAAAGGCAGGGGGAGAGAGGCCGTCGCTGCCCGCTTCTCTCCCCCTGCCTTTCCTGGGGTCTAGAGCCCTGCTGCCGGCCCTTCTCTCCCCCTGGCTATCAGCACCGCTGCCCGTTCTGTCCCCCTGACTATTGGTGCCGGCGCCGATAGCCAGGGGGAGAGAAGCGGCGCCGACAGCCAGGGGGAGAGAAGGGGCAGCAGCACCCATTGCCGGCGCCACTGCCCCGTTGCCTCCCCCCATCCCCGGTTGCATAATTACCTGTTGCCGGGGTCGGGTCCCCGCTGCTTCAGGCCTCCGGTGTGCGTCCCCTGCGTCGTTGCCATGCGCTGCACGGCGCGGCGCATGATGTATTTATGAAGAAATATAAAATCTCATCCCTTCCCCAATATCGCGCCACACCCCTACCCCTTATTTCCCTGGTTGAACTTGATGGACATATGTCTTTTTTCGACCGTACTAACTATGTAACTATGTCAGTGCGCCGCGCAGCGCATAGCCAGGGGGAGAGAAGGGCCGGCAGCAGGGCTCTAGACCCCAGGAAAGGCAGGGGGAGAGAAGCCGGCAGCGACGGCCCCTCTCCCCCTGCCTTTCCTGGGGGTGTATCGGGGTATACACACGCACCCTCATTTTACCATGGATATTTGGGTAAAAAACTTTTTTTACCCAAATATCCTTGGTAAAATGAGGGTGCGTGTTATAGGCCGGTGCGTGGTATACCCCAATAAATACGGTAGTTAAAGTGACTGGTGCAATCTATACAGCTATTAAAGTGCAGCATGCAATAGATGTAAACAGTATACACACTTTAACATGAAGGCAATGGCCACAGTTCATATATATTGCACATATCCCAGGTGACAGACAAGTAATACAGGAAAAAGCAGATTGGGCGATTGTTCCACCTGAAAACCGGGCAATGAAAAGAACCCAAAAGGTGAGAGGCAAGGTAACCAGAAAATCACCGGAGTCCAGCTAAGAAGTCATGAACAGATAATTTTGCCCGGATAAGAGGTGGAACAATCACTCCGTCACAATACACATACCCAATGTAGCACGTCAGACCCCAACGTTGTTTCGCTGTGAAGGCTTCCTCAGGGACTTCCTGATGTCTCCTGGTAGCGCCTCCATGCTCTGTACACTACGCTGACAGACATAGCAAACCTTCTTGCTACAGCTCGTATTGATGTGCCATCCTGGATGAGCTGCACTACCTGAGCCACTTGTGTGGGTTGTAGACTCCGTCACATGCTACCACTAGAGTGAAAGCGCTGTCAGCATTCAAAAGTGACCAAAACATCAGCCAGGAAGCATAGGAACTGAGAAGTGGTCCGTGCTCACCACCTGCAGAACCACTCCTTTATTGGGGGGGGGGGAGGGTCTTGCTAATTGCCTATTATTTTCACCTGTTGTCTGTTCCATTTGCACAACAGCATGTGAAATTGGCTGACGTTCAGTGTTGCTTCCTGAGTGGACAGTGTGATTTCACAGAAGTGTGATTGACTTGGAGTTACATTGGGTTGTTTAAGTGTTCCCTTTATTTTTTGGGCAGTGAATTAAATAAATAAACAAATAAACAAGCACCCAGCCAAGACAACAAAGGAGTGATTTATGTCCTTGGATGGTCCAGCCAGAGCTCTGACTTGAACCGAATGTAATATCTCTGGAGAGACTTGACAATGGCTTCCACTGACGGTCCCCATGCAAGGATAGGGGATAAGATGTCTCATCAAGATGGCCACGCCCCTCCCATAGACTTGCATTAAGGGGGAGGGGCATGACATCACAAGGGGGCGGGCCGTGACGTCACAAACCGCCGGCCCCTGTATTGTGAATCATCTGGCACAGAGCAAACTTCGGTTCAGTACTGCAGATGACTAGGGGCTGCAGGAGAGATTGCCGGGGTCCCAATCAGACATCTTATTACCTATCCTTGGATAGGGGTTAAGATGTCTAGGGGCAGAGTACCCCTTTACTACTCAAAAAGACTGTAGGCTGTAATGCTGCCAAAGGTGCTTCAACTAAGTACTGAGTAAAATGTCTGAATCCTTATGGCCATGCAAAATTTTAGTTTTTCCTACTCTAATTTCTAACAAATTTCTAACATTTTTAAAAAAGTGAAAAGGTATTTAGACTTTCTATACGCATTGTATTTATTTCTTATAACAACACAATTGGCAAGCAGGTTGTGGTCCTCCAGCATACAAGCAGACTTGTACTAGTGCTGTTCTATGATGGGCTGCCTTATGTATTCCTGAACAGAAGAGATGACAAGATGTCCAAGGCTGATTCCAAGCAGTTACTGCATGCAAGCAGCCAAAGCAGAATGATGTGGGATATACAGATACGCATACTGTAGAATGCATTTATATTGGATCTAAACCAGGGGTCTCAAACTAAAATTATCTTGGAGGTAGAGGCTGGGCCGCATGCGCCCCTCACATATAATGCCCCCCAGATAGATATGGGGCCTGTCTACCTACTGGGGAGCTTTACCCGAATTTCTGGTAGGGTTCCCAGTAGGTGTACAGCGACCCAGATAGATATTACCTCCGGAAGGTAGGGCTCCTATTTAAACAATCATGGCCCCTAAGAAGATAGGTTAGCCCCTGGTGATAAGCAGGTCCTCCCTTATTAGGCAAGTTAAGTTTCACAGCTACAGTATTTACATCTCCCTGATGCAGCCTAAAACGAGCCTTCTTTGCGGGGATGCGCAGGTTAGGTGATGTCATCACATGCGCCACACAGGACGTTTGCGTCCTGTGCATGCAATGATGTCATCAATCGTGCGCATCCCTCCAGGAAGGCTCGTTATAGGCTGCAGCAGGGAGATATAGGCAGAGTAGTAGTGTGTGCCGACGTAAATGAAGTCTTAAGGCATTTAGCACTGCTTGCCCGAAGAAATCACCTGCCCGGCGCCCGGGCCGCAAAGTTTTGCTCCACGGGCTGCAATTAGCCTGTGGGCTGGGAGTTTGAAACCCCTGATCTAAACTGTACAGGTAAACTAAAAGTATGACAAAATAAATGTATACAATAGAGCAGTGTAGAGCAGTGCCATAGAAAGACATTTAAATATAAGGAACTCTTATAGTTGTCACTTATGCACAAGTTTCTTAGAAACTGATGACAGACTATTGATTTGGAAAAAAATGTCTTCCAAACAAAACATAATAAATCACAATATTTCTAAAAGGAAAAAAAAGAATATACATATCTCCAATTTGAGTAACAAATATATGCAATTTAACATTAACATTGATAAACTTTCCACACCCTTATTTGTAAGCCTTATAAGGCTATGTTCACACGACAGAATTTCTGCACAAAATTCCATGGAAGAATTCCGCCAGAAAGTCCACCGAAATGTATTGCCCATTGATTTAATCAGTCCTATTCAGACAGCAGAATGCCCACTGCAGAAATTCTGCTTTCCGACAAAATAGAAGACCAGTCTTAATGTTTTGTGGAATTCCGTGGCAGAATGCTAATGGAAGTCAATTTTGCTTAAATTTTGGCAGAATTCTGTGTTCTGCGAACCCAGTAATTCCACTAAAATTCCACCACAATTCCGTTCAGCAAGCTTTGCGGAAATTCCGTTGTGTGAATATAGCCTAATACTGCAATAACATTTTTTCACCAGCGTAGAGGGCAGATCACGGGACAATTAGAACTATATTTCACAGACTGGCTCTACAGAATATTCTGTCTTCTGTTATGTTGACTCTACAAAGTTGCAGATGGCATTGAGGAAATCCTGGGTCTTCTCCGCATGTACCCAGTGCCCTGCACCTTGAATATATTCCACATTTGCACATGGGAAAAGGCGTTCTATATCAGGATAGTTCTCTGAACTGAAAATAAAAAGAAGCAGTTATATGTAAAAAAAACAAAAAAATACAAGACATAGGGAGGGTTTAATTTCAGATAATTTAATGAAGATTTCGCCATTGTAATTGCATTTTTGCAATGAACCTGAAAGTTATAAAATGGGGTGTGGCTTTGTGGATAACTTAATCTAAGAGTAAACTAACAGTTCAGTTTTTGGCACAAATTTTGTTGCACACAGTTTTTAAAATTATATTTGTAATGTAAAGCCCCTTTCACAGCCATTGCTCTCCGTCGAGAGCGGCCGTCAAAGTCGCTCTTTTTAGTTTTGAACTTTGACGGCCATGCTCATGACAGGGAGCAACAACGGATCCTGGCAGCTCCCATTTACTATTATGGGGGCCGCTGGGCGCCGTTATGAATAGTGGGAGAAAAAACCGGCACAAGCAGTAATTTTTCTCCCGCTATTCTGCCCGGCTCTCCCGATGGCTCCTGAAAGAAGCCTACATTTTTTAGATACTTTTATTTATTAAAATTTTTTTTATTACTGTTCACATTCACAGATTAACTGGGACATTCTCACACCCAGAGAGAAAAATTATGATATATAAGAAGAGAATTCTCAGTCCTCAGCATAGCAACTACAGCAAAAATAGATGTATGATGGATTGTCTGTTCACTCAAATATGAGATCCTTTAGATCAATATTTAGTTTAGTAAAATGTTAAATATAAACAGCATGTAATAAAATAAAATATATAGCATTCCAGCACAAACAAAAGTAAAATTGGTACAAATATCACCGGATACAAGGGATCGACGATTATTGGTTTGGCCGATATTAATTGGCCGATATTCACGATTTTGGACAGTATCGGCAATAACCTTGCCGATATTGCACCGCCCCCCCACATCGCCCCGGCCGGAGACCGCCGCTGCCCCATTGCCTCCCCCATCCCCGGTTTTATAATTACCTGTTCCCGGGGTCCGTGCTACTTCTGGCTCCTGCAGCGTCCTGTGTTACGCTGTGCGCTGCACATTGACAAGTGATGTCCTCAACGCGACGTCACCGTCAGTGCGCACAGTGACAGCTCCGGACGTCGTCTGAGCCAGAAGTAGTGCGGACCCCGGGAACAGGTAATTATAAAACTGGGGATGGGGGAGGCAATGGGGCAACGGCGGTGGTTGGACTAAGGACCGGCAGGTGGAGAGAAGCGGGCGGCGGCGGTCTCTGACAGAGGATGGGGGGGGGGGGTTGGACTCAGACTCAGGAGGAGAGAAGCGGGTGGCGGTCTCTGGCCCCGCAAAAGCCGCTGCAGTTCATTGATTTAAAGCACCCACTTTAAATCAATGATCTGCAGCCGCCTCTTCGGCTTCTTTTGTTCATATGTTCAGCGCTTGTGCTCTGTGTGTTCTGCGAAGAAAAAGTCCTGTAACAATATGGCAATATATAGATAGACAGCTGTACTGTCACAGTCTCGTGCATCAAATGTGTATGCAGTTGATTCTTACAGAGCCTGCAAGGTTGTGGCGGAGTCCTGCAGGATTATGGCAAGGTCATGCAGAAATGTCTAGATGTCTAAATATTGGTCTAGAGGATCTCATATTTTTTCTAGAGTGAACAGACAATCCATCATACACCTATTTTTGCTATAGTTGGTATGCTAAGGACTCAATTCTCTTTTTATTTTATATATGTCTACATTTATGCACGTTAATTCAGCCTTAAAAAGGGGAACTTCGATGTCAGCATTGCTTACCTGTTTGCAGACTGTTTTTCTGAGATGTGACAAAAAATCAGCAATTGACCATAGGGGATCAGGGATGGGATTATCTAATGGTTCTGACAATTTTTGCA
Organism: Hyla sarda; assembly: GCF_029499605.1. Taxonomy (NCBI): domain Eukaryota; kingdom Metazoa; phylum Chordata; class Amphibia; order Anura; family Hylidae; genus Hyla; species Hyla sarda. The sequence continues at coordinate 383,826,979 of NC_079190.1, read as the reverse complement.
ATTTTTTATTTGGAAAATGGGAAAGGGAGGTGGTGATTTTGGTAAATATATATTTTTTTAATTTCTTTTAACGATGTTCTTTTCCTCCTTTTACAGAAGTTCTGCTACTGTCCTGGGCTATGACGTCTCAATTTCAGCCAACTGCTAGGACTGTGCACAGCCATTAGCTAGATATCCCAGCCAAAATCACTAGGCACTACTAACTCCCGCCATAAGCAGAACTGCTTACTATAGCAGACACTGGGCAGCTACTGTAGCAAGGGATTTTGCCAGATATGGAGGGCAGCAGGTCTATTAAAGAGGTACTCCTGCCCTAATACATCTTAATCCCTATCCAAAGGATAGGGGATAAGATGTCTGATCACGGGGATCCCGCCATCTCCCGCAATCTGTCATTGAGCACCTACCTTTGTGAGCTCTAGGCTCTGAGTGTATACCGTGACGACCACGGGGCCATTGTATCGTGACATCACGACTCCGCCCCTGTGTGATGTCACGCCCTGCCCCCTCAATGCAAGTCTATGGGAGGTGACGTGACGGTCATCACGCTGCACACTCTGAGCCTCCAGCACTGTGGAGAGCTCACAAAGTGGGTACTGAATTACAGATTCTGGGGGTCCCCAGCGATCCTTTGGATAGGGGATAAGATGTATTAGGGCTGGAGTACCCCTTTAAGCAGCATCTGCAGTAAGCAGCTTTGAAGGGTGGCTTTGGCATCTGACTTACTGTGGAATGCAAAGCATCGCAGGTTGATGCTGTATTTAAATTAAGATGGCAATTGAAAGGCCATCACACGTTGAATCCATTATCAGGGTTATTGTATGTTGAGGTATCAGTGTATTTAAAGGGGTACTCCGAATAAAATAATTGTTTTCAAATTAACTGGTTCCAGAAAGTTACACAAATTTGTAAATTAGTTCTATTTGAAAATCTCTTGCCTTCCAGAACTTATCAGCTACTCTATGCCTTAGAGAAAGCCATGCAAAAAGTCAGACACTGTGCCCTTCGCTGCCACCTACGTTTGTGTCAGGAACTGTCCAACACAGGATCAAAGGGGTTATCAGGAATGTAAAAACAGAACTAATTTCTTCTAAAAACAGCACCATACCTGTCCTCAGGTTGTGTGTGGTATTACAATTTGGCTCCATTTACTTCAATGAACTAAGCTGCAATACCTCACACAAGTGTCTATGGAGTGGGGAGGAGGGAGCTCCACCAGCTCTGGGAGAACTGCAAATTAGAGATGAAGCCTGCTGAAAAATATCATATACAAGATATATAATGGTCAAAAATAGTGCTGCTTCTCATGTACACACAGGAAAGCGTATGTTGAAAAGTCATCTGCAATGACAGGTACACTGTAAATCCCCATAGCATATAGTCTCTGACATAGACAAAAGTGGCAACAGAGAGCACGTTTCTGACTGGAAACATAACAGGACTTCCAATAAGGAATACAGCAGCTAAGTAAAGGAAGGCTTGCACTTTTTTTTTTTTAAGAAGTAACTTACAAATGTTTATAAAACTTTTTTTTTTCTTAAAAGTACCCTTTTAATGTTGTAAACGAGAGCAGGGCTCAGACATCTTAGAGTATCTTACCTGATGTATGGAGAATTAGCTCCTCCCAGAAAGAGTGTAGGTCCAGAATAAGATGAATGAAACTCAGGGAAGTCTAGCACATCTTGGAGATGGTTTGAGATGGCTTCAAGATTTACTCTCCACTTAAAATGACCATTTTCTTGCAAAAGATTGGTTAGCAAAAACTGGCGTACAGAGGGTTCCTGTTAATAAGAACCCCAAGATGCAGATTAGAAACAGTTACAATTGGTAACTTCACTTCAATCCTAACAGTATAGGACACTAATTTATGGTGGAAAAATGTATTAAGTTCTGTGGGCACCCTCATATGTGCCTGGATTCATCAAGAGGAATCCTACACTGGTGGAAGTTTACTTAAAGTTGTACTCCGGTGGAAAACTTTTTTTTTTAAATCAACTGGTGCCAGAAAGTTAAACAGATTTGTAAATTACTTCTATTAAAAAATATTAATCCTTCCAGTGCTGTATGCTCCACAGGAAGTTCTTTTTTCTTTTCTTTTTAGTCAGACCACAGTGCTCTCTGCTGAACTGTTCAGAGCAGGATAGGTTTGCAATGGGGATTTGCTCCTGCTCTCGACAGTTCCTGACATGGACAGAGGTGTCAGCAGACAGCACTGTGGTCAGACAGAAAAGAAATTAAAAAATAAAAGAACTTCCTGTGGAGCATACAGCAGTTGATAAGTACTGGAAGGATTAAGATATTTTAATAGAAGTAATTTACAAATCTGTCTAACTTTCTGGCACCAGTTGATTTAAAAATAAATAAAAGTTTCCAGTGGAGTACCCCTTTAAAGCATTACAGTCATTAAAAACAACTTTTGACATGTAATCCTGAGACCCACTGCGATAGCGAGATATTAGCAGGGGAAGCAGGCAGCATCGTGCACCACACCCTGCAGATAGGGCAGGGGCACAGGTTTTAAGGGACAACATTTTATAGGTTTAACCCCTTAAGGACACAGCCCATTTTGGCCTTAATGGAGAACTGTAGAGTATCCGAAGGTTAGGGGATAAGTTATAGATCGCGAGGGGTCCAACCAATGGGACCCCCTTCGATCTCCTGTACGGGGCAGCTGCAGTATGCTGGAAGGGGGCGATCCGACCCCGCATAACGCAGCGGCCGACATGCCCCCTCCATGTATCCCATATAGGTCCATAGAGGGGGCGTGTCTGCCGCGGCTTCCTGTTGGGGATGACACAGGGCTTCCTGCAGACTGCTGCGGCCCAGTCTATAACTTAAAGAAGAACTATAGTGCAATATAACTTATCCCTTAAGTACACAGCCATTTTTATTCAGTTTTTTTCCTCCTTGCCTTGTAAAAATTCTACCTCTTTTAGATTTCCATCTACAGACCCATATGAGGTCTTGTTTTTTGCCCAACAAATTGTCCACTGTAATGGCATCACTAATTTTACCATACAATGTATGACGCAACCAACAATATTATTTGTGTGGGGAAATTTAAAAGAAAACTGCATTTTTGGAAGGTTTTGTTTTCACCATGTACACTTTACGGTAAACATGACAAGTTTTCTTTATTTTGTGGGTCAATACGATTAAAATACTACCCAAGGTTGCATACTTTTCTATTATTGTACCGCTTTAAAAAAAAAAAAAAAAAAAAAAAATTTTTTTAAACTAAATTAATATGTTTAGAATCACTCTATTCACTCTAAGAAGCAGTTTTGGCATTTTTATTAATTTTTTTTACATTTATGCTGTTCACCGTAAGGGATCATTAACATTATATAGTTGATACCAAATATGTTTATAATTATTTTTTTTTTTTTTATGCTTCTTGGAGTAAAATGGGAAAAAAGGGGCCATTTAAATTTTTATTAGATTGCAGATCCTTAGATTGCAGAATCTGAACAGTGCTATGCATATTTCAATAGAGGATTGAAGAAAAAAAATGGAGCACTCACCCCAAGCTGAAGTCTTGAAATATTTATTCCATTCAGGACATCACAAAACACGACAGGGAGCAAGGTATGCGGGTGCGGACATGAGGCGGGGGTAGACAAACAAACGGAGGAGCGACAATTGTTTCACGCTATGCAGTGCTTCCTCTGGCTCCAACCTCGGAGCCAGAGGAAGCGCTACATTGAGGTTGGAGCCAGAGGAATCGCTACATAGCGTGAAACAATTGTCGCTCCTCAGTTCGTTCGTCTACCCCTGCCTCATGTCCGCACCCGCACTGCTTGCTCCCTGTCGTGTTTTGTGAGGTCCTGAATGGAATAAATATGTATTAAGACTTAAGCTTGGGGTGAATGCTCCATTTTTTCTTCAATCCTCTATTGAAAAATTCTCGATGTGAACTGTCCTCTAACATATGTGAGCACCCCCATAAGTCTTCCACACGAGCCGTACAGCTAGCCTAAAAGAAGCATCACATCTATCAGGGAATGTCTCCAGATATTGCTTTACATTGACTTTGGTGCCAATGTCTGCTCTACCTTGCTATTAAGTGCTATGCATATGCTGATAGCAGCCAGGGCCTGCTGTGTATAATGCGAGCACCGCTTAGGTGCTCGCGTCATGTACAGGACGTAAATGTACGTCCTGGTGTGTTAACCCATTAAATAATGTGGGCTCGTTGTCATAAGGTTTGACATCATGTTATAGAGCAAAAGGAGTTGAGCAGATTGAAACACATCATCTTTGTGATGATTGACCTTGTAACTTATTGATTGAATCCCTGCTCTTTCTATTCTTAGGAGTCAAGTGGACAGGTGTCACTCAGATAGGACCACCCACTGGACTCTTATTAATAGATTGTACATCCACTTGCGGGAATGCACAGGTAATATGGATGAACAGTATAATTATACATATGTATAAAATGGAACAACAAGAAAACTGAGATGTATTATAACCTTGTGTGTCATGTCATCTGAAAGACTCAGGGTGAGAAAACAGAAAACCAGCAATACCTTTACTATTGCATTGAGCTGCTCCTCTGCCAATCTTCTGGCTGTAGACCTTGGCATCTCTCCTTCAAGACGTACATTCTGCATAGCTTTAATATATTGAGGGAAACCGGTCTGAGGAGATGTTGTAGAAGGACTAATGTCCACAGATATTAAGCGCTCTACCATGTGAGGCTGAGAAACACAAAAGACCAGAGAGATGTGTTTACATTTTGCATAAGGAGAAGTTTAAAGTTACTGTGGACATGTGCAGGTAATAAATAGATAACCAGGAAAACTCATGCACTGTCTATGGGACTTCTGAAAATAGATTACAGTGCTTTGCTATGTTCAGAAATCCCACAGTCAGTGAATGGAGAGGTGGCGAAGCATGTGCACTGCCAGCCCAATCACTCTGGGGAAAATGACCTCTGTTCTTGTGAATGGATGGGATCCTCTGCTGGAGTTGACCCTATTCATATGAATGAGAGAGTTATTTAGGCATTCTCTGAGACCTGTTCAAAGGTCATTACAGAGTGCAGAGGGCCTGAGGTCTTTGCACAAGCTATTATGAAGAGATCATCTTATCTATAAACTTGTTTCACATTTCACTGTCTTGTTAGTGATGATAAGGAGAAGACTGCTGAACAATCTGCAAAGAACAGGAAGTCTCAGTCTGTGGTGTAGGACAATTTATCCCGTATCCAAAAGGATAGGGAATACAGTGACCCCCCGACTTACGATGGCCCCAACATACGATAATTTCAACATGCGATGGCCATCTCAGAGGCCATCGGATGTTGAAGGCCGCATCAACATACGATGCTTTTGTATGTCGAGGCCATCGCATAAACGGCTATCCGGCAGCGCAGACTGCTTCAGCTGCCACCGGATAGCCGTTTACGGTACCCTGTGTGGTTCGCTGACAATCACTTACCTGTCCTTGGGGCTCCGGCGCCTCCTCTTCGGGATCCCCTGCATCGTCGGCGCTCTCCATTGTCGTCATCACGTCGCTGCGCACGCCGTCCCGTCATCCAATAGGAGCGGTGTGCGTAGCGACGTGATGGTGGTGATGGAGAGCGCGGATGCCGGGGAAGAAGAGGCCTTGCCGGAGCGTCAGTGACACCCCGGGGACGCGGAGACAGCGATGGACGGCGACATCCCAGGCAGTGGTGATGGTCCGGAGTGGCGGGGACAGGTGAGTACAACTTCCTCTAACAGTGGTCTACAACCTGCGGACCTCCAGATGTTGCAAAACTACAACTTCCAGCATTCCCGGACAGCCAACGGCTGTCCGGGAATGCTGGGTGTTGTAGTTTTGCAACATCTGGAAGTCCGCAGGTTATAGACCACTGTCCTATACTTTACATTGCACGGATCCCTCAACATGCAATGGTTTCAACAAATGATGGTCTGTTTGGAACGGATTACCATCGTATGTTGAGGGACCACTGTAAGTGTTTGATCCTGGGGGGTCCAACTGCAGGGACCCCCCACGATCTCTTGTCCAGCGCCCAGCTCCCCTCATACATTGAGCAATCTCTGTCCCATGCAAGGAGACCTCCGCACATAGAGGTTGGTCAACATGCCCCCTCCATGTATCTCTATGGGAGAGCCGGAGATACACCAACCCTGGCCCCATGGAGACACCTGGAGGGGTGTGTCAGCCACCTCTTCCTGCCATGGACGACACAGCTCCTCTCATGCGGAGAGTCAGGGCACCGTGCAGTCGCCCCCCCCCCCGCGATCAGTGACTTATCCCCTATCTTTTTTTGTATGCCTTGGAGGAAATCATGTAGACTTGGGTGAAGTTTTCAATTTCTTGTAGAAATTTTAAATACCCCATTGAGTAATGTTATATCATTTATGTATGTGGTTCCTATCTAGCTTTTAATTATTCCTTTATTGTATGTTTATGGTGATCGTGCCAAATGGAAAAAAACTACCATACTGCTCTTCTCTTTAAGGCTGAGTTCACAGGTTGGAATTTCCGTGCAGACTTTCCAAGCGGAATTCCGCTGCAGCAGAGTCCCATTGAATTCAACAGGATCCTGCTGCTCTGTGCACACATTGGAATTTTAGTGGCAGATGTTTCCGGAGTGGAAATTTCCTTTTCCGCAGAATGAACCTGTTCACGCAGCACGGAATGCATAGCAGTCTATGAGATGGTGCATTCCTGTGCGAACCTAGCGCCGGCATATTATGTGGAATGTCCGCACTGAGATTTTCCGTGCGGACATTCAGACATGTGAACATGGCTTTACACAGGACACACTGTGCATTTATTTTCAGTTTGTATCAACCGTATCTATCTTTATTGCATAAGCACTTTATTCTGTCTCCACATACCATATACTTATCTTTGTTCTGGGGGAAATCTGTCAAGACTTGTTATGAGCACTGTTATATGAAACTCTGAGATACAGTGATCAGTCTATAGATGTGCACTAACCTGTTAAAGGGGTACTCCAGTGGGAAACAAATGTTTTCAAATAAACTGGTGCAAGAAAGTTATACAGATTTGTAAATCATTGCTATTTAAAAATCTTAATCCTTGAAGTACTTATAAGCTGCTGTATGCTCCAGAGGAAGTTGTGTATTTTTTTCCAGTCTGACCTCTGCTTACACCTCCGTGTCAGGAACTGTCCACAGAGTAGGAGAAAATCTCCATAACAAACCTCTTCTGCTCTTGACAGTTCCTGACAGACAGAGGTGGCAGCAGAGAGCATTGTGATCAGATTAGAAAGAACTACACAACTTTCTCTAGAGCATACAGAAGCTGATAAGTACTTTAAGGATTAATATTTTTAAATAAAAGTAGTGTACAAATCTATATAACTTTCTGGCACCTGCTGATTTTAAAACTTTTTCTCATTGAAGTACACCCTGGGGCCCCCCGCGATCTCCTGTACGGGGCCGCGGCAATGTACAGAAAAAGGGACGTTCCGTCCCCGCATGAAGCGGCAGCCGGCACACCCCTCCATTTATCTCTATGGGATTCATGGAGGGGCGTGCCGCATCATGCAGGGATGGAACGCCCCCTTTCCTGTACATTGCCGCGGCCCCGTACAGGAGATCGTGGGGGGGCCCCAGCGCTCGGACCTCCCGCGATCCAAAACTTATCCCCTGTCCGAAGGATAGTTCAGAGCACTACAGATGTCCTTTAAATGTAGTTATTGAAATAGTGCTTGTATGAAGTAATATACGCTGAGTATTGCTTTAGTTATATTGTGACCAAGGTGACACAATTGTTGCACATAATTCACTATCATAAAACTTTTGGTACTGTAAATAATTGCCGATTTTTTTTCATTAAGTGTTTTTTGTTGTTTGTCCATTTTACTTGACGTGCTGTAGCACAAGTATTTCAATGTTACCCTTATCTGACATTTTCTTGCATTCCATGCAACCAGAGACAATGGCCCTCATTTACTAACATGATTCCGGCTCTTTTTGGTTTTAGCGCCTAAATTCTGTCGCACGGAACGTGCGACAGAATGTGCAACAGAAAAAACCTGACAGAATCTGAATCACTTAGAGTGAAAAAAAATAAAAAAACTACAAAAAGGGCGTTGTTTTCGGGAAAAGGGACGTGTTCCCTTAATTTCAGCCAAAATCACTCGTCTTTTCCTAAAACCACCCTGAAATTCATGTGAATTATCTGTGAAGAAAACCCGATACTTTAAAGAATGTATAAAGTTTCAGAAAGCGGAGTAAATTCTCTGTGTTTGCTCCTCTGGGGGGGGGGGGGGGGGGGATGGAAGGGGAGAAATAGCCGATAACTTATACCGGAATATCGGTATAAGTCATCGGCTATCGGCCTTAACCTCCACAGATTATCGGTATTGGCCCTAAAAAAAATTTGATATCGGTCAATCCCTAGGATACAGTACTTTATATATACATATTTCCATGAATACATTAACCCATTTAACATTTGAAGTTTGCCGGGTCTGAATGCCATTGGAGGCTGAGTATGACATCCGCCTCCAGGGTCTATTGGTGGTGTATAGGAATGAATGGGCTAGATCTATAACATTGTGATTTTTTTTCCCATTGAAATCAATTGGCTCATTGTGGTCTGTGGTGATCTTGCGGCAAGCGGGGTAGAAAGCTAAACAGCAGGGTCCTGGTAGTAAAGTGGATAGGAGACCCTGGTGTGGGTTCAATTCCCGGGTTGATATACAGGGTTGTGATTGTTCCCACAGTTCAAAAAAATCATGTCTATCCTAATTAAAGTATAATCGCACCACTGTATATCAACCCAGGAATTGAACCTACACCAGGGTCTCCCATCCACGTTACTACCAGGACCCTGCTGTTTAGCTTTCTACCCCGTTTGCCCCAAGATCTCCATAGACCACAATGGGCCCATTGATTTCAATGGGCATAAAATCACAATGTTATAGATCTAGCCCATTCATTCCTATACACCACCAATAAATCCTGCAGGCTGACGTCATACTCAGCCCTCCAACGCCATTCAGACCCGGCAAACTTCAAATGGTTAATGTATTCATGGAAATATGTATATATAAAGTACTGTAACTTGGACCTGAGGAAGGAGGGAGCCCCTCAGAAATGCGTAGTCCTACCATGTATTGCCACTTTTTATGATTTTCAATAAAACGCAATTACGAGTCTATACCCGACTCCTGCGTCACCACGCCGGTGTAGCGCTCCAGTGCCGAAGTCGGATATTCACTGGAAGGTCAAGGAAACCCCTGCTGGGATTCCCACCTCCCACATCAGTACTTCTGTAGAAGAAACCCTGCGACAGAAATTACCGTGCAACAGTATTTTTCCCTGCGACTAAAAATATTGGGAAAAGTGCGACAGATAACAACTTGGCAATGTGGGCTCAAAAGATAAGAAAAATCCTAAAATACCCCTTTAATATAGATAGTTTAACATAAAACATGATTTAAACAATAGATCATTTTCTGATTACACAATCCCTTTACGTCAAGGTGGATGAGAGACAGCAGCACTGTGTATGGTAAAACTCCAAAGGGCCATTGTAAACCATCATTCGCCTAATCCAGCAGTGTCGCATTAACTTTTTTATTTATTTAACCCCATAAGGACCGGGGTTTTTTCCGTTTTTGCATTTTCGTTTTTTTTGCTCCTTGCCTTTAAAAAATCATAACTCTTTAAATTTTGCACCTAAAAATCCATATGATGGCTTATTTTTGGCGCCACCAATTCTACTTTGTAATGACGTCAGTCATTTTGCCCAAAAAAAATCATTGTGCGACAAAACTGAAAAAAAAAAACGCTGTTTTGTAACCTTTGGGGGCTTCCATTTCTACGTAGTACATTTTTTGGTAAAAATGACACCTTATCTTCATTCTGTAGGTCCATACGATTAAAATGATACCCTACTTATATAGGTTTGATTTTGTCGTACTTCTGGAAAAAGTCATAACTACATGCAGGAAAATTAATACTTTTAAAATTGTCACCTGACCCCAATAACTTTTTTATTTTTCCGTGTATGGGGCGGTATGAGGGCTAATTTTTTGCACCGTGATCTGAAGTTTTTAACTGTACCATTTTTGCATTGATAGGACTTATTCATTTTTAAATGATATAAAAAGTGACCAAAAATGCACTATTTCAGACTTTGGAATTTTTTTGCGCGCACGCCATTGACCGAGCGGTTTAATTAATGATATATTTTTTATAATTCGGACATTTCCGCACGCGGTGATACCATATATGTTTATTTTTATTTACATTGTGTTTTTTTTTTATGGGAAAAGGGGGGATGATTCAAACTTTTAATAGGGAAGGGGTTAAATGATATTCATTCACTTTTTTTTTTGCAGTGTTATAGCTCCCATAGGGACCTATAACACTGCACACACTGATCCTCATTGATCACTGGTTTCTCATAGGAAACCAGTGATCGACGATTCTGCCGCATGACTGCTCATGCCTGGATCTCAGGCACTGAGCAGTCATTCGGCGATCGGACAGCGAGGAGGCAGGTAGGGGCCCTCCCGCTGTCCTGTAAGCTGTTCGGGATGCCGCGATTTCGCCGCGGCTATCCCGAACAGCCCACCGAGTTAACCGGCAGCTTTCACTTTCGGTTTTAGCCGCGCGGCTCAGCTCTGAGCACACGGCTAAAGGGTTAATAGAGCGCGGCACCGTGATCGGCGCTGCGCGCTATTAGCGGCGGGTCCCGGCTTTACTATGATGCCGGGCCCGCCGTGATATGATGCGGGGTTACCATGTAACCCCGCGTTATATCACGAGAGCAGGACCAAGGACGTACCACTACGTCATTGGTCCTTAAGGGGTTAAGCTTTCTTTGTTACCTGTTTTTATGAGGCATAAGACTACTGTACATCTGTTTCTACCAAAATACACTGACAAAATGTGCATTTGTACTGCTTACTTGTTGCAGTGCCAAGGTCATGGCAGTCTTTCCTCCCATGCTGTGGCCAATTAAGACACATCTAGGAATGTTTAGCTGTTGCAGAAGATGACGCACATCATCACTCATCGCAGGGTACGTGATGATATCACAATGTGGACTGCTGCCATGGTTGCGGGCATCTAGTGTCAACACCTGCAGAAGATATACCAAATGTCATACTTATATCATTGCCTTAGATACTTCAACACACTAGCCTTTTGTTCAGGCACCTAGGCAAGAAACACATACATACCTTTAAAAAAGGATCTTATCTTGGTTGGGAAGTTTATGGCTCTGTTCAGATCTGAAGTGTAAATGTCATTGGAGCAGAAAAATAGAATTCAAGCTGTAATGCATCCCACATCAGCGGCCAGAGGCGTAACGTGGAGCTTATGGGCCCTGATGCAAATTAGAATACTGGTCTCTTATTGGGCTAATGTGCCTTGGGGCTTCCCTAGACAACAGGGCCCCAGTGCGACTGCAACCTCTGCATGCCCTAAAGTTATGCCCCTGTCAGCAGCACCTGACTAACCCCCACTGACTTGGGGTATGTTCACTCTACGGAATCTCTGCGTAGAATTCTATTCAGGCATCCTGCTCAGAGATTCTGCTACATGAACCTAACACTGGTGTGAATGGGTCATCCGTTTACACCGCAAAATTTTAGCAGCAGAGAACAAACTCATTGTTTCGTCAGAATCTGCAAGAAGAGTCCCTTTATTTAAAAGAAAAGTGATACCACATTTGCCCTGCCACTTCCACTGCTAAAACATATAGTGATACCTGTAATGTAAATGTGCTGTGCTAACAGTTTCTTGGTGCACCGGAGGTGTTATCCAGACCACTCGTCTCTTCCTGTCACACTGCCTGATCACTAAGACCAAGCCGCCCCCTTAGCAGTAAAGCCATGTGACAATCCCACTGAGACACAGTGCATGCGTGAGATCTCACATTAGTCTTGGTTCTATGTCACTGCAGAGGGGCGTCTCGAGATTGTGGTCAGGCGGGGCTACAGGAGACAGGAGTGGTCCGTCCGGATTTTGTCTAGATCAAAATTCTGTATTGTGAACCTAGCTTAAAGGCGTAGTCCAGTGCTGACAAACTTATCCCCTATCCTAAGGATAGGGGATTAAGTTTCAGATTGCGGGGGGCCCGACTGCTTGGGGTGCCCTACGATCTCCTCTACGGGGCCCTGGCTCACTGGCCAGATAGCGGGTGTCGACCCCCGCACGAAGCAGCGGCTGACATGCCCCCTCAATACATCTCTATGGCAGAGCCGGAGATTGCTGAAGGCAGCGCTCCGGCTCTGCCATAGAGTTGTATTGAGGGGGCGTCAGCAGCCGCTTCGTGCGGTGGTCAACACCTGCTATCTGGCCAGCGAGCCGGGGCCCCGTACAGGAGATCGTGGACCCCCCGCGATCTGAAACTTATCCCCTATCCTTAGGATAGGGGATAAGTTTGTCAGCACTGGATATCTCCTTTACCCGGCACTATTGAGAGATTTAGAAAACTGTCTGTGATTTCTATCAAATGTAGTGTTGGCGTAAAGACCCGATGGTCTTTAAATGTTATCTTTGGTGAAAGCAAACATAGATTATATAATGCATATGGATACTGTACTATACTGTATAACAGCTTGTGTCTGCTTGTACTGTATAGCCAAGAGGAATATAATTTACCCAAACCAGGGGGAGGAATTCTCGTAACTGCTATTCCCTAACATATAGGAGCAGATTCACAAGCCTCAAATGTTGATTGTTTATTTAAAAAATAAAATAAAGATTCCAAATCTGAGAAATTTTACTTAAAGGGGTACTCTAACGTTAGGCTAAAAGAAAAAACAATTGTAAAAGCATATATCATTGCTTATCTGTCTGCCCAGTTATGAAATCACCAAATATTGGATTTGTTATGTGGGTATGTAATTCTCTCCCCTACCATGTCCTCTCACTACTTCCTGGTTGAGCAGTTACTCAGTACTACAATTCCCACAATGCATTGCTTTTCATGAGCTCTTCACAACAGTCCTCCTACCCTACCTACTCCACTCTAGTAACACTCCTGTCAGTTCCCTGCCGAGAGCGTCTGCAGAACATTTCTGTACACAGCAGACTAATGCTGTATTTATTGCCTGTCTGCTCCTCTGCCTGTGGCATTGTTCACCACAAAATGCTGTTAAAAACAACTCATTCTTCCCGAAAATGTCCCAAAAATGATATACGTATATGACAGGGAGATGGTAATGTAGGCAGCAGGGGCTGGCCAGAGGTGGTGACCTCACTCAGAGGGTGGTCTAGAGTAGTGTTTCCCAACCAGGGTGCCTCCAGATGTTGCAAAACTACAACTCCCAGCATGCCCGGACAGCCGTTGGCTGTTCGGGCATGCTGGGAATTGTAGTTTTGCAACAGCTGGAGGCACCCTGGTTGGGAAACACTGGTCTAGAGCACAGAGACAAGATCCAGCCAAGCCTCCTGAGACAGGAGAGAGGGAGGATCCAGGGTGCTGCTGTGACAACACTACACTGACAATAAAAAGGACTACACAACATCCTGTCAGGGTTAAATCATGAAAAAGCATGCTGAAGACAAAAAGATTAGTGATAACATTATTTATCATAGTGCGATTTTTATTTAGATACAATTTTCTGATACAGGAATACCCCTTGAAATGGGTATTCCAAAACCCAGAAACACCCTAAATTATGGCCAGCTAAAATGCAACAGAATACACAATACACTATCTCTGTGACTAGCTTTATGTGCACTGCAGCCCCAAACAAAGTACGCAGTGATGGCATGCGTAGGCATCTAGAAACAGGGGTCACATGATCATGTTGTGATTAGAAACAGACTGCAAGATTGGAATAATAAAAAATACTTTTGGGTTTCGGAGTGGGGACAAGGGCATGTGCTGGCAGCAGAGAGCACTGTTATAGTAAACAGTTTCAAACACAGCAAAGCATAGGTAAAAGGCCTGGAATACAGCCTTCAATGTCTGCTATATGGATCCTACAGGTCTAATTGTTACTCATCCATTGGATTTCTTTATCCCTATTAGGGATCGACCGATATCGTTTTTTTAGGGCCGATACCGATAATCGTGCAGGTTGGGGCCGATAGCCGATAACTTATACCGATATTCCGGTATAAGTTATCGGCTATTTAACCCCCTGCGACACCGCTGCAGATCATTGATTTAAAGCGGGCGCTTTAAATCAATGATCTGCAGTGGCTTTTGCGGGGCCATAGGCCACCGCCGCCACCCGCTTCTCTCCCCCTGCCTGTCAGGGTGGTCCGGGCCATCCATCCTTCCTTCCTGTAGTGTCCGGGGGCATTCCGGGTGAAGAGTGAACCGGTCCGGGCTCTCCTTCTTCTCCGGCGGTCATCTTCTCCACTCCGGGCAGGCTCCGGCCTAGTACGCTGCATAGACGCCGCTGCGCAGTGACGCCCGTGCGCGGCGACGCACTTGACGTCACGGCGTAGCGGCGTCTATGCAGCGTACTAGGCCGGAGCCTGTCCGGAGTGGAGAAGATGACCGCCGGAGAAGAAGGACAGCCCGGACCGGTTTACCCTCCACCCGGAATGGCGCCGGACACTACAGGAAGGATGGATGGCCCGGACCACCCCCATTACGGGTAAGTTTAATTTTTTTATTGACTCGGAGGGTGGGGGAGGGGCCCGAACGGTATAGCGGTATGGGCAAAAATCCATATCGGTATAACGCCCAGCATCACGGTGGGGGGTGTGACGCGGTGCGGGGCATTATCGGCAAGGTAATTGCCGATACCGATAATGCCCAAAATCGTGATTATCGGCCGATAATATTGGCCATACCGATAATCGGTCGATCCCTAATCCATATAACAGGCAGCCCAGGTTAAATGTGCATGTTTATAGGAAGCCTAGGTATATGACCAGTTTATTTTATGTCGACATAATTATAAAAGGGTCCAGAATTTATGTCGAGCTGCATCCTTTCTGAATAACTTTCTTGCACAATGATAAAGATAGATATTACACAAGGAACATTTGGCATTTATAAAGGGATAGAACTGGCTTTTCTCTGCAGTGCGCCCACCATGGAATGATAACAGAAAACACATTAGCAGTACACAGAAGAGATTTAAAGGGGTACTCCAGTGAAAAACTTTTTTTTTAAATCAACTGGTGCCAGAAAGTTAAACAGATTTGGAAATTACTTCTATTAAAAAATCTTAATCCTTCCTGTACTTATTAGCTGCTGAATACTACAGGGGAAATTCTTTTCAATTTGAAACACAGAGCTGTCGGCTGACATGACGTGCACAGTGTTCTCTGCTGACATCTCTGTCCATTTTGGGAACTGTCCAGAACAGCATATGTTTGCTATGGGGATTTCCTTTTACTCTGGACAGTTCCTAAAATGGACAGAGATGTCAGCAGGGAGCACTGTGCTCATGATGTCAGCAGAGAGCTCTGTGTTTCAAACGGAAAATAATTTCCACTGTAGTATTCAGCAGCTAATAAGTACAGGAAGGATTAAGATTTTTTTTATAGAAATAATTTACAAATCTGTTTAACTTTCTGGCACCAGTTGATTTAAAAAAAAAAAAAAGTTTTTCACTGGAGTACCCCTTTAACTAAAACAACTTATTGACCATCTGTGACGCTAACATATCAAGCACTTACCTTTCTACCAATCCGTTGCACCAAAGCTCGAGCAATAGACTGAAAGTTCGATTTGCTACCAAACAATCCATGAAGCAAAACCAAGGGTGGTCCAGATGCCTTTCCTTCATACAAGTCATAGGACAAAGCAACAGGGCTGTAAATAACACAAATGTGACATATGAATCTGTTAGGCTGTGTTCACACGGCCGTCTAGACCCGTCCCGTTCTTCTCCCGTCAAAACTAAAACCGGACTTAAAAAAAAGACAATAATGGATGCAAACGGATGTTATCCATTTGTATCCGTTATTGTTTAGTTAGTAAACCAAAAAATATATATTCTTTTGTTCTGAGCATGCTCAGAAGTAAAAACATAAAAAATAACGAATTGAAAAAACCGACGCAAACGGATGACATTAAAAGGCTCATCAGTTTTCCATAGACTTCAATGTTAAATTTACTGTATCCGCTTTTTCTTCCGTTCTTCTGACAGGAGAAAAAAAATACTGCATGCATCGTCTTTTCTCCCGTAAAAAAAAAAAAAATGGAAATGAGCGCAGATGAGTACAAATGGATGTGAAAGGATTGTAAAAAAATCCCATTGACATCAATGGGATTATTTTACAACAGTTTGTTATCTGTTTAAAAGCAGCAACAACGGAACCTAAATGGGGGGGCTGGGACAGACGGCTGTGTGAACGCACCCTAAGGAGTATAAGCCAATAAAAAGGGTTGGAAACTTTACAGAAACATTTCTCAGTTCACTGTATTAGGGAGGTAATGTCATGTGATCACTCCTGCTGTGCCCAATGGGGCTCATATAAGTCTCCATACTATGCCATCCTGCTCAGTGTGCTGAATGGTAATCCCATGTATAATATGGGCGGGCATGGAGGAGTACATGATAAGCTCCAGTTCTTTTCTCATCTGTCCAAGGAACAAGCCACAAAGCTTCTGAGAAAGGAAGAGATTTATCAAAATTTGTGTAGAGGAAAATTAGTGCAGTTGCCCATAGCAACTAATCAGATTGCTTATTTAAAAGGCCTCTAAGATATGAAAGAAGCAATCTGATTGGTTGCTACGGGCAATTGCACCAGTTTTCATCTACACAGGTTTTGATAAATAACCAGGATACCCAGCACTGTATCTATAACAAGGGGGCATCCTCTACGTTTAGAGGAAAGAAGGTTTCTACACCAGCACAGACGGGGTTCTTTACTGTAAGAGCAGTGAGACTGTGGAATTCTCTCCCGGAGGAGGT
This sequence comes from Hyla sarda, assembly GCF_029499605.1. Classification (NCBI taxonomy): domain Eukaryota; kingdom Metazoa; phylum Chordata; class Amphibia; order Anura; family Hylidae; genus Hyla; species Hyla sarda. The sequence goes on along the minus strand of NC_079190.1, from coordinate 383,810,139 downwards.
GGTCATGGTGAACTCTGTAAAAGAATTCAAAAAGGGGGCTGGATGCATTTTTGGAGAATAACAACATCGCTGGTTATGTACACTAGATTTATAGGGACAGAAGGTTGATCCAGGGATCTATTCTGATGCCATATTTGGCATATTTTAGTCGGGAAGGAATTTTTACCTCTAGTATGAGGGTTTTTTGCCTTCCTCTGGATCAACTCAACTCAATTGGGATATAGGTTGAACTTGATGGACTCGTCTTTTTTCAACCTTATGAACTATGTTACTATGTACACTGTATATATGTTTATGACGACTGATTTTGATCAGATGTAGCTGACGATGTCGCTTGTACAGTACAGCTCATTGCCAAGTGACAGATCTGCAGACCAGCATTTTCCAGTGAAAGCAGAAATGGACGTTCAGCGCTAGGTGCAGTAAAACCAGGTACTTTATTGTAGGATCATCGGACACAAACACACAAACATGCATCAGGACAATCACTGACGCATTTCAGACCAGTAACGGTCCGAAACGCATTGATGTTTGTCCTGATGCATGTTTGCGTCCGATGATCCTACAATAAAGTACCTGGTTTTACTGCACATAGCGCTGAACGTCCATTTCTGCTTTGACTGATCCGGTCCGGGGATGCTGCCGACTAGTCCGCGTGCTTGTGGTGGCGGTACGGTAGAGAGAGCTGTCTGCACAGTGTTTGAGCATTTTCCAGTGTTCTTCCAGCTGTGTGAACCCTGCGATGACTGGATTTTGGTTCACTAGATCTGTTGCGCTCCAAGTTACATCCATAACATTAAAGTTAAAGAGATTATCCTGGAATGGAAAAAACAGCTCCACACTTGTCCTCAGGTTGTGTGTGGTATTACAACTTGGCTTTATTCACTTTAAAGGGGTACTCCGGCGCTAAGACATCTTATCCCCTATCCAAAGGATAGGGCATAAGATGCCTGATCGCGGGGGTCCCGCCGCTGGGGACCCCTGTGATCTTCCACGCCGCACCCCGTTAGAATCAGCCCCCGGAGCGTGGTCACGTCGGGTCTGATAACTGGCGGTCATGGGGACAGAGCATAGTGATGTCACAGCTCCGCCCCCATGTGCCATCATGCCCCGCCCCCTCTATGCAATACTATGGGAGGGGGCGTGACAGCTGTCACGCCCCCTCCATAGGTTTGCATTGAGGGGGCGAATTGTGACGTCACACAGGGGCGGAGCCATGACGTCACTATGCTCCGTGTGGAAGATCACAAGGGTCCCCAGCGGCGGGACCCCCGCGATCAGGCATCTCATCCCCTATCCTTTGAATAGGGGATAAGATGTCTTAACGCCGTAGTACCCCTTTAATGCAAATGAGCTGCAATACCACGTACAACCTGAGGACAGGTGTGGTGCTGTTCTTGGAAGAAGTTTAATCCTGGATAAGATCCTTAAAGGGGTTCTCGTGTGGAAAACTTTTTTTTTTTTTAAATGTGCCTAAAAGTTAAAACAGATTTGTAAATTATTTCTATAAAAAAAAATCTTAATCCTTCCAGTACCTTATAGTGGTTATATTCTACAGAAGAAATTTTTTTCTTTTTGGATTTCTCTGATGTCATAACCACAGTGCTCTCTGCTGACCTCTGTTGTCCATTTTTGGAACTGTCCAGAGCAGGCGAAAATCCCCATAGCAAACATATGCTGCTCTGGACAGTTCCTAAAATGGACAGCAGAGGTCAGCAAGGAGCACTGTGGTCGTGACATCTGAGAAATCCAAAAAGAAAAGCATTTCCTCTGTAGTATACAGCCCATAAAATGTATTGAAAGGATTACGTTTTTTTTTTTTTTTTTATAGAATTAATTTACAAATCTGTTTAAGTTTCTGGCACCAGTTGATTTAAAATAAATAAAGTTTTCCACTGGAGTACCCCTTTAACCTGCCCTTAAGTCAGTGTTTCCAAGCTAGTGTGCCTCTGGCTGTTGCAAAACTACAACTCCCAGCATGCCCGGACAGCCTTCTGCAACAGCCGGAGGCACACTGGTTGGGAAACACTGTACTATGGTAAAGAAATCAGACACGGGAAGACTTACAGTATGAAGTATAAACATCCCCAGTGACAGTACACAGCCCCAAGGACAAACACGGACGCACAGAGTTTGCGCACGCCTCTATAAACGTCATGACGTCATCACGCACTCACCCGCCATGGCATTTGCGGTGTGTAGAGAGAGAAGGTTTACCAGAAACGCTGAATGCCCTCGTTATAAGTCCCCAGGTCCGACTCCCGCCTGCACACACTATAGACGCCGGTAGCGGCATTGGAAGCGTTAATAGCGGTCCGGTTACTGCGCGCCGGCTGCGGGTAGATATGGAGCTGCTATTGGGGACGCCGCCGTAGTGGGCGGGGTTTACCACATATCACGAGATAGTTTCCCGGCTGCAAGATATTGGAGCCCTGTTTACTACTGGCAGTATGGGCAAAAAGATGTGTGAGTCCATGTACTGCTGCATTGTACGAACCAAGGGGGAGTTTTATTAAAACCCCTGTAGAGGAAGAGTGTTGTAGTTCTCCATAGCAACCAATGAGATTGCTCCTTTCATTTTTCAGAGGTGTTTATAAGAATGAAAAAAGCGCTCTGGTTGGTTGCTATGGGCAACTGCACCCCTCTTCCTTTACAGGGGTTTTGATAAATCTGCCTTTAATATGTGCTCTGTGGTGGGGTTCTTATAGATCAGTGGTCTTCAACCAGCGGACCTCCAGATGTTGCAAAACTACAACTCCCAGCATGCCCGGACAGCCGTTGGCTGTCCGTGCATGCTGGGAGTTGTAGTTTTGCAACATATAGAGGTTTTCAGGTTAAAGACCACTGTTATAGATCATTCCCAGTATAGGGAGCATGTTAGGAGTTTTAGTTTTAGTTGTGCTACAGGTTGGGGAACACTGTGTTAACCCCTTGAAGAAGCAGCCAATTAAAATTTTTGCGTTTCATATATATATATATATATATATATATATATATACATACATATATTTATCCCCTTTCCCTCCGCACAGCCTAAACTCAACCCTTCTAACTTTTTGGATGAATAGAGCTGTGACATTTATCGATCATTTTTGGAGGTTCCATTTCTACATTCGTTTCTGTATACCTTTTAATACTTAAATTAACCTTTGAGGACGCAGCCATTTTTCATTTTTGAACTTTAATTTTTATAAGCCAAAAGTCTTTCAGTTTTCCCCCTTCAGGGCCACATGAGGCTTGTTTTATGTTCCATCAATTGTACTTTGCATTGACATAATTTCCTATACCAAAAAATCTACTGCTAAATAAAACTATTATTAATTATTATAAATAATAATAAAAGCATTTTGCAACTTTTTTTTTTTTTTTTTTGGGGGGGGGGGGGGGGGGGTTGATGTTGTGTTATTTGTAGGTCAAAATGATTACGATTAGAGATGAGCGAACTTACAGTAAATTAGATTCGTCACAAACTTCTCTGCTCGGCGGTTGATGACTTTTCATGCGTAAATTAGTTCAGCCTTCAGGTGCTCCAGTGGGCTGGAAAAGGTGGATACAGTCTTAGGAAAGAGTCTCCCAGGACTGTATCCACCTTTTCCAGCCCACCGGAGCACCGGAAAGCTGAACTAATTTTTGCAGGAAAAGGCATCAACTGCCGAGCCGAGAAGTTCGTGACGAATTGAATTTACTGTAAGTTCGCTCATCTCTAATTACGATACCAAATTTATATCGGTTTTGTTTTATTTTACATCTTTAAAAATGATACATTTTTATAAGAAAATTGGGGAGATTTATCATTTAATATAGACCTTATTTTCCGTCTATCATTGGCGCTGTGATGGCGCATTCATGTAATCTTAGCGACTTTTGTACAACTTTTGAAGTAGACGTTTCCTACGTTTTTGAGTAGCAGTACACCTATTTCTGATTTAGACATGCAGTGCACCCTTGTTATCATAGGCGACTTTTATATGTTGCTAAAAATTGCGCAAACCCCAATTTCTAGGCGCTAAAGTATGCCGACACATACAAAACCTCTACCATACGCAAAGCACCATTACATAGCAAAAATGCAGATGCCGACAAAAATCTTCCTTATAATCAGGGTTGTTTCTTCACCTTTGTAACGTAGCGGCTGACTTGAAAAGATACTTGCAGTATCGTGTCGGTACCAGTCACCTTCCTAAAAACAGTCTAGCTAAATTTTACCTGAATGTCGGCATTCTAAGCCCTTCTCAGTGCTGATCGCGGTCAGGGTTTTTGATTCAGGGTTATGATTATTATTTGTTGTTTATGGGTTAATATTTCTGGTTAGGGCTATGATAAAGGTTTATTATGGCAAAGGGTAATGAATATGGGTTTTTATTACCATTTATGTTTAGGGGTTAGCTTTAATTTTCAGAATTAGGGAAAGGGGTTATGATTTTCGTTCCAAGTTATGATTAGAAAAAAGGGATTTTGATCCTGTATAAAGCAGGGGGATGCTGTAAAGAAGCATCACATTCCATTCCAAGTCCAGTTTTCTTCTTTTTTTCCATCACCTATAGTCCTTCTACCCCTATGCGACCACTTAAATGTACATCATGTTGCGGAGTTACTTAGTTCACCAGGATGTACCGTATATACTCGAGTATAAGCCGACCCGAAAATAAGCCGAGGCCCCTAATTTCACCCCAAAAACCCAGGAAAAGTTATTGACTCGACTAGAAGCCTAGGGTGGGAAATGCATCATCCCCCCCCTGTCATCATCCAGACCCCAGTCAGACCCTTCATCATCACCGCCTGTCAATCCCTTCTCAGTGGTCTTCAACCTGCCGACCTCCAGATGTTTCAAAGCTACAACTCCCAGCATGCCCGGACAGCCGATGGCTGTCCGGGCATGCTGGGAGTTGTAGTTTTGCAACATCTGGAGGTCCGCAGGTTGAAGACCACTGATAAGGGATTGACAGGTGGAGATGGACGGCCGGGACCATCCCCTCACAGCTAAAGCCAAAAACGTTTTTTTTTTGTTCACTCGAGTATAAGCCGAGGGGGCGTTTTCAGCACGAAAAATCGTGCTGAAAAACTAGGCTTATACTCGAGTATATACGGTACACTTATTTCCCGGACATGACTGCGAGCATCGGAGTTGCGCTCGCGTCATGCACGGCAGGTCCCGGGTGCTTTCAGCAGTCGTGGACCCGCTGGTAATGGCAGACATTGGCAATCGCGCAGATGTCCACCATTAACCCCACAGATGCCACGATCAATACAGATCGGATCGCCCACTGCGCTGCAGCATGGATCTGATTATACGTCATGGCTGAACCTGATTGAACCTGCAAAAGTTTTGAGGGAAACAACGGGAGAGTTCAGGAATCTGCAGAAAGGTCTAAACAAGAGTGTACGCTCGAGCTTTTCGCGCCCATGCAAAGCGGCGGTGAATTCAACATCTATCTTCAAACTCAAGTGTGTAGGAATCTACAGTACACAAATATGGTAAATTTCATGTCGCAACGGGAAAAACGACGGTAAAAAAAAAAGAGTAGGGTACACTTTGAATGATAAATCTCCCCCATTGAGTATGCTTAACCCGATAACGACCACGGACGAGTATAGACGTCCAGGTTGGCGGCCGTTCCCGCACCTGGACGTCTATACTCGTCCATTATTCTCGTGGGTGCTGCCCAGTGCACCCACGAGATCGCGGCAGGGACTCGGCTGTATCACACAGCCGGGACCCTGCTGCACTGCCAGGACCGAAGCAAACTTCGGTCCCGGCAGTTTTAACCCTTACAGCCGCGGTCGGAAGTGACCGCGGGCTGTAAGTGTTATGACAGAGGGAGGGAGCTCCCTCTGTCACTCCTGCAGCACCCCGCATCGCGATCGCGGGGTGCTGTGTGTGTCCGCGGCTGGCTGGGACCTGCCGCACTGCTGGGAGTGAAGTTCACTTCACTCCCGGCAGTTTAACCCTTACAGCCGCGGTCAGAAGTGACCGCGCGCTGTAAGGAGTTCTGACAGAGGGAGGGGGCTCCCTCTGTCTCTCCTGCAGCACCCCGCAGCGCGATCGCGGGGTGCTGCTGCATACCTGGGCAGCCGGGGGTCCTACAAAGACCCCCAGGTCTGCCCTGGGTATTGCCTGAAAGGACGTGCCAGAGGCACGTCCTAATATGCTGCCTGCTAGTGAAAACTGGCAGGCAGCATATAACTGCAATGCTTTGGAATACGAAGTATTCCAAAGCATTAAAAAGTGTAAAAATAAATAAATAAATAAAATAAAAGTGTAAAAATAAATAAAAATGTAATAAAAGTGTAAATATATATATATATATATATATATATATATATATATATATATATATATATTAAAAATACAGTTATTAAATGAATCTAATTAAAAAAAAATGCATAATGTGTAGGATCGCATTGGCGGACATCCGCAGCATGTAATATGCTGTGGATGTCCGCCATGTGATCCTACACATTATGCAGCAGTCACGGTAATGAGCTCCCTGCTGCAGCTGGGTAGCTTTGTGTGTCCACTCATAGGGGCGGATTTCCCGCCAGCAGTCATGAGCGGACACACTGAGCTACCCAGCCGCAGCAGTGATGGATATATTCGCCATGAGCGGGTGCTTATTCCCACAACATGGCGGATATATCCATGAGGAGCCTTAACTGTCACAGACAGACGCGTTATACTGCCAGCCGACCAAGGACCAATCAGAGAGGTCCCTGGTCCAGCCAATAACTTGTAGGGGTGCGGTATATAAATGGGGTCACTTGCGGGGGTGGGGGTACTGTTCTGCCCTGAAAGCCAAATGGCGCTCCTCTCCTTCTGAGTCCTACCACGCGGCCAAGGAACCATATATGGCCAAAGCGGGGGTATTTCCGAACATGGGACAAGCAGCTAAATAAAATATAGGATGCATTTCTTTCAATATCAGAAGTGATGTACAAAAAATATGCCCCCCAAATGATGCATTTGTGAAAAATTGCAAATTTCGAATTTTTAACACTGACTTTGTAATAATTTCTGCCAAAAAACTATGGTGTTAAAATACTCACTGTACCCCCTAGCGAATACCTTGAGGGGTCTAGTTTTTAAAATGGGGTCATTTGTGGGGGGTGTTCCTATGTTCTACTACCTTTTAATTTCTGCAAACCTTGCATAGCACACAAAAAAAGATGTACTTTTCAAATTTTCAAAATTTTCAAAATTTCAAGTTAAATTGTTAGGGTTCTAACTAATTTAAAATGTTAATTAAAATAAAAAAAAATGATGTCAAAATAAAGTAGACATCTGGAAGTATAAGTTTCATAAACTATTTGGTCAGTATGTATAAATATATGCACCCTATTAGTGTTAAAATAGCAAAAAATCTTAATTTTTTTTAAAAATTTCATGATTTTTTGCATTATAAAAAAAAACTACAAATGATATCGGCTTACTTTTACTATGTACATGAAGGACAACTTGTGACAAATAAACAATGTCAGAATTATCGTGATTGGCAAAACGTTACCAGAGTTATTCTCTAATAAAGACAGACATCCCCAATTTGAAAAAACAGGCCTGGTCTTTCAGGGGCGTACAGGTTTATTTGTATTGGTCCTTAAGGGGTTAAAATCCTCCTTTTTTTTTTTACCTATGTGAAGCTGTATGAGGGCTCATTTTTTTTGCACTAGGATCTGTAGTTTAAATCGTTACCGTTTTTGTTTTGACTTTGTGATCACTTTTTATACATTTTTTTCCTGGGATATTAAGTGACCAATAAATAAAAAATAATTTGGTATTTTTTTTACAATTACGCCATTGACAGTGAAGTTTCAGTAACATTATATTTTAATAGTTTGGAGATTTCTGCACCCGGAGATATCGCGCTTAATTTTGTTTACCAGGATGTACATTTATTTCTTGTACATGACTGCAAGCATCGAAGTTGCGCTCGCGTCATGCATGGCAGGTCCCGGGTGCTGTCAGCAGTCGTGGACCTGCCGGTTATGGCAGACATCGGCAATCGCGCAGATGTCCACCATTAACCCCACAGATGCCACGATCAATACAGATCACGGTATCTGTGGCAATGCATCACTTAAAATGTGTGATCGGATCGCCCACTGCGCTGCAGCATGGATCTGATCATACATCATGGCCGAACCTGACTGAACCTGCAAAAGTTTTGAGTTAAACAACGGGAGAGTTTAGGAATCTGCAGAAAGGTCTAAACAAGAGTGTACGCTCGAGCTATGCTTAAAATCCTCCTTTTTTTTTTTTTTTTACCTAGGTGAAGCTGTATGAGGGCTCATTTTTTTTGCACTGTGATCTGTAGTTTTAATCGTTACCATTTTTGTTTTGACTTTATGATCACTTTTTATACATTTTTTTCTTGGGATATTAAGTGACCAATAAATAAAAAATAATTTGGTATTTTTTTGCAATTATGTCATTGACAGTGAAGTTTCAGTAACATTATATTTTAATAGTTTGGAGATTTCAGCACCCGGAGATATTACGCTTAATTTTATTTACATGATTTTATTTGAAACATGAGGAAAGAGGGAGTGATTCAAACTTTTATTAGGGAAGAGGCTTATTCGCACACACATATATATATATGTGTCGGGATGTGTCGACCACCGCACAAAGCGGCTGCGGACACGCCCCCACAATACAACTCTATGGTAGAGCTGGAGCGCTGCCTTCGGCAATCTCCGGCTCTACCAGTCAGCTGTATTGAGGAGGTGTGTCGGCTGCCGCTTCGTGCGGTGGACGAAACGCAATATCTGGCCGGAAAGCTGGGGCCCCGTACGGGAGATTGCGGGGGTCCCAGTGGTGGGACCCCCTGTGATCTGAAACGTATCCCCTATTCTTAGGATAGGGCTTAAGTTTTCCAATCCTGGACTACTCCTTTAACTTTTAGATCCTGCTATGGACTTTGATCACTGAATCTAAAGGGTTAATGCTCGGCAGTGGCATGGTCTCTGTGATGTCCGGCATTAGCAGTGAGTGGCTGAGCTCACTTTTGCAGGTGCAGGGTGTATGCGCTGGGTTTAATATTTTTACACGATTTTTCTGAATAAAACAATTTTAAGAACCAAATTGCAACAGATGACCGAATAATATGTATGTTGGGGTCTAAAGATACAGTTAAGAACCATATGGATAGTTTCTGGAGCAATGTTTATAGTTTATTAATGCAAATCAATTTGCATATAAAAAAAGGGGGACGTTTAAGGAGCAAAGAGGGACTTGGTAGGGACTATCCCTCCAAAAGTAAAATGCTTGGGAGGTATATATATATATATATATATATATATATATATATATATATATATATATGTGTGTGTGTGTGAAAAGCAAAATCATCGGTAGTTGCAGTATCTTGTAATACCTTTTTTATTGGACTAACAGTATTTTGTACAGACAAGCTTTCGGGATTCCTCCCTTTATCAAGTCATAAGCATTTCTGAGCTCACAAGGAGAAAACACACGTTCTATCTCACAAAATATGCAGGGGTTAAAACAACATATGTGGAGAATGGACATTAAGTTGGCCATAAATTGTATAGCTATGGGAGGATAGACTACACATAAGGATGAGGGGGGGGGGAGAGCAGAGGTGAGAATGGTGATTATGCTGGACAGAACCATAGACTGAAGATAAGACTTAGACAGGGGAGGGGGAGCAGGGGTGTAATGGTGTTAGAGCAGGGAGAGGGAAGACAGTTTAGCAAAGGTTATAGGAAATTTTGATAATGGGATAAGAAGCTTAAATCCACATTAAGTCCTCTGTTCTTGGAGTCATAAAAAACTATCATTTTGGCTTCAAATATCTTTCTTTCCTGAGTGTTCTTGAAGTTTCCTTTCAGGATCTTGATTTTGAGGTGCTGTAGGGAGTGACCTGTTTGGGTGAAATGGTGTCCAACTGGGGTGCAATAGTCCTTTTCTCTATGGTTGTTGATGGACGATCTGTGGAGGTTCATCCTTTTATTGAGTGGCTGACTGGTCTCACCAATGTAACATCCCAGGTCACACTTGGTGCATTGTATCATGTAGACTACATTCTCTGTGGTGCAGGAGTATTGTCCCTTGATGTTGTATGTCTTGTTGTTGTGGGAGGCCTCAGAATTTGTGCAGAATTTGACAGAGTTTACAGCGCGGTTTGGTGCAGGGTTTGGTCCCATTGTCTGTATCTGATGTTTCTGTGGGTAGTTTCCTATTGACCAGCTTTTGTTTTAAGTTGGGTGGTTGTCTGAAGGCCAAGATGGGTGGTTCAGGAAAGATTTGCTTTAACACCTCATCTTCTGCTAGTATTGGCTGCAGGTCCTTGATGATTTTGCATATTTCCACAAGGGTGGGATTGTATGTGGTTACCGGTGGTATGCGTGATGAGGTTTGTTTCTCTCTGTATTGCAGCAGGTGTTCATGTGGTGTTTGACACGACACGCCACTCAATAAAAGGATGAACCTCCACAGATGATCCATCAACAATAGGGATCGACCGATATCGTTTTTTTAGGGCCGATACCGATAATCGGTGGAGGTTAGGGCCGATAGCCGATAACTTATACCGATATTCCGGTATAAGTTATCGGCTATTTATCCCCCCTCGACACCACTGCAGATCATTGATTTAAAGCGGGCGCTTTAAATCAATGCACTGCAGTGGCTTTTGCGGTGCCATAGGCCGCCGCCGCCACCACCCGCTTCTCTCCCCCTACCTGTCAGGGTGGTCCGGGCCATCCATCCTTCCTGTAGTGTCCGGCGGCATTCCGGGTGGAGTGTGAACCGGTCCGGTCTGTCCTTCTTCTCCGGGGGTGCTCTTCTCCACTCCGGGCAGGCTCCGGCCTAGTAGCGCAGCATAGACGCCGCTGCGCAGTGATGCCCATGCGCAGCGACGCACCTAACGTCACGGCGTAGCTGTGTCTATGCAGCGTACTAGGCTGGAGCCTGCCCGGAGTGGAGAAGATGACCCCCGGAGAATGACAGCCCGGACCGGTTCTCCACCCGGAATGCCGCCGGACACTACAGGAAGGAAGGATGGATTACGGGTAAGTAAAAAATTTTTTTATTGACTCGGAGGGTGGGGGAGGGGCCCGACCGATATAGCGGTATGGGCAAAAATCCATACCGGTATACCGCCCAGCACTACGGTGGGGGGTGCGACGCGGTGCGGTGGGTCGGGGGGGCGGTCGCGGTGCGGCGGGTAATTGCCGATATCGATAATGCCCAAAATCGTGATTATCGGACGATAATATCGCCCATACCGATAATCGGTCGATCCCTAATCAACAACCATAGAGAAAAGGACTATTGCACCCCAGTTGGACACCATTTCACCCAAACAGGTCACTCCCAAAAGGACCTCAAAATCAAGATCCTGAAAGGAAACTTCAAGAACACTCAGGAAAGAAAGACATTTGAAGCCAAAATGATAGTTTTTTCTGACTCCAAGAACAGAGGACTTAATGTGGATTTAAGCTTCTTATCCCATTATCAAAATTTCCTATAACCTTTGCTAAACTGTCTTCCCTCTCCCTGCTCTAACACCATCACACCCCTGCTCCCCCTTCCCTGTCTAAGTCTTATCTTCAGTCTATGGTTCTGTAGTAAAATTGTCCTTTCTCCTCTGTCCAGCATAATCACCATTCTCACCTCTGCTCTCCACCAAATCCTTATCTGTAGTCTATCCTCCGATAGCTATACAATTTATGGCCCAATTTAAATGGGCCCTGTCATGAAATCAAAAAATTCATATGTTGTAGTACTTAAGTACTACAACATATCTCTAATATACTTTAATTAAAAAAAGTGATTTTAAAATCACTTTTAAATTTGGCCACTACGGGTCGCCCTCCTAGTGGCCGGATGCATTAGGCAGTGACGTCACTAATGAATTTCGACTCGTTGAAGCCTGGCAACGAGTCGGAATTCATTCACTGCGGTGCTCGCTCCCGCCTGTCAATCAGACAGGCGGGAGCGATCGCTTTGAAAGAAGAGGATGCGTGCAGACTCCCTGGCAGGCCCCGGCTCCCGGCGACAGGTAAAAAATATCTATGTTGTGTCTGTTTTCAATGTGTTTTTGTGCTTTTGCGGGGGGAGGGGAGGGGGGGTAGTGGGTTGAGCGGGGCCAGGGGGGTTGCGGGCTGCGCGGCGGGAGCGGGATGTGCGGCCATTCACCTTTACAGTATGCCTCCAGTTGTTTCCCCACTACAACTCCCAGCATGCCCTGAAAGCCAATAGATGTCAGGGCAAGCTGGGAGTTGTAGTGGGGAAACAGCTGGAGGGACACTGAATAGGTGAACTAAGGGGGGGTGGGGAGTGAGTTGAGCGGCGCGACGGGGGGGTGTTTGCGGGCGGGGAGCGGGATGTGCACAGCGATCACTGATACTGTTTTCAGCTACACAGTATGCCTCCAGTTGTTTTCCCACTACAACTCCCAGCATACCCTGACAGCCAATAGATGTCAGGGCAAGCTGGGAGTTGCAGTGGGGAACCAGCTGGAGGCGCCCTGTATAGGTGAACTACGGGCGGAAGTGTCGGCCCCAGCAGGCATCAGTGACGTGGTGCCTGCTAGGGAAGTCTGCCTGGTAGTGAGCACACTACCAGGCAGACAGAAAGGCATTTTTTAATATGTAAAAAAAAAATTGCAGGGAGGGGGTTAGGGATAGGTGGGTAATAGGCAGGGACAGAAAAAAGAAAAAAAGTGATGGTGGGAGCTACCCTTTAATGTCCATTCTCCACATATGTTGTTTTAACCCCTGCATATTTTGTGAGATAGAACGTGTGTTTTCTCCTTGTGAGCTCAGAAATGCTTATGACTTGATAAAGGGAGGAATCCCGAAAGCTTGTCTCTACATAATCTTGTTAGTCCAATAAAATAGGTATTACAAGATACTGCAACTACCGATGATTTTGCTTTTTGCATCACTGGACTAATACGGCTACTCCTAACTACTCTATATATATATATGTGTATATATTTGTGTGTGTGTTAATAGGTTGAAATAGAAACATGCCATTTTTGTTTTTACAAAGTTTACAGTAAAGCTTATGTGTTATTTTTATTCTGTAAGTAAGCACCGTTACAATGATACCTGAATTAGGGTATGTTCACACTGCGGAATCACCGCTCGCGAGAGATTCCATCAGGCGGCCGCCCCCAAAGATACCTTGGCGGTAGGACCGCGGGCACTGCGCCGTCACTATTGACGGCTATGCAGTACTCGCGGAATTCCGTACAAAGAATGAACATGTTGTTTTTTTCGTGCGGAACAATTTCAGCGGCGGTATTGTCCACCGCTGAAATTCCGCATTGTGAATGGGTCTCGCGGAAGACCCATTCACACTGATGATAATGTTCCGCAGTGTGAACATACCCTTATATAGTAGTTTTTTTATTTTACAAATAAAAAAAAATTTACTTAAAAAATGCCTAAAATAGTTATGACTTTAAAATTCTTCTGTCTATGGGGCTGTATAAGGGCTCATTTTTGTGCCATGAACTGTAGTTTTTATTGGTACCATATTGGGGTTGGTGGGATTTTTTTGTAGGTGTTTTATTCATGTTTTCCTGATACAGTATATTATGTGTCCATAAATCAGCAGTGCAGGCTTTACTAGAAGATCTACCACGGCAGGCATGGAGTTACTGGTTAGCACCCTGCTATCTCATTACAGGGCATCGGACCTCTGGCATCTGTCATCTAACCTTTTAGATGCTCTGCTCACTTTTAAAGAGTAACTAAACTATCCCTAATCCCCCTCCCCATCCGTCCCTGACACTATCACTATCCCTGAATTTATTAATAAGTCAAACCCAATTTAATTACCTTTTTAATATCATCTTCGGTATCTCAGTGTTGAGCTCTCTGCGGAGGGCAGGAATTGGGCGTGGCCTGGCAGGAGCGACGTCATCTGAAGACTGGCTGGCCGCCTTCCGCCTGTCTTCCTGCGCTGAGAAGAGGGAGATGCAGGGGGCGGGGATATTTAAATTACACGGATCGTGCATGCACGAGCACTGTGCTTGCTCTCTGCTTGTTTCATATAGAAAGCAAGCTGAAGACGTGCATTTCGGACCACGCTGCCCGGCCAGCAGTGGTCCGATTGTGCCCAACGTGAGAGGGGGGTGGCGGGGGCGAAAATGATACCTGGACCATGTAGGGTGACACCTAGTGGCCAGGATTTCAAATGTAAAATAAAGTGTGAAAGATTGTTTTTTTTTTTTTTTTATGACATATATTAGAAAGATTTTTATTCAGACATAATCTATTGAATTAAATAAATGATGTTTAATGAGAGTACCCATTTAAAGGAAATCTGTCACCAGTGTCACCTGCACTAATCTGTTGGCACTGACAGTGCAGGTTAGCTTAGAGACGTCACTGCTGCTGTTCTCTCACAGCGGGACCCAGCAGGGAGCAACAGCGGTGATGTCACTAAGCTACGTCCATGCCCAAGCCTCTGCTTTTCTCTGCAGGGTCTCGCAGCAGCAGTGACATCAGTAAGCTCCACCTGTGCCCCAAGCCGGGTGCCCGGAGCGGAGCTAACGGAGGAGATTACCGGAGATCCCCGCCACAGAACGGGACAAGGTGAGTACCGTTGTCATCAGTGTCACTTGCACTATCTATCGGTACTGACAGGTTAGTACAGGTGACACTGGTGATTCCTTTAAATGGTGGAATTTAGGGGGTTAAATAACTGGCATCAGTGCGATAGCTATTGATTTTAATTGGAAAGTCTAAATCTGCAATGAATCTGTATTACAGATTTTGAATACCTGCAGATTCATCACATGGTATATGCTTCATAACTGTAGAGTTGAAATACATGAATCCTTTTATCCTCAAAATATTAGCACATCTGTACCCAAATCCGCATATTTGCTGTTACAGAAATCGCTGTAGAAATAGGGTGAGTTCACACGAGCTGATTTACTTTCAAACTTGCAGCGTGTTTCCCGCTGCGAGTTTGAAAGGGGACGGCATGCCGCTGTCTGTCCGCATCAGATTCTCGGCAGCAGATTTAAACAGTTTGAAAACCACCGCAGAATCTGTTGACTTCAATGGGGTTTGCGGCGGATTTTCCTTAGCCGAAAATTTGCCGCCGAGAGCTTGCCCCCTTTCCAACAGGCTGCGAGTTTAAAAGTAATTCCGCCCGTGTGAGCGCACTTATACTGTGGATTTTCTGCTATAGAAATCCTGCAGCATTTCTTTGGAACAGTGTTTTCCAACCTTTTTCACCTCTTGGCACACTCCCCCCCCCCCTTTTGTATGCAGTTTGTCTTCTCTTGGTAGTTTGCTGCCAGATCTAGGACCTCCTGTAGGTAGTTGGCTCCCTGTCTATAGGACCCTCATTAGGTAGCTTTCCTCCTGCATATAGAGTCCCCCAGTAAGTTACTTGTGGTGATACGCCAAAGAGGTGCCGCACACACCATTTTGGAGTGACTTCCGTTAAGTGTGGCCATGCACTTTTAGTAATCCTTTGATAATTGCCAAATTGGCCACACTGACTTAATGTAATGTACCTGTGAGATATTTATTCACTGTTCTCCAAATCTGTAAGTGTCCACTAGATGTCACTGTTACTTCTAAAAATCACTTTGAAAATGACTCTTCATTTATGTCTTGTAATTCAGTTTTCCACCACCAGGGAGCTTTCATTTCTATGCAAAACCTACTGGATGGAGCACATTCATTTTATTTACAAAAAACAATGCAGTCGCATTTAGCATGTCTGACATTTCCAGCTACATTAATAAAGAATGCTTGGTGTAGAAGAGGGCACATGCTATATTAAGATTGCATGCCCCATTGTCTGCACAACTTAAAAAGAGCAATTTCTGATACCTCCTAAAACAATAAGATAAACAAACAGAGGGGCTAGAAATCCCGCTTATACATAGTATAACTGTGAGTTCTGTCACCTGGAGAATGGACTGTCCCTGTGTTGTTAAAAGGGAATTCAAATAGGATATGTCACCACTTGATCATTGTTTTCTAGATCTCCAGCTGATCCTGAGAAAAGAGAAGCCACAGTACCTAATGTAATTTCCCTGTACATTTAGGGTCTTATTCTGCCGGTCCAGGAACTGCAGCACAGCTTCATTCAGGCCCTCACCATCTCTTCACCTTAAAATCAGGGCATGTACCCACTAACCCCCTTGCCACAGTGCACTTTTCTTTTATCTATCCCGTAGGAGGTGCAGTGTGAGGGTATCTTAACCTGTCTCCGCTCTCAGCAGTTGCGGGCATTCATGGATGTGGTTTTGCCAAGAATGTGAGGAATTAGGCGAGGAGCCATTCACCCAGCATCACCTCTTCATCAGACAGAAACAGTGCGGGGAGGTACATAATGCCCATACTTTCCTTTTGTTGCAAAGACCATACTTATCTTAAAGGGGTATTCCAGGATTAAGATTTTTTTTTTATAGAAGTAATTTACAAATCTGTTTAACTTTCTGGAGCCAGTTGATATATCAACTGGCTCCAGAAAGTTAAACAGATTTGTAAATTACTTCTATTGAAAAAAATCTTAATCATTCCAATAATTATCAGCTGCTGAAGTTGAGTTGTTCTTTCCTGTCTGGCTACATTGCTCTCTGCTGACATCTCTGCTTGTCTAGGGAACTGCACAGAGTAGAAGAGGTTTGTTATGGGAATTTGCTTCTACTCTGGACGGTTCCCGAGACATGTGTCATCAGAGAGCACTTAGACAGAAAAGAACTACACATCTTCAGCAGCTCATAAATACTGAAAGGATTAAGATTTTTTAATAGAAGTAATTTACAAATATTGATAGAAGAATAAATGAATAGTCGGCAACTCACCACGCTGGTTCTTGTGAGATCCTTGTTTTATTGCGGCATACTCGCTTACAACAGACAGGGGAGAGACAGACTGTGGGGGGGGGGGGGGGTACAACAAATCGGCAACGGAACCGTTTCACACTATGAACGTGCTTCTTCGGGCCCGAAGAAGCACGTTCATAGTGTGAAACGGTTCTGTTGCCGATCAAGTTTCGTTGAACTGTTTTCTCAGTCTGAGCACCACCCGAGTTCATTTTGCAGTTTACCAGTGGTCCCTCCCCCACCTCACAGTCCGTAGTACAGCCACAGCAGTGCCGAGTTGCTTTGTTCTTTTGTCATTTACAAATATGTTTAACTTTCTGGAGCCAGTTGATTTATAAAAAAAAGTATTTTTTCCTGGAATACCCCTTTAATTTACACATAAGAATGCCACCAACTATCCTCTATATCAGGGGTCGGCAGCCCGCAGCTCCGGAGCCGCATGCGGCTCTTTTACATCTTTGCCGCGGCTCCGCGAGTCTGTCCCGGGTCCCGGTCACCCTCATTCCGGGACAATGCAGTGTCCCGGAATGATCTGAGCCCGTGAGCCGTCGTCACAGCGTCATCGGTTTATTTACCTGCCCTGGTGCCATTGTAGCGGAGTCTCTTCTTCCGGGGCTGCGGGGATCCTCACTGTCATGTTACAATGTAACGTCACATGACAGTGACGTCGCCGGTCTGCGCCTCAGTCGAGGAGCGCCGGCGGGAGAGGAAGACGCCACATGAGGAGCTGGTGAGTATGTAAAGTACATTACTCACTTGACAGCGGGGCATTAACCCCTCACCCTGCGGCAGCGTTAATGCTGCCGCGGGGTGAGGGATTAACGCTACCGCTGCCATGGGGTGAGGGGTAACTTAACTCCTCACCCCATGGCAGCGGCAGAGTTATCGCTGCAGCGGGGTGAGAGGTTAATGCTACCACTGCCATGGGGTGAGGGGTAACTGAACCCCTCACCCCATGGCAGCGGCAGCGTTATCGCTGCCGCGGGGTGAGAGGTTAACCCTGCTGCTGCCATGGGGTGAGGGGTTAAGTTACCCCTCACCCCATGGCAGTGGTAGCGTTAACCCCTCACCCCACGGCAGCATTAACCCCCCTCTCCCCAGCCCACCCCAGGCCTGGGCCCAAAAAAAGCCCACCCCAGGCCTGGGCCCAAAAAAAGCCCACCCCAGGCCTGGGCCCAAAAAAAGCCCACCCCAGTCCTTTTTTTCTTCAGATTGACAGCTGACTGCACGATCCTGTATATATAGCATTAAGGTAAAAAACAATATATACAATATATCGCAATGGTTTTACGGCTCCCAGCTTTATTTTTTCTTTTCTTCGGAAACGGGTCCAAGTGGCTCTTTTTGTCTTAAAGGTTGCAGACCCCTGATCTATATGATTACAGTTTAATGGACACAACACTTGGGGGGCTTCAGACCTTTTATTTCAACCTACATTGGGGGGGGGGGGGCTTAGCACCTTAAACCCACATGATACAAAGTTCTGATGTGTCATAATAACATGTCAGAAGCTTTTTAAATGGATAAAGTGTGTCACTATGAGACAATTACTGTCATAACATGAATATGTGGGCACTAGGGAATGTTTTCTCTGGGCTGAAAGCCTTTTTGCACCTTAGAATGACCCATAGAATCACTGTTTATAGTCAGTTTTCAAAGGGGTACTCCAGTGGAAAAAAAATGTTCGAATTATTTTTTAAATCAACTGGTGCCAGAAAGTTAAACAGATTTAAATGACTTCTATATAAAAATCTTAAAGGGGTACTCCGGTGAAAACCTTTTTTCTTTTAAATCAACTGGTGGCAGAAAGTTAAACTTATTTGTAAATTACTTCTATTAAAAAATCTTAATCCTTCCTGTATTTATTAGCTGCTGAATACTACAGAGGAAATTATTTTCTTTTTGGAATGCTCTCTGATGACATCATGAGCACAGTTCTCTCTGCTGACGTTATTATAATAAGAATAACGCTTTATTTATTGTTGTCCTTAGTGGGATTTGAACCCAAGTCCCCAGCACTGCAAGGCAGCAGTGCTAACCACTGAGCCACCATGCTGCCCTTAGCATACATCTGCTATGCATGGTTGCTAAAATGGACAGAGATGTCAGCAGAGAGCACTGTGCTCGTAATGTCATCAGTGTTCCAAAAAGAAAGGAATTTTCTCTGTAGCATTCAGCAGCTAATAAGTACTGGAAGGATTAAGATTTTTTTAATAGAAGTCATTTAAATATGTTTAACTTTCTGCCACCAGTTGATTTAAAAGAAAAAAGGTTTTCACCGGAGTACCCCTTTAACCCTTCCAGCCAGGGCTGTGAAGTCGATAGATTAATGTTCCGACGCCACAGTTTTTTGTACTTCCGACTCCTCTGTATTAATATGCAAATGTATTTATAAACACTTACAGTTGAATCCAAGAAGCTGTTCCACCAAGTTCTTCTAAGCTCTTCTAGCAGAGAGAGGTAGTTGGGCAGAAGCTGCTGCATTCTCCTTTTTGTGTGCTGATCTGCTTCTGAAGATAGGGCAGTTGGAGGATCCAGGAAGGGGCATTTATTATAAAACATGATTTCCCTAGTAGAATCCCATAGTCATGTTTAAAGGGGTACTCTGGTGGAAAACCTTTTTTTTTTTTAAACATATTTGTAAATTACTTCTATTAAAAAATCTTAATCCTTCCAGTGCTTATCAGCTGCTGAATACTACAGTGGAAATACTTTTCTTTTTGCAACCCAGTGCTCTCTTCTGAATCATGAGCACAGTGCTCTCTGCTGGCATCTCTGTCCATTTTAAGAACTGTCCAGAGTAGGAGAAAATCCCCATAGCAAACACATGCTGCTCTGGACAGTTTCTAAAATGGACAGAGATGTCAGCAGAGAGCACTGTGCTCGGAGCTCTGTGTTCCAAAAGAAAATAATTTCCTCTGTAGTATTGAGCAGCTACTGGAAGGATTAAGATTTTTTAATAGAAGTAATTTACAAATCTGTTTAACTTAATGGCACCGGAGTACCCCTTTAAGCTAACAATCGGAGTTTGCTAATTTCCATAGCCTTAACTGAATGGCAGCAGTTTTTCCAATGGTTTACAGCTTCAGTCTTGAACTATTGACCCTCCATTCCCTTCACTTATACAAGTGTCTCTAGTCCTGCAAAAAACATATTTCCTTAATCCCTTATCAGTGAGAGACTAGGTTACCCATGGGTTCCCTGTAACAGCAGAACACAACGTGTTCATTTTGCGGTTACGTGAGGCAATGCATGCATTGATCTTTATTCTTACATTCTTAAGTCATTAATTATAACTTTTTGTGAATTGGGACATTTAAACTTGCTTTTTTTTATTCCAATCTAAATTTAGTCGGAGTCGATGCATTGTTTGCCGACTCCGACTCCAGGTACCCAAAATTTCGTCCGACTCCTCGAATCCGACTCCACAGCCCTGCTTCCAGGACTTATCAGCTGCTGTATGCTCCACAGGAAGTTCTTTTCTTTTTGAATTTATTTTCTGTCTGACCACTGTGCTCTGTGCTGACACCTCTGTCCATGTCAGGAACTGTCCAGAGCAGGAGCAAATCTCCAGAGCAGAAGCAAATCTCCATAGCAAACCTATCCTGCTCTGGACAGTTCCTGACTTGGACAGACGTGTCAGCAGAGAGCACCATGGACAGACAGAAAAGAAATTAAAAAAAGAAAATAATTTCATGTGGAGCATACAGCAGCTGATAAGTAATGGAAGAGTTAATATTTTTTTTTATAGAAGAAATTTACAAATCTGTTTAACTTTCTGGCACCAGTCGATAAAAAAAATAAAAAAACTGTGGGCCAACTGAGTACCCCTTTAGGCTTAAGGGTGTACCCTAAGAAACTGAACTTTCTAAACACTTACGCCCTATGCAGGGATGGGGATAAGTGTCTGATTCTGATTGCAGGGGTCCAACTATTGGAACCCCCCGCGATCTATATGGGGCCCCATCCTACTTACTTGTCTTCATCGCTCTCTGGCCCCCACCTTCCTATAAACACAAGTGACGAGCTCCTCAGCTAAGACGGGACATTGCTGCTGCCAGTGATTGGCTGAGCTGACATCACTTGTTTTCATCTAGGAAGGTGGGGGCTGCCCTGCTCCTATGACGGGTAAGTAGGACAGGCCCTGAACAAGAGATCGCGGGTAGAGATGAGCGAACTTACAGTAAATTCGATTAGTTACGAAGTTCTCAGCTCGGCAGTTGATGACTTTTCCTGCATAAATTAGTTCAGCTTTCCGGTGCTCCGGTGGGCTGGA
Source organism: Hyla sarda (assembly GCF_029499605.1). Taxonomy (NCBI): domain Eukaryota; kingdom Metazoa; phylum Chordata; class Amphibia; order Anura; family Hylidae; genus Hyla; species Hyla sarda. Next base: position 383,789,034 of record NC_079190.1, on the reverse strand, counting down.
AAAGGTGGATACAGTCCTAGGAGACTCTTTCCTAGGAATGTATCCACCTTTTCCAGCCCACCGGAGCACCTGAAGGCTGAACTAATTTACGCAGGAAAAGTCATCAACTGCCGAGCCGAGAAGTTCGTGACGAATCGAATTTACTGTAAGTTCGCTCATTTCTAATTGTGGGTTGCCCAAGCCGTCAGACACTTATCCCTTATTCTGTGTATAGGGGATAAGTGTCTAAAATTCATTTTCCTAGAGTACTCCTTTAAAAATGGGCAAAAAAACCTAGTAACAACATAGTTAAAAGATGTATTCTGCCCTTTTTTTCCCTTATGTTTTTGAGTCCTTGATGCCATGTAATGTTAGTATGTAATATCCATTTATTACCTCTGTGCAGTGCTTTCTCACATTTTTGTGCACGGGACCCATAAGCATATTTAGTCTTGTCCTACATCAGTAGACAATACGTCAGAAGTCACATGTCCGGGAGAGTGCAGCTACGCTGCAGTGTGTGTGCGGATTTCCCCAAAACCATGTGACCTCTGGTCTCGAGGAAATCTGCCCACACATTGCAGCATAGCTGCACTCACCCGGAGACCATGTGACTTTTGACATATTGTCTATGACTGCACAGAACTCCAGGGAAAGGTCAGAGACAACACTAAATCAAATCCCATCACTTCCTGGTATAGGCACTAGAATAAAAAAAAGTGCCGTAAAGAGGAAGGCATGTATACCCCCTTAAAGGAGATGTGCGGTGCTCACTTTTCTTATTTTATCCGTTCCGGGCTGAAAAATAAAAGAAAACAAATCTCCCCCGGTGCTTCAGTACAGGTGTTCGGTCCCCGGGCTGTATTCTTCTTACTTCCTGTTAGCCCGGCACGTCACACGGAGCTTCAACCTATCACCGGCCGCAGCGATGTCCCGCCTCGGCCAGTGATAGGCTGAAGCTCCGTGTGACGTGCCGGACTAACAGGAAGTAAGAAGAATACAGCCCAGGGACCGAACGCCTGTACCGGAGCACCGGGGTAGCGCAGGCAGGCAAGAGAAAGCTTCTTTTCTTTTTTTTTTGCAGCCCGGAACGGATACAATAAGAAAAGTGAGCACCGCATATGTCCTTTAAGGACCCGGGGGTTTTCCGTTTTTGCATTTTCGTTTTTACCTCCTTACCTTTAAAAAATCATAACTCTTTCAATCTTTCACCTAAAAATCCATATGATGGCTTATTTTTTGCACCACCAATTCTACTTTGTAATAACGTCAGTCATTTTACCCAAAAATATACGGCGAAACGGAAAAAAAATCAATGTGAGACAAAATTGAAAAAAAAGCGCCATTTTTTTAAATTTTGGGGGCTTCCGTTTCTGCACAGTACATTTTTCGGTAAAAATTACCCCTTCTTTTTATACTGTAGGTCCATACGGTTAAAATGATACCCTACTTATATAGGTTTGATTTTGTCGTACTTCTGGGAAAAATCTAAACTAGATGCAGGAAAATGTACACGTTTAAAATTGTCATCTTCTGACCCCTATAACTTTTTAATTTTTCCGCGTATGGGGTGGTATGAGGGCTTATTTTTTGCGCCATGCTCTGAAGTTTTTAGCGGTCCCATTTTTGCATTGATAGGACTTATCATTTTTTCATGATATAAAAAGTTACCAAAAATGCACTATTTTGGACTTTGGAATTTTTTTGCGCACACGCCATTGACCGTGCGGTTTAATTAATGATATCTTTTTATAAATCGGACATTTCCGCACGCGGCGATACCATATGTTTATTTTTATTTACACTTTTTTTTATGGGAAAAGGGGGGTGATTCAAACTTTTAATAGGGGAGGGGTTAAATGGCCTTTGTTCACTTTTTTTCCCACTTTTTTTTTGCAGTGTTATAGGTCCCATAGGGACCTATAACACTGCACACACTGATCTATTACACTGATCACTGGTTTCTCATAAGAAACCAGTGATCGATGATTCTGCCGCTTGACTGCTCATGCCTGGATCTCAGGCACTGAGCAGTCATTCGGCGATCGGACAGCGAGGAGGCAGGTAGGGACCCTCCAGCTGTCCTGTAAGCTGTTCGGGATGCCGCGATTTCCCCGCGGCTATCCCGAACAGCTCCCTGAGCTAACCAGGATGGTTTCACTTTCATTTTAGACGCGGCGTTCAACTTTGAACGCCGCGTCTAAAGGGTTAATAGCACACGGCAGCGCGATCAATGCCGCGCGCTATTAGCCACGGCCGGGCCCGACCCGCGTTATAGATCGGGAGCGGACTCAGGGCGTACAGGTATGCCCTGGGTCCTTAACAGGTTAAATATTACATACTAACATAACTTAGCATCATGGGCTCAAAAATAATAATGGAATACCCCCTTAAGGTCGTGTTCCCATGGCATATTTTCCATTAAAAAAATACGCTGCAAAATATATGGCAGAAGCCCAAGATGTACCCTCAGATTTATGTGTATTTTATTTTTTTCTTGCTGTGTATTTTGGCCCTCGTCCTTCCCTATACTTTTTTCCATGCAGAATGCGCACATATAAGTGGCATGTCATTTATCCATGCATATTTGAAGCCCACACTAAAAAATCGTACTCCATAGTTCACAGTGTGTATTCTCATTGAAAACAATGGGATGTGTGTTTCAGTGCATAATACGCACCAAAACACACTGGAAACATGGGACTGTACTAGTAACTTTAATTGTGTGCAGGGGTGCTTAAAACAAAGAGCGTCTTATTTTTTTATAGTCACATGATGTAGCAAATGATCCCTTTTAACTAATTAACGACTCTCTAAAGCAATTTGCTGTCCGAGCATGCTGGGGGGTTGTAGTTTCGCAACAACTGGAGACACACTGTTTGGAAACACTGCTGTAAAGTATCATTTGAAGGGTTATTTCAGGATCTTTTTTACTTGACTATGCTACAGGGCCTGTAAAGTTAGTGTAGTTCATAATATAATGTCTGTACCTGTGTGTGACGGTGGTGTTGCAATTCTTCTGTGATTTTTGCCCCAATATTTATTTTTAACAGCATGCAAACATACTCTGGTCTCTGGTTTTCCCAGGTTGCAGTGCGGCGAGACATGACATCAGTAGTCAGGTGTGAAAAAAGCACCTGTCTTGCTTCAACGGGTGAAGCGACCACTGGGTGGGAGAGAGTTCTTTAGTTCTTTTTGCAACAGCTGTAGGCACCCTGATTAGAAAACACTGGTGTATTGCATTGAAGGGATCACAGGTGTGTTTCAATGTGTGGGAGGGAGAAAAGTGACTTCATATTTACAAACTTTGGAACTCTGGGATGTGTAGTTTAGAGAACGAAATTCAACAGGAAATACCCAGTTCAAGCAGGTACGTACTACTAAAATCACTTTATGGTGGATGACCCCTTTAAGTTAGGCTAAGTTCACACAATTGCTCCAACCCATTCTTGGTCCCTTCAAATTTTTTATTTTGCAACAAATGGACTCTAAATTGGTCGGAGCACAACTGGCACCACCCGGTCCCTATGGATCCTATTAACTTAAATGTGGTCTGTTGGGGATCTGGTATTTTTACCAGAGTTAAGTGGGGGAAAAATAGGACATGCACTATTTTTTACTCCTCTCAATTCCCGTTATCCTGACGGACTTCCTTTACCAGAGCACAACAGAAATGTGAACGAGCCCTTAGTTCACACTGCCGTGGTGTTCTTTGCCCATTCTTGGTCCATTCAGCTTTTTACTGTGCCGAATGGACCCAGAACTGGTCCCGACGTATTCCATTGACTTGAATGCAGTCCTTCGGGCATCCAGTATTTTACAGGAGTTGAGCGGAGAAATACTATATTTCCCCATTTAATTTCTATCTCCCCCTGTCACATTCTCCCTTCATGGTCACATCTTCTTCCATTCTTCCTCACATTTTCCCCCTATGTCACATTCCCCCATCCCCCCCGGCCAAATTCCCCCCCTCTGTCAAATTCCCCCCTCCCCTGCCACATTCTCCCCCCCCATATCACATCTCACCCCCCCCCCTGCCACATTCCCCCCTCCCCCTGTCACATTCTCCCCCGTCACATTCTCCCCCCTGTCACATTACTCCCCCATCACATTCTCCCCCTTGTCACATTCTCCCCCCCCCCGTCACATCCCCCCCGTCGCATTCTCCCCTCCCCCGTTGCATTCTCCCCTCCCCCGTCACATTCTCTCCCCCCTGTCGCATTCTCCCCTCCCCCGTCACATTCTCTCCCCCCTGTCGCATTCTCCCCTCCCCGTCACATTCTCCCCCCTTGTCACATTCCCCCCTCTCCTCTGTCACATTCCTCCCACCCACCTGTCCCATGCCCCCCTCCCCCGTCACATTCCCGCTCCTCCGTCACATTTCACCCCTGTCGCATTCCCCCCTCACATTCCCCCCCTGTCACACCCCCCCGCGTCACATTCCCCCCCAGTCTCATTCCCCCTGTCACATTCTTCCCTCCTCCTGTCACATCCCCCCCTCCTCCTGTCACATCCCCCCATCACATTCCCCCCTGTCACCTCCCCCCCTCCGTCACATATCCCCCTGTCACATTCTCCCCGCCCCCCTGTCACATTCTCCCCGCCCCCTGTCACATTCCCCCCCCCCCCTGTAACATTCCCCCTCCCCTCCTGTCACATTCTCCCTGCCCCCCTGTCACATTCTCCCCCCTCCTGTCACATTCTCCCCCTGTAGGTAGCTTTTTGTACTGCAGCAATACACTGGGTTTTCGGGCGGTTTTCAAATCTCTCACTGGATCTGGGAAACCTAGTGTGTTTCCAGCCGAAAAAGACTTTTCCCCATCAGCCAATCACTGGCTTGCCACGTGACACCGCTGCGGCCAGTGATTAGCTGAAAAGGGAAAGGTCCTACTAGTTGTATGGTGAAGAGGAGACACCGGGCCGCATGGAGGGAAACGGCATCTGCAGGGACCGGGAGTAGGGGAGCGGAAGGTTTTTTTTTTTTTTTACTCCCTTTTACTTAGCTCAATGTTTTTCTACCAGGGTGCCTCCAGATGTTGTGAAACTACTACCAGCATGCCCAGACAGCTTTTGCCGGTCCGGGCATGCTGGGAGTTGTAGTTTTGCAACAACTGGAGGCACCCTGGTTGGGAAACACTGACTTTTAGTATTTAAATTTGTTTTTACCTACTCTGGCCGGCCCCCACACGTGAGCTGGCCCGGGCAGATAATCGCAAGTTTTCCTGGGGGGCTGTATTGCTATATCGCATAAAATCGTGATTTGATTGCTTTTGCGATATGTGGGAAGCCTATTGGCTGAATTTGTGTGAGGGGCGTGAGTATCTCCGCCCCCCCACACGTCCAGGCGGGGCGTCTAGTAGAGATAGGTAGGGGCGGGGGTATATAACGCCCCTGTTCCTACGGGAGGGGCGTTTGGGATGTCCGTCGGACGCCACGAGTTCTGCACTGCCAGCTGATCAGCTGACTAGTCGAGTCAGCTGACCGGAACCGATAGAGTGAGCGGCAGCGAGAGAGGGGTAAGTGGCCGGGACTGATCGGGGGTTGTGTAGCTTCGTTATCCTCGGCTCCGGAGGTAAGCTGGAGACCGAGGGGACCCCCGATCAGCCCGGTCCTGGTGAATCATGTGCCGCACTTTTGTAAATGGCCGGCTACTGCGACGCTGCGCAAACGGAACATGGGCCGTTCATTCACACGGGGATGCCAGCTCGAGCCACGCCACGAGTTGTCAGGAGCAGTGCAGGGTTGTTGGCCAGCAGGCAATTCCACAGCTAACCTATACCTTGCTGGATTAAGCCTGCCTGCCCCCCCCCCCCCCCCTGTCCATAGCTGATTGGGAGGTTGGGAATCCTTGGGGTCACAGCGGATGTCTTTGGCGCCGGTACTGTTTGTGGGGACACGCTACAAGTCACGGCACTCAGGGATTCCCCCTCCTCTCAAACATAGTTGGCTCCCTCCTACCATGACATGTCGTTTTAATTTTGTATAAATACGCTCAGTACATTAGTTTAATTTCAAGGTAATTTCATACAGTCCACCCGGTTCATTTTCAGGCTTCATCTGCTTAAGCTAATTTACATTATATCGCTTTCTGCGCAGGGGTGAATACATTTATCATATCATCTGACTGTCATCATGCATTTTGTTGTTACGCCGAGCGCTCCGGGTCCCCGCTCCTCCCCGGAGCGCTCGCTACACTTCCCTCACTGCAGCGCCCCGGTCGGTTCCACGGACCCGGGGCGCTGCGTTACCACCTCCGGCCGGGATGCGATTCGCGATGCGGGTAGCGCCCGCTCGCGATGCGCACCCCGGCTCCCGTACCTTACTCGCTCCCCGTCAGTTCTGTCCCGGCGCGCGCGGCCCCGCTCCCTAGGGCGCGCGCGCGCCGGGTCTTTGCGATTTAAAGGGCCACTGCACCGCTGATTGGTGCAGTGGTTCCAATTAGTGTTTACACCTGTGCACTTCCCTATATCACCTCACTTCCCCTTCACTCCCTCGCCGGATCTTGTTGCCCTAGTGCCAGTGAAAGCGTTCCTTGTGTGTTCCTTGCCTGTGATTCCAGACCTTCTGCCGTTGCCCCTGACTACGATCCTTGCTGCCTGCCCCGACCTTCTGCTACGTCCGACCTTGCTTCTGTCTACTCCCTTGTACCGCGCCTATCTTCAGCAGCCAGAGAGGTTGAGCCGTTGCTAGGGGATACGACCTGGTCACTACCGCCGCAGCAAGACCATCCCGCTTTGCGGCGGGCTCTGGTGAAAACCAGTAGTGACTTAGAACCGATCCTCTAGCACGGTCCACGCCAATCCCTCTCTGGCACAGAGGATCCACTACCTGCCAGCCGGCATCGTGACAGTAGATCCGGCCATGGATCCCGCTGAAGTTCCTCTGCCAGTTGTCGCTGACCTCACCACGGTGGTCGCCCAGCAGTCACAACAGATTGCGCAACAAGGCCAACAGCTGTCTCAACTGACTGTTATGCTACAACAGTTACTACCACAGCTCCAGCAATCATCTCCTCCGCCAGCTCCTGTACCTCCTCCGCAGCGAGTGGCCGCTTCTGGAATACGACTATCCTTGCCGGATAAATTTGATGGGGACTCTAAGTTTTGCCGTGGCTTTCTTTCCCAATGTTCATTACACTTGGAGATGATGTCGGACCAGTTCCCCACTGAAAGGTCTAAGGTGGCTTTCGTAGTCAGCCTGCTGTCTGGAAAAGCCCTGGCTTGGGCCACACCGCTCTGGGACCGCAATGACCCCGTCACTGCCTCTGTACACTCCTTCTTCTCGGAAATTCGAAGTGTCTTTGAGGAACCTGCCCGAGCCTCTTCTGCTGAGACTGCCCTGTTGAACCTGGTCCAGGGTAATTCTTCCGTTGGCGAGTATGCCGTACAGTTCCGTACCCTTGCTTCAGAATTATCCTGGAATAATGAGGCACTCTGCGCGACCTTTAAAAAAGGCCTATCCAGCAACATTAAAGATGTTCTGGCCGCACGAGAAATCCCTGCTAACCTACATGAACTCATCCATCTTGCCACTCGCATTGACATGCGTTTTTCCGAACGGCGTCAGGAGCTCCGCCAGGATATGGACTCTGTTCGCACGAGGCGTTTCTTCTCCCCGGCTCCTCTCTCCTCTGGTCCCCTGCAATCTGTTCCTGTGCCTCCCGCCGTGGAGGCTATGCAGGTCGACCGGTCTCGCCTGACACCCCAAGAGAGGACACGACGCCGCATGGAGAATCTCTGCCTGTACTGTGCTAGTACCGAACACTTCCTGAAGGATTGTCCTATCCGTCCTCCCCGCCTGGAAAGACGTCCGCTGACTCCGCACAAAGGTGAGACAGTCCTTGATGTCTACTCTGCTTCTCCACGTCTTACTGTGCCTGTGCGGATGTCTGCCTCTGCCTTCTCCTTCTCTGCTGTGGCCTTCTTGGACTCTGGATCTGCAGGAAATTTCATCTTAGCCTCTCTCGTCAACAGGTTCAACATCCCGGTGACCAGTCTCGCCAGACCCCTCTACATCAATTGTGTAAACAATGAAAGATTGGACTGTACTATACGTTTCCGCACGGAGCCCCTTCTAATGTGCATCGGATCTCATCACGAGAGGATTGAACTGTTGGTCCTCCCCAATTGCACTTCTGAAATCCTTCTTGGACTTCCCTGGCTTCAACTCCATTCCCCAATCCTGGATTGGTCCACTGGGGAGATCAAGAGTTGGGGGCCCTCTTGTTCCAAGGACTGCTTAAAACCGGTTCCCAGTAAACCTTGCCGTGTCCCTGTGCTTCCTCATGTAACCGGTCTCCCTAAGGCCTATATGGACTTTGCGGACGTTTTTTGCAAAAAACAAGCTGAGACTCTACCTCCTCACAGGCCTTATGATTGTCCCATTGACCTCCTCCCGGGCACTACTCCACCCCGGGGCAGAATCTATCCTCTGTCCGTCCCAGAGACTCTTGCCATGTCTGAATACGTCCAAGAAAATTTAAAAAAGGGCTTTATCCGTAAATCCTCCTCTCCTGCCGGAGCCGGATTTTTCTTTGTGTCCAAAAAAGATGGCTCTCTACGTCCTTGCATTGACTACCGCGGTCTTAATAAAATCACGGTTAAGAACCGCTACCCCCTACCCCTCATCTCTGAACTCTTTGATCGTCTCCAAGGTGCCCATATTTTTACCAAACTGGACTTAAGAGGTGCTTATAATCTCATCCGCATCAGAGAGGGGGATGAATGGAAAACGGCATTTAACACCAGAGATGGACACTTTGAGTATCTGGTCATGCCCTTTGGTCTATGCAACGCCCCTGCCGTCTTCCAAGACTTTGTTAATGAAATTTTTCGTGATCTACTATACTCCTGTGTTGTTGTATATCTGGACGATATCCTGATTTTTTCTGCCAATCTTGAAGAACACCGCCAGCATGTCCGTATGGTTCTTCAGAGACTTCGTGATAATCAACTCTATGCCAAAATAGAGAAATGTCTGTTTGAATGCCAATCTCTTCCTTTTCTAGGATACTTGGTCTCTGGCCAGGGACTACAAATGGACCCAGATAAACTCTCTGCCGTCTTAGATTGGCCACGCCCCTCCGGACTCCGTGCCATCCAACGTTTTTTGGGGTTCGCCAATTATTACAGGCAATTTATTCCACATTTTTCTACCATTGTGGCTCCTATTGTGGCTTTAACAAAAAAAAATGCCGATCCCAAGTCTTGGCCTCCTCAAGCGGAAGACGCCTTTAAACGACTCAAGTCTGCCTTTTCTTCGGCTCCCGTGCTCTCCAGACCTGACCCATCTAAACCCTTCCTATTGGAGGTTGATGCCTCCTCAGTGGGAGCTGGAGCTGTCCTTCTACAAAAAAACTCTTCCGGGCATGCTGTTACTTGTGGTTTTTTTTCCAGGACCTTCTCTCCGGCGGAGAGGAACTACTCCATCGGGGATCGAGAGCTTCTAGCCATTAAATTAGCACTTGAGGAATGGAGGCATCTGCTGGAGGGATCAAGATTTCCAGTTATTATTTACACCGATCACAAGAACCTCTCCTACCTCCAGTCTGCCCAACGGCTGAATCCTCGTCAGGCCAGGTGGTCTCTGTTCTTTGCCCGATTTAATTTTGAAATTCACTTTCGGCCTGCTGATAAAAACATTAGGGCCGATGCTCTCTCTCGTTCCTCAGATGCCTCTGAAATTGAACTCTCTCCTCAACACATCATTCCTCCTGACTGCCTGATTTCCACTTCTCCAGCCTCCATCAGGCAAACTCCTCCAGGAAAGACCTTTGTTTCTCCACGCCAACGCCTTGGGATCCTCAAATGGGGTCACTCCTCCCATCTCGCAGGTCATGCGGGCATCAAGAAATCTGTGCAACTCATCTCTCGCTTCTATTGGTGGCCGACTCTAGAGACTGATGTGGTGGACTTTGTGCGAGCCTGCACTATCTGTGCCCGGGATAAGACTCCTCGCCAGAAGCCCGCTGGTTTTCTTCATCCTCTACCTGTCCCCGAACAACCTTGGTCTCTGATTGGTATGGATTTTATTACTGACTTACCCCCATCCCATGGCAACACTGTTATTTGGGTGGTCGTTGATCGATTCTCCAAAATGGCACATTTCATCCCTCTTCCTGGTCTTCCTTCAGCGCCTCAGTTGGCTAAACAATTTTTTGTACACATTTTTCGTCTTCACGGGTTGCCTACACAGATCGTCTCGGATAGAGGCGTCCAATTTGTGTCTAAATTCTGGAGGGCTCTCTGTAAACAACTCAAGATTAAATTAAATTTTTCTTCTGCATACCATCCTCAATCCAATGGACAAGTAGAGAGAATTAACCAGATCTTGGGTGACTATTTACGACATTTTGTTTCCTCCCGCCAGGATGACTGGGCAGATCTTCTACCTTGGGCCGAATTCTCGTATAATTTCAGAATCTCTGAATCTTCCTCCAAATCTCCGTTTTTCGTGGTGTACGGCCGTCACCCTCTTCCCCCCCTCCCTACCCCCTTGCCCTCTGGTCTGCCCGCTGTGGATGAAATTTCTCGTGATCTTTCCACCATATGGAAAGAGACCCAAAATTCTCTCTTACAGGCTTCTTCTCGCATGAAGAGATTCGCAGATAAGAAAAGAAGAGCTCCTCCCATTTTTTCCCCTGGAGACAAGGTATGGCTCTCCGCTAAATATGTCCGTTTCCGTGTCCCGAGCTATAAGTTGGGACCACGCTATCTTGGTCCTTTTAAAGTTTTGTGTCAAATTAATCCTGTCTCTTACAAACTTCTTCTTCCTCCTTCTCTTCGTATCCCTAATGCCTTTCACGTCTCTCTTCTTAAACCTCTCATCCTCAACCGTTTTTCTCCTAAATCTGTTCCTCCCACTCCTGTTTCCGGCTCCTCGGACATCTTCTCTGTCAAAGAGATTTTGGCCTCTAAAAAGGTCAGGGGAAGAACTTTTTTTTTAGTGGATTGGGAGGGTTGTGGTCCAGAAGAGAGGTCCTGGGAACCTGAGGACAATATCCTGGACAAAAGTCTGATCCTCAGGTTCTCAGGCCCCAAGAAGAGGGGGAGACCCAAGGGGGGGGGTACTGTTACGCCGAGCGCTCCGGGTCCCCGCTCCTCCCCGGAGCGCTCGCTACACTTCCCTCACTGCAGCGCCCCGGTCGGTTCCACGGACCCGGGGCGCTGCGTTACCACCTCCGGCCGGGATGCGATTCGCGATGCGGGTAGCGCCCGCTCGCGATGCGCACCCCGGCTCCCGTACCTTACTCGCTCCCCGTCAGTTCTGTCCCGGCGCGCGCGGCCCCGCTCCCTAGGGCGCGCGCGCGCCGGGTCTTTGCGATTTAAAGGGCCACTGCACCGCTGATTGGTGCAGTGGTTCCAATTAGTGTTTACACCTGTGCACTTCCCTATATCACCTCACTTCCCCTTCACTCCCTCGCCGGATCTTGTTGCCCTAGTGCCAGTGAAAGCGTTCCTTGTGTGTTCCTTGCCTGTGATTCCAGACCTTCTGCCGTTGCCCCTGACTACGATCCTTGCTGCCTGCCCCGACCTTCTGCTACGTCCGACCTTGCTTCTGTCTACTCCCTTGTACCGCGCCTATCTTCAGCAGCCAGAGAGGTTGAGCCGTTGCTAGGGGATACGACCTGGTCACTACCGCCGCAGCAAGACCATCCCGCTTTGCGGCGGGCTCTGGTGAAAACCAGTAGTGACTTAGAACCGATCCTCTAGCACGGTCCACGCCAATCCCTCTCTGGCACAGAGGATCCACTACCTGCCAGCCGGCATCGTGACATTTGTGTGTATGTCTATACTATGTATTCTCCAAGCTTGGTGCGTGCATTTATACTATGCATTCTTCAGCATTTGTTGCATGCTCTGGGCAGTGCTGCCTTCATGCATAGCATTTTTCTGTCAGTTCCTCCACAGCATTACACCATTTGTTCACTGTTGGCATTTGCCGTGCATTCACTTATAGCTTGTGTTGATGTTATTTCCGTGATGAGCGTAGGGGGCTACTGACGTACGTATCGCCATACTCCAGTACATAGTTGTTCCTTCATAAATCTTATGTAGCGGAGACAATTATAACAAGATACGGATGTCCCACGCGGGTGCTTCAACATAATTGCTGTGCACACATTACACAAGTCATCGCACGCATGCACTATGATATAGTTATACCACACACATACACCACGATATAGTTAAACCACATACAGGCACCATGAGATAGTTATACCACATACATACACCACGATATAGTTATACTACATACAGGCACCATGAGATAGTTATACCACATACAAACACCACGATATAGTTATACCACACTTAAAAAATAAATAAATAAATAAATCCATCTCGCTCAAGCCGTCTAAGATAGCCACATCAGGGCACACACTTACGGACGCATACCACAAACAGAGGATGCAACTAATCAAATTCAATGCATTACCGTGACAAGCATGTGGCATGGTGTCATATTGTTTAACACGTTCATGGCATTCATACTGTTCACATGCTCATGGCATTCATACTGTTCACACGCTCATGGCATTCATGCTGTTCACACGCTCATGGCATTCATGCTGTTCACACGCTCATGGCATTCATGCTGTTCACACGCTCATGGCATTCATGCTGTTCACACGCTCATGGCATTCATGCTGTTCACACGCTCATGGCATTCATGCTGTTCACACGCTCATGGCATTCATGCTGTTCACACGCTCATGGCATTCATGCTGTTCACTCGCTCATGGCATTCATGCTGTTCACACGCTCATGGCATTCATGCTGTTCACTCGCTCATGGCATTCATGCTGTTCACACGCTCATGGCATTCATGCTGTTCACACGCTCATGGCATTCATGCTGTTCACTCGCTCATGGCATTCATGCTGTTCACACGCTCATGGCATTCATGCTGTTCACACGCTCATGGCATTCATGCTGTTCACACGCTCATTCTGTTCACACGCTCATGGCATTCATGCTGTTCACACGCTCAGGGCTTTCCATACTGTACAGGCACTCACGGCATTTACACTGTCCATACGTTCACAGCAGTTATACGGTTCACACGCTCATGGCTTTCTTTTCACTCATGGCTTGTATAGTGTCCATACGCTCGTGGCGTTATACTGTTCATACGCTCACAGCATTTCACTCGATTCACACGCTCAATTGCTTATACCGTCCTCACGTTTATGGCATTTATACTGTGTATACGCTCTTGGCTTACTGTACACACAATCATAACATTTCGTGCTCTTGACATTCAAACTATCAAGTCTTTTATACCTCACGCATCCATACTGTTCTACCGGACATCCATACTGTTATGTTCAGGACTGTTTCACTGTTTCATGCTGTTCATACATGGCATTCACACCGTTCTTACATTCATGACATTCCATCTACATGCTGTGGAACACCCACTGGGCGGGCGCACATAGTATTCATGCTGTTCTACGCTTATGCCACTGCTATTGCTCGCTCCGTTATGGCATTCATGCTGTGCGTATGCTCAAGATTTTTTACAGTCTGTATGTCATGGCTATACGTTGTTAGGTGCTCATGGTATTCATTCACTCAAGGAACATACTGTCGATATGATGGTGGCATTCATACTGGTCGTGAGACATAGTAGTTATACTGTCGTTACGCTCGTTCCAGTTATACTCTGCATAGGCTTATGGCATTCATTCTCCTCATACGTCCCTGGCATTCATACTGACTGCATGCTTATAGTGTTCATACTGTTCGGGTTTCACACGCTCGGGGCTTCAGACGGTTCACACACAGTTTATACTGGTTCATATGTTGTGGCGTTACGGTCTTCACGCTCATGGCATTCATACTGTCCATTGCCCATGGTATTATACTGTGGTACGTTCATAGCTTTCACACTGCCATTCGCTCGTGGCATTTGTACTGGGAATTTGTTGACTTTATACCATTCCCGCGCTCATAGCATGTACACTGTTCACACGTTCTTGGCATCACACGGCTCACACGCTCTTTTGTTCACACGTTCATTGTAATAAATGGCACATGCATCCTTGGCGCTGGTGCTACGCACGCGCTCCTGGCTTTGTGTTTCATGCCCATGGCAGTGGTGCTGCATGTGTGCTTGTGGCGTCGGTGCTGTTCGGGTGCTCACACGCTCATAGTAGTACTATGTACAGTGACCGGCATCTATGCTCTGTATACATTCACATAATCATTTGATAAATGTGCTCGTTGAATACGGCTCATACACTCAGTCATACCATGCACACGCCACAGCACTTACACGGTACACACGGTCATAGCTTATACGGTACTTCACGCATCTCGGTACACATGTCCATAGCGTTACATGGTACATACGCTCAAAGCATGCTGTGTTATAAATTTGTAGTATTCACATTATGTAACCACACAGCATTCTCTCAGGGCATACATACTTAGATATAATACAATAATGTAAGTTCGATTGCAGCATGATACACAGGTCATTAGCTTGCATCAGTTCGGTTCGGTTACACACAGATGTCAATGCTAGAATTTACAGGCATACTCCTGACGGTCCCTTCACATTGTTACATTTAACAAATACACTCTCACTACTATAGCCGTCACCCTGCGCGGGTGTTAGACGTTGTAAGCACGCACGTGTCTTCCACACATCTGTTAGTTCACCGGAAGTTCCGAATACAACCACTTTCTAATGGTGTGATGTACGCCACCAAGACAGTCTCACTCATTGCCACCACACAGTTAGTATCACGGGTATACGCCACCACGCGGTTATACTGGTTTTCTGCAGCTGATAGGTCAGACAGGTTACTGGAGTAGTTGCACCCTGGTAGTCACCAAGTCAGTATCACGATTACATGTTAGCACTACACGCTGGCATCTGATAGTCAGCCTCTTCAATAAGTTGTCGCAGACACGTCTCAAGCAATAACATCATGACACATAAGCGGTTTCTCAACATACGATACACCTTCTGAGCAACATCATCTCGACAGACAGGTGATTGTTACCCATTATGCCTGCCACGTCCGCAGGGTTCGGTATCACATAGTTAGTTGCTACTGACACGTCTTCAGAGCAAGAACTATACGACACAGGTGGTTGGTTTACCTGTTATGCCTGCTACGTCTGCAGGGGTCGTTATGACATAAATAATTGCTACTGACACATCTCAGAGCAATAACTATACGACACGTGGGGGGTTGTTTACCCGTTATGCCTGCCACGTCTGCAGGGGGAGGCACCATGCAGGTTATTGTTACTGACTCCTCTTCAGAGCAATAACATTACGACACACAGGTGGTTGCTTACCCTTTATGCCTGCCACGTCTGCAGGGGGAGGCACCACGCAGGTTATTGCTATTGACACATCTTCAGAGCAATAACATTACGACACATAGGTGGTGGTTTACCCGCTATGCCTGCCACGTCTGCAGGGGGAGGCACTACACAAGTTATTGTTACTGACACATCTTCAGAGCAATAATGTTTCGACACATAGGTGGTTGTTTACCCGTTATGCCTGCCACGTTTGCAGGGGGAGGCACCATGCAGGTTATTGTTACTGACTCATCTTCAGAGCAATAACATCTCGAGTCATAGGCTGTTGTATACCCGATATACCTGCCACGTCTGCAGAGGGATGCACCATGTAATCGTTGCTACTGACACGTCTTCAGAGCAACATCATCACGCTTCACAGGCTGTTGTATACCCGTTCTACCTGCCACGTCTGCAGGGGAGAGCACTGCGCAATTGTTATCACGAACATGTCTTCCAAGCAACTACATCATGGCACGTAGGTGCTTGTGTACGCTTCATACCTGCCACGCCTGCAGGAGCATACACTGCGAAGGTATTGTCACGGACACGTTGTTTTCACAGAAATAGTTTCATGACACACAGGTGGTTGCAAAGAACGGAAATATAATGAATAAGATAAAATTAAAAAGCCTCAGGTCCATAGCCACAATGGTTGCGCAGGATCTGACACATCCATAGTCACGATGGTACGCGGGATCTGTTTAGTCCGCAGGCATGATGGTTCACGTATAGAACCCTAGCGTCCATGGGCATGTAGGTTGCGCGGGGACTGGTCATGTCTACGGGCATGTTGGCCATGTAAGGGTCGGTAAATCGCAGCGGGGCGTCACTCCCAAGATCACTGAGTAGGCAGCTTATCAGTTGAAGGTGTGGTTTAGTCAGGCAAGTTGCCTATTCGAGGGTAGTTGACTACAAGAGATATGGCTCCACAAGGTTATCATCCCCAGGTCAGTCAGGTAGCATGCTGTGTCATTTTCTAACAGTTTATTTTTGCCCCCTTTTATTCCTACCAGGTTCATTTTTGCCCACTAAAGGCGTGCCCTCTGTCGCGGTCATTGGGCACAATTCTGACCGTTAGGTTTAGTGTAATGTTTCCATAAAGGTACGTATGTATTACTATAACCACGAGCACGAGTGTGAAGCCCCGAACACAAGTGGGAAGCCTATTGGCTGAATTTGTGTGAGGGGCGTGAGTATCTCCGCCCCCCCACACGTCCAGGCGGGGCGTCTAGTAGAGATAGGTAGGGGCGGGGGTATATAACGCCCCTGCTCCTACAGGAGGGGCGTTCGGGATGTCCGTCGGACCCCTCCCAACCCTCCCTCTTTTTTTCAAACAATCACTACAGGGCATGCCCACTAAAGGCGTGCCCTCCGTCGCGGTCATTGGGCACAATTCTGACCGTTAGGTTTAGTGTAATGTTTCCATAAAGGTACGTATGTATTACTATAACCACGAGCACGAGTGTGAAGCCCCGAACACAAATATAGTGCAGCCCTAATCTGTACTAAAAGACATATTAGCTGGAAGGCAAAATCTCAGAGCACAATGCCATGTGATCTCATAGCTGTAGCTATTTATCAGAACGCCATAAAGGAATTACCAGATGGCAGACGCAAAAAAAAAGGGAACATGTTTAGAAAACAAGCAGCGACAAGAGTAGGTAAACCGCCCGCATTCATGGCATCTCTCTAACATTCAATGATCTCATGTGTCAAATAGAAAATGACACTGGTACATGTAGTATAGACTAGACTGTAATCTTAATTTTGTTGATATATCAAACATGGTCAGGGGCTGGAATCCTGCATTTAGAGAATGTGACTCATGCGGCCTCTCCTACATCATGAAATGATAAAACGCTGTATCTTGACACTGGGCAGCGTAATGAGTACATGATGTGATCATTGGCTTTCTTTTTCTTTCACTTTACAGCTTCCCGAAACCGCGAGGTATGCAGTACAGGGCAGAGGAGACGCTGGTTACCAGGGCAAGAAAATAAAGGTAGTTTCTGTCAATAAACACTTGAGATTTCTTGAACTCTAATACAAGATAGGACTGAAGTCACACTAGTTTCGGGCTGTAGTTTAGGATACAAGAAAAAAGGTATGAAGCCTTTAAAGGGTTACTTTGCCCCTAGACATCTTATCCCCTATCCAAAGGAAAGGGGGTAAGATGTCTGATTGGGGGGGGTCCCGCCGTGATCTCGGCTGCGGCATTCCAGACATCTGGTGCATGGATCGTACTTCGCACCGTGCCCGATGACTGGTGATGCCGGGCGGAGACTAGTGATGTCACGGCCACGTCCTGCGAACATGCCCCCTCAATGCAAGTCTATGGGAGGGGGTTTGACTACCCCCTCCCATAGACTTGCATTCAGGGGTGGTGGCCGTGATGTCAAGAGTCTCCGGCGTGGCACCTGACGCTCTAAACAAATGCCGGGTGTAGCAGGGAGATTGCGGGGGTCCCCAGCGGCAGGTCCCTCGCGATCAGACATCTTATCCCCTATCCTTTGGATAGAGGATAAGTTGTCTAGGGATGGAGTACCCCTTTAATTTACTGAACATAGTCTACTGGTAACTACGAAAAAAGGGTCTTGGATCCAGCGCTTGGATAAAAAAACTTTCTTGCAGCAATATAAAAAAAAAATCCATCCATCACTGATATATATACAAAATAGTGATAGAAAAACTGTTGCCATAGGCCCAATCTACATGTTTCAGGCTGCTCCGCAGAAAGAATGGACACAGCTGCTCAGGCTGCGTCTATTCTTTCTGCGGATTCCACTCGGAAATACATTGCCGAGATACATTGGAGACGGCTAATTTCTGTCTGCGGAATGCCCACCCGGAAATTTTCCAGGCAGAAATTCCACTGTGTGAACATGGCCTTACCCTCCTGGTGACTACATTCAGTCTAAATGGGCCCTTTTTTTTTTTTTTTTTTTTAAAGGAATTACCATGTTTTTGAGAGCTGCAAAAATAAAAAGCGTACATTTAGGAAACAGACTGAATGAAGTCATTAGTATGTTCAGCCCACTAAAGATAGCGTACTTCCGAGCGCTCCTAGAGCCGACATGTTGTGTCTGCACCTGGTATTTTCGGAATGTTTACTCATGTTTTTGGGGTGGACATTGCACAAATATTCATGTGAACCTGGCCTAACACATTTAACTCTTAGGGCAGTGTTTTCCCAAACAGTGTTACTGCAACTGTTGTAAAACTACAACTTCCAACATGCCCGGACAGCCTCTGGCTGTCCGGGCATGCTGGGAGTTGTAGTACTGCAATAGCTGGAGACACGCTGTTTGAAAAACAGTGTCTTAGGGCATGTTTCCACTTGTTTGTTCTTTTATATAATGTTTTGGTGCCCAGAATAGAACAACATGCTGTAGTAATCTGTCCAGTAAAAAAAGATGGGAACCTGACTAACCATTTATAAGACCATGCAAGACCCTGAGGCCATATTGAAAAAAAAAACAAAAAGAAATAATTTCTGAGCTAAATCTCAGTTATTTTCGTTCCTAGATGGCCCCAAGGCTTTTCCTTACTAAAGCTACATTTACATGTAGTCATTTTTTCCATCACATGCAACCATCATATTTCTGACACCATTTTCCAATGTAATCCAATGCAATGTACACCATTTTCCAATGCAATCCAATGTGCAATGCAATGTACTCCACTGGAAAATATATATTTTTTTTTAAATCAACTGGTGCCAGAAAATGAAACAGATTTGTAAATGACTTCTATTAAAAAAAATCTTAATCCTTCCAGTACTTATCAGCTGCAGTTATGATCCACAGGAAGTTCTTTTTTTTTAATTTTCTGCCTGACCACAGTGCTCTCTGCTGACACCTCTGTCCATGTCAGGAACTGTCCAGAGCAGGAGAGGTTTTCTATGGGGATTTGCTCCTACTCTGGACAGTTTCTAAAATGAACAGAGGTGTCAGCAGAGAGCACTGTGGTCAGACAGAAAGGAAATTCTAAAAGAAAATAACTTCCTGTGGATCATAACAGCAGCTGATAAGGACTGGAAGGATTAAGATTTTTTAATAGAAGTAATTTACAAATCTGTTTAACTTTCTGGCACCAGTTGATTTAAAAAATATGTTTTCCAGTGGAGTACCCCTTTAATCTCTGGTATAGGTTTCACAGGTGCATACTGTAAAGGAGGGGGCGGATGCCATTTATTTTACTGGCCTAGTGACTTACCTCACCTAGAGTGAGAGCGGAATCTCTGAAGAGCATTCGTTGCCTTACCTTACGGTATACGTCGGCATCCTGTTTTTGACGCAAGATTGCGCAAATATTTTCCCATAATTTTAAAAAGTTGCAGTTGATAAATTACCAACAACTGCAAAAAGCTAACCGTGCCACACTACATTCAAGTTGTTTAATTGAAAGGGTCTAAATGATTTGCACAAAAAGTCGGTGACTTTTAGTCCATTATGCATAAATCTGTTGAAAGATTTTTTAACATAAAAAAAAAGGATTAAAACCAATGATAAATTCCCCCCAGTGTCATGCCACAAGAGAGTGTAAAAGTCCTTCCTGATGCTGCTTTCAGAGGAAAGAGATCGTTGACAGCTAGACATGGCTCTATGATGCACTCAAGGACATTTTACCGTATTTACATACTTTGAGAGGGGCAGCACATGCTGGACCCGCCTCGTCTTCAGTGATGAATCCAAGTTCTGTTTGGATCTGATAATTGTCGATATGGAGGCCTTGTGGTGTTGCTGTGAAGCAACACACTGCCACAACTGCTGGCGTAATGATATAGAGCAGGGCTTTCCAAACTGGGTGCCGCGACACACTAGTGTGCAGGCAGAAATCCCCTGGTGTGTTGCGGGACCATCCAGGCCCATAGCAGCAGCCACCCCTGCTTACTGATTTAAAGTGGCCATGGTGTCAGGTGCCTGTTCCAGATCTGCAGCACAGGCTGTGGTGCACTTTAATTCAGTGACCAGCAGCGGCTGCTGGCACTGATGAGTGACACCCTTGATGTCACACTATCAAGTGGGACAATGTCACTCATTGGTGAAGCGCACAGGACTTCTGACTGGCCGAGATGCCAAGCACCTGAACCTGCCGGAGTGCACCCGGTGGGGCATAGGTTAGGAAATGCTCAGTGGGGGATGATGTGGCACAGGGGGTGACAAAGGGGAGAAATTAAAATGACACAGGATCAGAGGGCGGGGTGGGGATGATGTGGCATAGGAGGCGATAAAGGGGTAAATTGAAATAACACAGAGGGGATGTGGCATAGGGGGTGATAAAAGGAGGAGATCAAGTGGGGGGATGAAATGGCACAGGGCAGGGGCTGACACAGACAGCAGAGGGCCCCTGTGCAATGAATGTGCCTGCCCCCCTATATGTCAATTGTTTAGGAACCCCCCTTCATATATCACTTACTCAGGGGGGCCCCCACCCATATCCGTTGCCCAGGAGGACCCCCCCTAATATCAGTTGTTAATTATTTATTAAGGCCCCCAATATTCCGCAGCTCATTCAGGCCCCCCATATCGATGCTCTGAGATAGTGAGAGACAGTCCCATCAGCCTTAAAAATAAATAAATAAAACTTAACTCTCCTGCTCCGCTGCTCTCCATGTCCGCCGGGTGTCCCGAAGTGTGCGCCTTCCCTGTTGGTCTGTAACAGCCCGTGCTGCACAGTCATGTGACCTGACTCAGCCTGTTCTGCACAGTCACATGACCTGACTGCGTACAGCGTCAGGTCATAGTGCGCGCTGTATGCAGTCAGTCTTGAGGAGACCAGGGAGGAGGCGGAGGCCTGAGGGGGAAGTAGCGCTTCTCTCCACCGCCTCTCTTGCATATTAGTGAGCGCTTCCAGAAGCGCTCACTAGTATGAAAGGGCCAAGGCCGGCCCAAAACATTGTGCTTCCTGGGTCCAAGAGTGAAATGCTGCCCCCCCCCCCTCCAAAAAATAAAATAAAAAGAAGAAAAAAAAATACTATGCCATAAAGTTGCACTGCAACTCACATTAATCTGCATTAGGTAGGCAGCAGTTCCTCCATATTAGGTAGCATAGTTTCCCCACATTAGGTAGCATAGTTTCCCCACATTAGCTAGCATATTTTCCCCCATTAGGTAGCATAGTTTCCCCACATTAGGTAGCATAGTTTCCACATATTAGGTTGCATAGTTCCCCCACATTAGGTAGCATAGCTTCCCCACATTAGGTAGCATAGTTTCCTCACATTATGTAGCAGTTTCCCCCCATTAGGTAGCATAGTTTCCCCACATTAGGTAGCATCGTTTACGCACATTAGATAGCTTAGTTTCCCCGCATTAGGTAGCATATTTCCCCCCCACATTAGGTAGCATAGTTTCCCCACATTAGGTAGCATAGTTTCCCCACATTAGCTAGCATAGTTTCCCCACATTAGCTAGCATAGCTTCCCCACATCAGGTAGCATAGCTTCCCCACATTAGCTAGCATAGTTTCCCCACATTAGCTAGCATAGTTTCCCCACATTAGCTAGCATAGTTTCCCCACATTAGCTAGCATAGCTTCCCCACATTAGCTAGCATAGCTTCCCCACATTAGCTAGCATAGTTTCCTCACATTAGTTAGCCTAGATTCCTCACATTAGGTAGCATAGTTTTTTCACATTAGGTAGCATAGTTTCCCCACATGAGGTAGCATAGTTTCCCCACATTAGGTAGCATTGTTTCCCAACATTAGGAAGCCTAGTTTCCCCACATTGAGTAGCCTAGTTTCCCCACATTGGGTAGCATAGTTTCCCCATATTGGGTAGCATAATTTCCCAACATTAGGTAGCATAGTTTCCCCAGATTTGGTAGCATAATTTCCCCACATTAGGTAGCATAGTTTCCCCACATTAGGTAGCATAGTTTCCTCACATTAGCTAGCATAGTTTCCTCACATTAGTTAGCATAGTTTCCTCACATTAGGTAGCATAGTTTCTTCACATTAGGTAGCATAGTTTCCCCACATGAGGTAACATAGTTTCACCACATGAGGTAGCATAGTTTCCCCACATGAGGTAGCATAGTTTCCCCACATGAGGTAGCATAGTTTCCCCACATTAGGAAGCATAGTTTCCCCACATTGGGTAGCATAGTTTCTCCACATTTGGTAGTATAGTTTCCCCACATTAGGTAGCATAGTTTCCCCACATTAGGAAGCATAGTTTCCCCACATTAGGTAGCATTGATTCCCTACATTAGATAGCAGTTTCCCCACATTAGGTAGCAGTTTCCCCACAATAGGTAGCATAGTTTCTTCACATTAGGTAGCATAGTTTCCCCACATCAGGTAGCATAGTTTCCCCACATTAGGTAGCAGTTTCCCACACAGGGGGTGGTCAAGAGGGGGGATGAAATAGCACAGGGGAGGATCAAGGGGGCAAACATGTGGTGTGGGGAGGGATATGGGGTGTGTGTGAAATTGCACAGGGGGAGAGGAAATGGCACAGGGTTGGATCAAGATAAAGGGGGAATGGTGTGACATGGGGGGGTCAAGGGAGGGAGGAATGAAGTGGCATTAGGGGGATCAAGAGGGTGAATAAGGTGGCATAAGAGGGGGGGGTGAAATGGCACAGCGGGTTGATGAATGGGGGATGAAATAGCACAGGTGGGTGATTAAGAAGGAATGAAATGGGGTAACAGCCACATTTCTAATGCTGATTCTGGATAATGGTATCACGTGCTTCAGAGGACTCCCAAAGTTATACATGCAATTGGCGGTATGGCGAGGGGTGTGTCACTGATCTATGCACGCCTGAAAACGGTGTCACAATATAAAAAATTTGGAAAGCTCTGATCTAGAGAACAATTGCATATGACAGTAAGAGTTGAAGAAGCAGCCTGGTGCTCCTGTTGATCCAGTAACAATAAACTTCCCAGTTCCCGGATATTTTTCAGATGTTTATTGCACTTCTTTATTAAAACAGTACATAAAATAACAAAATATTCAATGACGCGTTTCAGGGGCCCTATCCCCCTTTCTCAATCAGTCACTGCAGTCACTGCCCAGTCACCACATTTATCACCTATTCAATGGACCAGCTAAGACGATAGTTCTAAAAACCTACAAGTATGCAGGATCTACAGTCCCAGCTGCAACATCTGAAGGTAAATATGCCTCAGGATGCCATATGGAACCTGCATGCCTCCATGTCCAACAATATCTCATCTTATATCCAAGCTACAGTATGCATTCACACACTGGCATGTTATTTATTTTTTGGCAAGTGTTTAGTTATTTATTTTTTTATATATTTATTTGTAATCAGCATAGGGTACAGCCATAATACATTAGAACAAACATATAAGTTGATTGTTTCAGAGCAGAGGATATCTTTCTTGGCATTTTGCATGGTAGTAAAGGCGACACAATGGCTTGTTAATGATTCTGCTGGAGACGTATCCCCAGAGTGTATCCCACCCTCTGTACCTGCTCATTACCTGTAATTATGTTATTTTTAACTGGCGTGGATTAGTATTGTTTTACACTGGAAACCGAAAAAGAGGCAACAGGTAAGTGCACATTGTAACTTCAGCGGATGTGATGTTTATCTCTACACGCCCATTCTACTTTTGACTGTTACTTCAGTTGTGTCAGTGAGTCAAACATTTACATTTAAAAGACAAAAACAGCGATGCGTATTTGAATATAATTTGCCGCTAGGAAACAATAAACTAAGTTCTAGCCCATAGGGCACATTTAAACTGCAGCCGCGCTGTTCACACACAACTGTATTTGCATCTCTTAAAGAGGGCGGAGTCCACTATTGATAATCTGGATCTGTTACATTGTTATGCAGAAAAAAAAAGTCAAAACTAAAGACTGTTGCTAGGAAATGTTGAATGCATTAACATGTTTCTCTTCTATACTTTTACTTTTCTTATACAGTAATATCTCCCAATAGCGGACACTCACGGGGAATGAAGAAGTGGCCACTATTGGGAGATAGATGTCCCCTATTGGGAAAAAATGGCTTAAACATCTTTCTAAATGATGGAATACTGTACTGTACTCACTCCAGAGGGTAATTACCTACAAAACACGATAAAAAGCTAAAATATAAATAAACTATTTAGCACCGTAATAAGGCTTTAAAAAAATCTCAACAATATAACCAATTAGGAAAAGTAATGCCAAATCATTCATGCCAAGTCATTCCCCCGCAATGCCAAATCATCCCCCCATCTCCCTGTTCATCTTACCTTTTACCTGGCCAGCAGGCAGTGACGAGTGATGCTCCTCTGATTTGGCATGGGGGGGAATGATTTGGCATGGGGGGGGTGATGATTTGGCATGGGGATGGGGGAATGATTTGGCATTGGGGGGTGCTGGGGCTGCTTCAGGGGGGTTCAGCAGGGGCCAGGGCACCCTGGGAACCTGAGCCACTTGCTGGTGTTTTGGCTGTACCCCCCCTGACAGGAGTCATGTGTACAAGGTAGGACGGCACATAAGCCTGGTTGTCCCCTATTGGAAGTGTTTTGTCCCCTATTGGGAGTGTTTTTGTCCCCTATCGGGTGTGTTTTGTCCCCTGTTGGGAGTGTTTTGTCCCCTTTTGGGTGTGTCCACGACCGCTATTGGGAATGTCCCCTATTCGGGAGGAGTCCACTAACGGAGACTTCACTGTAATATATTTGCGATTTGGTATCTGTACATTGTAACCAAGCATATAACAGCTGCTATTTTCAGGTATTCCTGCTTCTTCTAAAACAGTGTTTTCCAAACAGGGTGCCTCCAGCTGTTGCAAAGCTACAACGCCCAGCATGTCTGGACAGCGCAAGCTGTCCAGGCATGCTGGGCATTGTAGTTTTGCAACAGCTGGAGGCACGCTGTTTGGAAAACGCTGTCCTAAAGGTTAGTAATGCCCGCAGTGTAAAGGCTGCCAACCTGGAAAAAATAACTATTGTTGCCGGATTGTCCTCCAGCTGTCCAGGCATGCTGGACGTTGTAGTTTTGCAACAGCTGGAGGCACACTGTTTGGAAAACACTGTCCTAAAGGTTAGTAAGGCCCGCAGTGTAAGGGCTGCCAACCTGGAAAAAATAACTATTGTTGACGGATTGTCCTAACTACAGGAACCTCTGCATAGCAGGGGATAGGAGCCGGGCACAATGGGAAACCTGCAGCGTTGGACTTAGCTTATACTCTATTGTGAATAGAGTTCAAAAGCGTCCAACTAAACAGGAATTTCCCATTTACTATTTAAACAAAGCAGCGACTTAGACCTGCAGCATAGCAAATATCACATAACACAAGTGACCGTAATCCTTCAAATAGCTAGCACATTAGTTCTTTTATTATTCAGTGGTCGCACTGTAGTTCCCAAAGTCCTGAAAAATACATAAAGAACAGGTTTCCTCCGGGATATGATGTTTGCATAGCTAATGTGTCATTATTTAGAATCCTTAAAAATAAAAACAAATTTGTTTAAAATAAATACATAAATAAATAAATAAAATATTAAAACACCACTATTTCAGCTGAAAATATTGTGCGAATGCATTGCACAGAGCTGCACAATAGGCATCGCTGGCCATGAGATGAGGAAGAGGTTAACCACCATGTTACCTGCCACCCCTCCCACCTGCACCTGTTGCAGTATCGATCATGTGACACAAAAGTTTCACCTGGCTACGGAGAGTGGAACGTAATCCAGAGGGAACCGTAGCTGCAGTGATGGGAGGGGGTGGCGGTGACACAGCAACAGGACTCTGCAATTACACAAACACAGGCCGGAGGCAAAGACAAAGACATCAGCACAAAGGGGAAAAAAAGTTTACAAGCTATAATCAGGAAATGGCTTCGGGTGCCACATGCCAAGGGGCAGGAGGGGCGGCGCATCTTCATGGAACAATTTCTCCATTAATCATTATAAGAAAATGTTGGCTGTCAGGGTGGAATTTTAAATGAAATCCCTGGAATCAAGTGGTTTGAAGTGTACAGGAACCGATTACTTCTGTAGATAGGGGGTTACGTAAAGCTCAGACTTATGAAAATGTAATAAAGTCAATTGTTCTCAAATGCTTACATTTCATCTTGCCATAGACAAGAGGGTCCTCTTACATTTGCCTGGTGTTTTATGACACTTTTAAAGGGGTACTCCAAAGGATCTCTCCTGCAGCAAACCTGTGTCATCTGCTGCACGGAGTGAACTTTGCTCCGTGCCTGATGATGGGTGATACAGGGGCTGGAGTATCGTGTCAAGGCCCCGCCCCCTCGTGCAATTACGGCCCACCCCCTCAATACAAGTCTATGGGAGTGCACGTGATGGTCGACACGCTCCCTCCCATAGATCTGCATTGAGGGGGTGGGCCCCGACATCATGATACTCCGGCCCCTGTATTGCCCGTCATCAGGCACAGAGGGAAGTTTGCTCCGTGCAGCAGATGACACAGGTGCACGGCGCATTATAAATTTTGCCCAAAATTTGAAAACCCCCACATGGTACCTCAAAGTTGTCGATCATCTGACACCTTTCGGCGTGTCCCCATTGATGGTGTAGGGTTGCGCAAAATAATGCTGCCGTGCTGTCCATTTAAAAAAAGTATCCACCAACCACCATAACATAGTGTGTACATACAGTGATAAATGTCCCCCCTAGGTCTCGAAAAGGTGGACCTCCAGATGTTGTGGCTGTTGTGGTTTTGCTACAGCTGGAGGTCCATAGCTTGGAGAAAACCATTCTAGAGGTTTTATACAGAATCTCCCAGTAAACCTGATACATTACGGAGATAATCTTCCATAGATGCTGTGCTTCTACAGGTAAACATTTTTGTAATATGCACCATGTGGCAGCACACACAGAGGAGAATTTACTATGCGGTTCTCAGCTATCTTCAACAGTTCCATAGACAGTGAATGGAGAGGCATTTTGCAAGCAAGACCAAGTCCAAGACTTGAGGCCTTCATCTGTGTTGTAAGGCAATATTCATACAGCAGAATTTTCATTGCGGAACTCTGCTAGAAAATTTAGTCTGAAAATTCTGCATTGTGTTGAATGGGGATTCCGCTGTACCATATATGTGCCATGATTTATGCAATAAAAATACAGCATTCAAGATTCTGCAAAAACATTGAACCTGCCTTTAAATTTTGAGGAATCTTGTTGAATGGGGCTTTGAATTTCGTCAGAATTCTGTGTCTTGAGCACTGAGAAATTCTGCCGAAATACCCTTCACTTTCCACAAAACTGCTAAAATTCCGCAGCAAGCTGTACAGAATAAAATTTGAGCCGTATCACAGAATTTCCACTGTGTGAACTTAGCCTAATTTTATATCTTCTTAAGGAGATGAAACCAAAATACAAACTGATTGGAAGAGGATGAATTCACTGAGAGGCTGGTGTTCAGCGATAAGGCTACCTATCATCTCAGGGGGATGGTCAATCGCCACAACATTAGAATTTAGCACTTAGAAACCATGTGCCCTTATTGAGCTTATGAGGGACTCAACCTGAGTAAATGTGCAATGAGCAAGTGCAAACTCTACCAAGGATTATGGGGAACATTTATCAAAGCATTTAGTAGTTTTGTTTTGTTTTTTTGCTTAAAATTGTTGCAAATAAGTCACATGAAAAAAACTACTACATTTACTCCAGCTCAGACATGGAGCAGAAAAAGCCATTACCAATGAAAAAAATAAAAAAAATGCTTACGTGAAATAAATTTATCAACAGGCTGAAACCAGTTGATAAATAAGTCGCACATAAGCAAAAAATAAATAAAAGAAAACAAGAACTAAAAAAAGGAATACATAAGCAAACATTGATAAATGTCCCCCATTGTCACTGGCTGCTCCTACCTGGAGATCTACCAAACATAGGGGGAGATTTATCAAAACCTGTCCAGAGGAAAAGTTGCCCATAGAAACCAATCAGATTGCCTCTTTCATTTTTAACAAGGCCTCTGAAAAATGAAAGAAACAATCTGATTGGTTGCTATGAGCTACTGGGAAACTTTTCCTCTGGACAGGTTTTGCTAAATCTCCCCCCATAGTCTGTCAGCAGAATGGTGCACCTCCACATTTCCATGTGGATGGTCACCGAAACCTGAATGAAACTTTAGACTACCAGAACGTTGAACTGGCCACGCTGGAAATGGCAATACACCAATATTGCGCTGGTCTCTAACACCCTGTGACTTCTTTCTGTGGAGCTACATCAAGGACTCTATATATCTGCCACGCAAGCCACAGGACCTCAACGGCCTGCACGATTGTCAAACACGATTTAACACCCTGCAACTTCTTTCTGTTGAGCTACAAAGACTCTATATATCTGCCTCCGACCCCCCTCACTGCCACAGGATCTGAACGACCTGAGACAACGCATCAGTGAAACAGTGAAGTCCAATCTGAGGATGTGCTGGATAGATCTGAACTACCCCCTAGACATCTGCCTGTCACCAATGGAGATCACTTTGAATATTTGTAGTTTATAAATAAAATTTTGATAGATATTGACTTGATTTACTAAGAGCGTTGAGTAGTTTTCTTCGTGGGTTTTAATTCCCTACAATTTTCTTTCCACAGTATTTACTAAGGTTTCCCTACATTTTGTACTTTTCCCTACATTTTCTACTTTCCCTACATTTTGCTTTTTTACACATGCTCTGATCTGTCTGGTTTTCCTCAGCTTAAATCCACCACATTTTCTGTGGAAACCTTAGTAAATATGTTGTTTTTTTGTGAAAATGTCGGGGACACGACCCTTTTGGTGACCACACCCCCTTTCCATGATGACCACGCCCCTTTTCCTGGGTTTCTCAGTAAAATGGAGAGTTAGTCAGGTTTTTTTCAATTCTGTCGCAGACAGAATACCTGGCGCACAACCTGACAAAACAGAATCAGGGCCATTGTACTTTTCATGTTAATACAAATCAGGGCCATTGTACTTTTCATGTTAATACATTTGGGTTATGTTCTCTCAGGAATAGTGAGCATATAATTTTGCACCTTTCTGAATCCACCTATATCTAAAGTATTTTTGCATATCAAATAATCTATGTATGCCCCTGAACTGGCCAAGAAAACGCAAACACTTGGCCTATGTTACTTGTTCCTTCAACATCTGCATCTGGGATTCCTACACATTTATTTCCTACAGCCATTTATTTCTACACTTTTATTTATTAGTCTCTCGCTGATGTCACAGATTTCTTGTCTGACATGCTCCGAAAATTGTTCGCTGATGCTTTAGTTAAAAAGGGCATCTGAGACTTCAGAGCAGTCACACCTAGTACCATATAGCTCTAGTCCTTGAGATCTAATCCAGAAAGTGGAATTGATGCAAGTGGTATATATGAAATTGCCAACTTGTTTGTTCCTGTGTGTTCGTCTGAGGTGGTTTTTCTGCTAAATCTCAACATCATTTTTTACATTTTACTAGCTTGTAAAGCTTGACACAAAGAGCATGCACATTGTGTGCCTAAAAACAATACATATGTATATGTATGATTTATGTCCTTTCTCCCCTGCACAATTGCATTGGACATTAAGCAGAGTAATCCTGAATGATTAACATGTCTGTAATGAGAAGGCTGCTTCGATAACCTTAGATACAGTAAACTGATCCAGGGTGTAATTATCCAGCACGTTAATAATTGTTATTACTCTTATTAGTGTTTTGTTTGGCATATCTGAGTCACATGTAACAACAGAAGGATTCTGGAAATTGAAACTACTACACATGTAACACATGTTTTGCTATACACATGTGTATTCCCTGTGTGTGTATTGGAACTAAAGCAAAAAAGGGAGGAAAAAAAGCAAATTGGACATAATGTCACACCAAGCTCCAAAAATGGGCTGGACAAAATTATTGGCACCCTTTCAAAATTGTGGAAAAATAAGATTGTTTTAAGCAAGTGATGCTCCTTTAAACTCACCTGGGCAAGTAACAAGTGTGGGCAATATAAAAATCACACCTGAAAGCAGATAAAAAGGAGAGAAGTTCACTTAGTCTTTGCATTGTGTGTCTGTGTGTGCCACACTTAGCATGGACAACAGAAAGAGAAGAGAACTGTCTGAGGACTTGAGAACCAAAATTGTGGAAAAATATCAACAATCTCAAGGTTACAAGTCCTTCTCCAGAGATCTAGATTTGCCTTTGTCCACAGTGCGCAACATTATCAAGAAGTTTGCAACCCATGGCACTGTAGCTAATCTCCATGGGTGTGGACGGAAGAGAAAAAAATTATGAGAGGTGTCAATGCAGGATAGTCTGGATGGTGGATAAGCAGCCCCAAACAAGTTCCAAAGATATTCAAGC
The DNA here is from genome assembly GCF_029499605.1 of Hyla sarda. Lineage (NCBI taxonomy): Eukaryota > Metazoa > Chordata > Amphibia > Anura > Hylidae > Hyla > Hyla sarda. The sequence continues at coordinate 383,758,448 of NC_079190.1, read as the reverse complement.
TGTCCTGCAGGCTCAGGGAGCATCAGTGTCAGATTGAACTATCTGTCAACATTTAAATGAAATGAAACGCTATAGCAGGAGACCCAGAAGGACCCCACTGCTGACTCAGAGGCATAAAAAAGCAAGACTACATTTTGCCAAAATGAACTTGAGTAAGCCAAAATCCTTCTGGGAAAACATCTTGTGGACAGATGAGACCAAGATAGAGCTTTTTGGTAAAGCACATCATTCTACTGTTTACCGAAAACAGAATGAGGCCTACAAAGAAATAAACACAGTACCTACAGTGAAATATGGAGGAGGTTCAATTATGTTTTGTGGTTGTTTTGCTGCCTCTGGCACTGGGTGCCTTGAATGTGTGCAAGGCATCATGAAATCTGAGGATTACCAACAGATTTTGGGTCGCACTGTACAGCCCAGTGTCAGAAAGCTGGGTTTGCGTCCGAGATCTTGGGTCTTCCAGCAGGAAAATGACCCCAAACATATGTCAAAAAGCACCCAGAAATGGATGGCAACAAAGCGCTGGAGAGTTCTGAAGTGGCCAGCAAAGAGTCCAGATCTAAATCCCATTGAACACCTGTGGAGAGATCTTAAAATTTCCAATAAGAGAGACCTGGAGCAGTTTGCAAAGGAAGAGTGGTCCAACATTCCGGCTGAGAGGTGTAAGATATTTATTGATGGTTATAGGAAGCAACTGATTTCAGTTACTTTTTCCATAGGGTGTGCAACCAAATATTAAGTTAAAGGTGCCAATAATTTTGTCCAGCCCATTTTTGGAGTTTGGGGTGACATTATGTCCAATTTGCTCTTTTTCCTCCCTTTTTTGGTTTAGTTCCAATACACACAAAGTGAATAAACATATGTATAGCAAAAAATGTGTTAACTGCAATCCTTTTCTGTGAGAAATACTTAATCTTCTTTAAAAATTTCAGGGGTGCCAACATTTACGGCCATGACTGTGTATGTGGGTACTGACATAGAATTTGTGTTGGAAAATGACTGGAATCTGCAGGGCCACTTTTAGACTAAGTGTAGCCCTGGGAAAAATTTAATATGGGGCCCCCAAATTGCATGACCAAAGATTTTCCTGGTTTCCTGTTTTGTGATGCAGAATACACAGCACTAGGTTACTGATCACGCACCATGTGAATACGGCCTGAGATCCCAATGAGGGGAAAAGCATAACACAAACATATCAGGGTCCAAATCTAAGATCTATTGTAAATATTACCTGTGTTTAAGAGAACCTTCACACGTTCGTAACTAGTAGTAGGTTTCCATTGCGAGTTACGCTACCATGCACTTTTTTGCGCACATGGACAGTCCGTAATAGTGGCAGGTTTGCAGACCCGTTAACATGAACGGTAGCGTAACCCACACAGGTTTTCCTGCAGTGGGAAACTGGCTGCTAATTACGAGCGTGTGAACGTACCCTGAAGGAAAACGTCAGTAAAAAAAAAATGTATTCACTATGTCCGGGTTGCCAGAATTAAAATAATACATTTTTAACTTTAACTAACCTTTCACCGCTCCCCTGGTACCACCAATATCGCAGTCCCGACCTCCGGTCCTGGTCTTCTTCTGGCATTTGGTGCCGGATTAAAATAATATATAATGTTAATGATCCTGTACAGTGAACGGTGTGTACATACCTCAAATTGCTGCTTTTTGATCACATGATTTATTTCAGTCAATAAAATAAAAAGTGATCAAAAAGTATTTTTTTTTAAAACCAGTACAATATCAGTAAAGCATGTAACCATGGGTATCATTTTAATCATATTGACCTACAGAATAAAGAAAATATGGACTTTTTAATGTAAAGTGTACTACTTAAAATTATACTCCCCAAAAGCTGCAAAATTCTGATATTCTTTTTAATTTTTCCCCACAAAATATACATTTTTTGGTTCGCTGTACATTTTATGGTAAAATGAGTGATGTCATTACAAAGTACAATTGGTCACGCAAAAAAAAAACAAGCCTCATATGGGTCTGTGGATGGAAATATATGAGTTATGACTCTCAGAAGATGAGGAGGAAAAAACAAAAATGCAAAAATGAAACCCGACTGTGTCCTGAGGGGTTAAAATATTAAATCACACCCCCAATCCCCATTTCTAATGTGTAACTATACGCTGCTCCCTATGGCACCCACTCCCCCACCCATCCTTTCCCCTGTTACCTTCTACTCTCCTATGTTTTTTAAACCCATAGGCAACATACACAGACTTACTATGTATCTTCCAAGACACCAAAGGTCCTAGAAGATCCAAATTAGGTGTGTGTGCTGTCTATGGGCTCTGTGCAGCCCGGACAGCATTCGGGCTATATTCTCACTACTGTATTCAGGGACGGACTGGGAATAGAAACACATCCCTGGAAATAATTGCAAACCAGCCCTACAGCCACTGGCATCGGAGCACAGATGTATTCCTCTTTTTGTGTGTGGATAAATATATATATATATATATATATATATATATATATATATATATATTCACACACACTGTCTAAATCCTGTATACTGAGACCAATATTACTAATACTAGTATACTTAACAAGAGGATTGCAGCCAGGGACCGGAGTGGGATATCGGAGGCACCGTGGGAACCCTGGGGGTATGTAAAGGTTTATGTTTTTTCATATATAACGTAGAATGGACATGCTTCTAGAAAAACAAAACACTCTATCTGGATAATCCCTTTAAGCCCCCTGTGCTCCATATACATCACACCAAGACTATATAACACCACCATGCCATAAGTAAATAACGCCACCATTCAGTGATTCAGGTAAAAACAACTATAGGAATACCAATATTGGCACCATACTGAGACTTGATACTCAGGCAGAATAATTTTCTCTGTTAGGGTCTATTCACATGTACAGTATCCTGAGCATATTTGATGCACAGGATTTGAAAGTGCAGATAGAAACATAGAATGTGTCGGCAGATAAGAACCATTTGTCCCATCTAGTCTGCCCAATTATCTGAATACTATGAATAGTCCCTGGCCCTTTCTTAAATGAAGGATAGCCTTATGCTTATCCCATGCATGTTTAAACTCCTTATTTGTATGTGCAGCGACCACTTCTGCAGGAAGGTTATTCCATGCATCCACTACTCTCTCAGTAAAGTAATACTTCCTGATGTTACTTTTAAACCTTTGCCCCTCTAATTTAAAACTATGTCCTCTTGTGGTAGTTTTTCTTCTTTTAAATATGCTCTCCTCCTTTACCGTGTTGATTCCCTTTATGTATTTAAAAGTCTCTATCATATCCCCTCTGTCTCTTCTTTCTTCCAAGCTATACATGTTAAGGTCCTTTAACCTTTCCTGGTAAGTATTATCCTGCAATCCATGTACTAGTTTAGTAGCTCTTCTTTGAACTCTCCCTAGAGTATCTATATCCTTCTGGAGATACGGCCTCCAGTACTGCGCACAATACTCCAATTGAGGTCTCACCAGTGTTCTGTACAGCGGCATGAGCACTTCTCTCTTTCTACTGCTTAAACCTCTCCCTATACATCCAAGCATTCTGCTAGCATTTCCTGCTGCTCTATTACATTGTCTTCCTACCTTTAAGTCTTCTGAAATAATTACTCCTAAATCCCTTTCCTCAGATACTGAGGTCAGGGCTGTGTCAAATAATCTATATTCTGCCTGAGGGTTTTTACGCCCCAGGTGCATTATCTTGCACTTATCCACATTAAATTTCAGTTGCCAGAGTTTGACCATTCTTCTAGTTTGCCTAAATCCTTTTCCATTTGGCGGATCCCTCCAGGAACATCAACCCTGTTACATATCTTTGTGTCATCAGCAAAAAGACTTACCTTACCATCGAGACCTTCTGTAATATCGCTAATGAAGATATTAAACAATATTGGTCCAAGTACAGATCCCTGAGGTATCCCACTGGTGACAAGACCATGCTCTGAATATTCTCCGTTGACTACAACCCTCTGTTGTCTGTTACTCAGCCACTGCCTAATCCACTCAACAATATTGGAGTCCAAGCTCAATGACTGTAGTTTATTGATAAGTCTTCTATGTGGGACAGTGTCAAAAGCCTTACTAAAATCTAGATATGCGATGTCTACTGCCCCTCCGCCATCTATAATTTTAATCACCCAGTCAAAAAAAATCAATAAGATTAGTTTAACATGATCTCCCTGAAGTAAACCCATGTTGTTTTTCATCTTTCAATCCATGGGATTTTAGATGTTCCACAATCCTATACTTTAGTAGGGTTTCCATTAATTTCCCCACTATTGATGTCAGACTTACTGGCCTATAGTTGCTTGATTCCTCCTTACTACCTTTCTTGTGAATGGGCACACCATTTGCTAATTTCCAATCTTCCGGGACGGCTCCTGTTACCATTGATTGGTTAAATAAATCTGTTAACGGTTTTGCTAGCTCACCACTAAGCTCTTTTAATAGTTTTGAGTGTATCCCATCAGGCCCCTGTGATTTATTTGTCTTCACTTTAGAAAGCAAACGCAGAACCTCTTCCTCTGTGAAGACACATGCATCAAACGATTCCTTAGTTTTCCTCTCTAATGGAGGTCCTTTTCCTTCTTTTTCTTCTGTAAAAACTGAACAGAAGTATTCATTAAGGCAGTCGGCTAGCCCCTTATTCTCTTCTACATACCTTCCTTCCTTTGTTTTTAATTTAGTTATTCCTTGTTTTGATTTCCTTTTTTCATTTATAAATCTGAAGAATGTCTTATCCCCTTTTTTCACAGACTGGGCTAGTTTTTCTTCTGCCTGTGCTTTAGAAGTTCTTATAACTTGCTTGGCCTCTTTCTGCCTAGTCTTGTAGATTTCCCTATCTTCATTGCTCTGGGTTGTTTTATAATTACTAAATGCTTGTCTTTTGTTTTTTATGATTTTGGCCACTTCTGCTGAGTACCACAGTGGTCTCTTCCTTTTTCTGCTTTTACTGACAAGTCTAGTGCAATTTTCTGTTGCCTTCAATAAAGCGTCTTTTAAGTAGTCCCAGTTCTCCTGAACTCCATGTAATTTGTTCCAGTCTGATAGGGACTCATTTATGACTAATCTCATTTTTGAAAAGTCTGTTTTTCTAAAATCTAAAACTTTTGTTTTTGTGTGGTGTGACTCCTTCACTGTTCTTATATTAAACCACACTGATTGGTGATCACTAGATCCCAAGCTTTCGCCAACAATAACATCATATACGAAATCCCCATTTGTGAATACCAATACCAAAATGGCCTCCTTCCGCGTTGGCTCCTCAACCACTTGTTGTAGAGATAATCCCAGTAGGGAATTTAGAATATCTGTACTCCTGGCAGAACTTGCTATTTTGGTTTTCCACTTTATATCCGGAAGATTGAAGTCTCCCATAATGATAACTTCTCCTTTCATTGTCATTTCAGATATTTCTTCAACTAGGAGATCATCTACTTCTTTATCTTGGCCAGGTGGTCTATATATCACACCTACACGGGTTACTGCATGATGGCCAAACTGCAACGTAACCCAAACTGACTCTGTGGTTGCTTCAATAACTTGTATTAGGTTAGATTTTATGCTATCTTTCACATATAGGGCCACTCCTCCTCCTTTCTTGCCTTCTCTGTCTCTTCTGTATAAAGAATACCCTGGTATGGATATGTCCCAGTCATTCCTTTCATTAAACCATGTCTCAGTAACAGCCACTAAATCTACATTCTTAGATGCCATTATTGACCCAAGTTCATTGATTTGAAGCTTTGTTCAATTAGTTTTCATTGAAATCTGCAGCTTCAAATTCTGTGGATCAAATATGTGCAGGATACTGTTAGGCCCCTTTGACACTACAAAATTACTCTGTTTTAAAGATCCGTACAATGTTCCGTCTGAAAATCAACTGAAAATGGCAGTTACAAAATCCTATACGGCCGTTAGAAAATCCCATTATAGTCTATAGGATTTTTCTAATAGCCGTTTTAACAAGTTATAGCCCGTTATTAATAGCAATCACTGAATGGTGGCATAACGGGTTAAAACGGGTTAACGGGTTAAAACGGCTATTAGAAATTCCCATAGACTATAATGGGATTTTCTAACGGCAGTATAGCATTTTGTAACTGCCGTTTTCAGCTGAATTTCAGATGGAACCTCATACGGATCTTAAAAACGGAGTAATTGTGTAGTGTGAAAAAAGGGTGGGGTGGGGCACAGACTGGGAGACCACACTGGGAGTTGTAGTCCTATGTTGTATAATTAATTGTACCTCTAGACTAGAGTTCTTTTTAACATATGACTATGATGCAGCACTGTGCATGGTTGGACACTTTGGATAGGGGAGAGTACTTATGTACTGGAGTTACCTTTTAATATCCTCTCATTTTTATCTTGGCCATAGACATGAAACTTCTGTCACATCCTGTTTAGGCAGACCTTAAATACCGAAATACTAGAACAGTCTGCCAGTCATTATATATAAAGGAATATGTTATTTTAAATGCTCACAGCAGCCAATGGGTGAGAGTGTTATCAGGGAACTACTGATATCTATGTGATTCTTCATAAAGGCACTGTTTATTATTATAAGATAAGGGTTCAACAGATCATTTGTCTATATGTTTTCATGGTTTTATCGTGTTAAACTCACATTTGCTTGTATGACTGCTGCACTTTCTGTGTACATAATATCCATATCTCTATTGCTTTGAAATACACGGTGTAAGTTATCATACAGGTTATCACAATTCCTATGTAGACATATTGGTTATAATAAATGTAGTATGTATTGTTTGATAATATAATCATGCATTGAACTCCTTTATTGGTTTACATGTAGGTTCACCTTAGATGATCCTACACTTCTATACAAAGGAACTGAATTAATACCCCTTCCCCAATATACCTCTATGCTCAACAGTACAGTTCCCTTCATTTAGAGAGCTCCAGTCATAGAGCAGCACTTCAATTTTCCAATAGTGTACAAAATGTAAAGGAATATTCCAGCACTTAAAAATTAAGATAATGCTGGGGATGCATAATGGAACTGTCTGGCTCCATTTAAAGGGTTACTGTCAATAAAAAAAACTTTTGACATGTTGTCTTTACATCCTCTCTGCATAGATATAGAAATTGCCCGGGCTGCAAAAACTAACAAAACAAACTTCAACTCACCTTTCGACGTTCCCCAGCTACTCCGTTATCGGTGACTCCCACCAAACAGCTAAATACCTACTAGCCTGTTTATAAGAAATGCAAAATCACTAATACTTTTATGTTTTCTAATACATTTTTGTTTTCTGATTGTAGTTCTGTTTTTTAAATAAACGTTTTGCACATTTAAATGGGGGGGGGGGGGGGGAGGAGGGGCCATATTGCCGGAGCTTCTGCTCAGCTCTTAGCAGCATTTAGAGATATTCTATACAGCAGCCACATGGACATAGTCTGGAGCTGACTGTACGGAAGCATTTTGTAAGCATACTCTGTGACCTGTGAGAGGTCAGTGAATAGGGGGTGGGAGATAGAGGGGAGCTGTAACCATTATATATTGTGAATGGCATGATCCTGTCATATCTATTTAAGGGTATGTTCCCACTCCGGAATCTCTGCTCGCAGAATTCCGTGAGCGGAGATTCCATCTGGCCGCTACCGACAAAAATACGCAGTGCTCGCAGATTTCTACACAAAGAAGGAACATGTTCCTTCTTTGCGCAGAACAATTTCAGTGGCAGAATTGTCGGCCGCTGAAATTCCTCAGTGGGAACGGGTCTCGCGGAAGACCAATTTACACTGATGTTCACTGTGCGTAATTCCACTTGCGGAATCATGCTCACGAAATTAATTGAACATGATACCCTAAAGGTATTACCTTTCATTGTTATATTTCCTGTGTGTCCTTAGTGACGGGATTAAAAACTGTAAGATTTCAGGATTACTTTAACCCCTTAAGGACCAGGCCAATTATATTTTTGCATTTTCATTTTTTCCTCCTCATCTTCTAAAAATCGTAACTCTTTTATATTTTCATACACAGACTAGTTTGCGGGCTTGTTTTTTGCACGACCAGTTGTCCTGCATAATGACATCACTCATTTTACCATAAAATATATGGTGCAACCAAAAAATACTATTTGTGTGAAAAAAAAAAAAAAAGCAATTTAGCAAATTTTGGAAGGTTTCGTTTTCACGCCGTACAATTTACGGTAAAAATGACGTGTTTTTTATTCTGTGTGTCAATATTATTAAAATGATACCCATGATTATAAACTTTTCTATTATTGTTGCGCTTAAAAAAAATCGCAAACTTTTTAACCAAATTAGTATGTTTAAAATCCTTCTATTTTGACGACCCATAACTTATTCATTTTTCCATATAAGCGGCGGTATGAGGGCTAATTTTTTGTGCCATGATACCACATTTGTGTATATAAAACTTTTATAAATTTTTTTATTATTATTATTTTTATAAAATGTGACAAAAAAGCAGCAATTTGGAGCTTTTTTTTTTTTTTTACGTTCACACCATTCACCGTACGGGATCAATAACATTATATTTTAATAGTTTGGACATTTACGCACGCGGCGATACCAAATATGTGTATACATTGTTTTTACACTTTATGGGGGTAAAATGGGGAAAAAAAGGACATTTTAAATTTTTTATTGGGGGAGGAGATTTTTCACATTTTGTTTTTTACTTTTATAAAAACTTTTTTTACTTTCATTTTTACACTTTAATAGTCCCCATAGGGGACTATCTATAGCAATCCTTTGATTGCTAATACGGTTCAGTGCTATGAATAGGGCACAGCACTGATCAGTGTTATCGGTGATCTTCTGCTCTGGTCTGCTCGATGTCAGACCAGAGCAGAAGACCCCTGGAGATGGCCGGAGCCAGGTGAGGGGACCTCCGGCCGCCATGCTGGATGATCGTATCCCCACGGCAGCGCTGCGGACGATCCGATCATCCCTTTTAAAGTACCGCACTGCTGCAGATGCCGTGATCTGTATTGATCACGGCATCTGAGGGGTTAATGGCGGACATCCGCACGATCGCGCCGAGCATGACGCGAGCACCGGTCCAGTGCTTGCGGTCATGGCGGAGCATAAATGCACACCATGGTGCGTTAAGTACCATGGCACCATGACGTACATTTACGTCCATTGTCGTTAAGGTGCTAAAATATAGATAGGAAAATGGAAAATTAGAACAAATTACTCAAAAGAGTTATTTTAAAGAGTACCTGTCATCAAACCATATTTTCTAAACTAACTCAGATTATATTCACTAACTACTCCTTATACCCCTCCTGCCCTAAAGAAAATTTCTGAGCTTTAGAATGCTGCGTATCATACCTTTGCCCTTGTTCACATTGTGTGAGCTCCCGGCAGGAGAAAGTGGGTGTTCCCCAGCAGGGGCGACGTCACTGAAGCCTGCGAGAGCTGTGCCCGCCATGCCCTGCATGCACTTCCTGACTTTGGACTTCTGCAAGTCCGGGTGGAGAGCAAATTAACTGTTTGATAACAGAACAGAGCCACCTAGTGGCTGTTTTTTCAATCACATTGAAAACATATAAAGGTTGAGAATTTTAACAGCAAGTAAATAGCAAAGTGTCTTAAAATAAAATAAGGAACAATATATTAAAAGATTAGTTTGGTGAAAGGTACACTTTAAAGGTACATATAAGTATCAGAACAGTGGTTTGAAGAAGATTTATGGTTAATACTACCCTTAATAAGTAGTTGCTCATATGTAACAACCTCTCAAAAGGGTTATCTAGGAATAAAAAAAACATATATATATATATATATATATATATATTAGGGATCGACCGATTATCGGTATGGCCGATATTATCGGCCGATAATCATGATTTTGGGCATTATCGGTATCGGCAATTACCTTGCCGATAAGCCGATAATGCCCCGCCCCCCGCACCGCCCCCACCGCACCACGACTGCCACCCCCCCAACCCGCTGCACTGCACCCCCGACCCACCGCACCGCGTCGCACCCCCCACCATGATGCTGGGCGGTATACCGGTATGGATTTTTGCCCATACCGCTATTCCGGTCGGGCCCCTCCCCCACTCTCTGAGTCAATAAAAAAAATTAAACTTACCCGTAATGGGGTCACTGCGCAGCGACGTCTATGCAGCGTACTAGGCCGGAGCCTGCCCGGAGTGGAGAAGATGACCGCCGGAGAAGAAGGACAGCCCGGACCGGTTCACTCTTCACCCGGAACGCCCCCGGACACTACAGGAAGGAAGGATGGATGGCCCGGACCACCCGGACAGGTAGGGGGAGAGAAGCGGGTGGCGGCGGCGGCCTATGGCCCCGCAAAAGCCACTGCAGATCATTGATTTAAAGCGCCCGCTTTAAATCAATGATCTGCAGCGGTGTTGCAGGGGGTTAACTAGCCGATAACTTATACCGGAATATCGGTATAAGTTATCAGCTATCGGCCCTAACCTGCACCGATTATCGGTATCGGCCCTAAAAAAACGATATCGGTCGATCCCTAATATATATATATATATATATTTTTTACCAAAAACAGCATGACACCTGTCCTCAGGTTGTGTATTAGAAAAAGGCAGAAAAATTGATCTTCCACAAGCGCAGTTTCGGTGTCTAATAAAGGTCATTTATGTCATGGATAATGTATCACAAACGGTTTATTAAGCACAATAAACAATGCGTTTCTTGCCCGGAACGGGCAGTTCATCAGGCAATTTTATGCAATTTCATGCTCTAGGATCTCTCCTGCAGCAACCCCGTTTCTCAGCTGCACAGAACGAGGATCGCTCTGTGGCTGATGATGGGCGATGCAGGGGATGGAGTATCGTGACGTCACGGCTACTCTATCCCCTGCATCACCATCATCAGCCACAGAGTGATCCTCTCTCTGTGCAAATGAGAAACAGGGGTTCTGCAGGAGATTCTTTGGACAGGGGATAAGATGTCTAGGGGCCGAGTACTCCTTTAAGGACGAGAGCAATGTTTTCAAATCTGACCTCTGTCACTTTATGCATTAATAACTCTGGGACTTTTACTTATAAATTTGATTCCGAGATTGTTTTTCGTGACATATTCTACTTTATGTTAGTGGTAAATTTTCGTCGATACTTGCATCATTTCTTGGGGACAAATTCCAAAATTTCAGAATTTTTTTAGAAAATTTAGCATTTTTCTAACTTTGAAACTCTCAGTTTGTAAGGAAAATGGACATGCCAAATAAATAATATATTTATTCACATATGCAATATGTCTACTTTATGTTGGCATCAACTTTATGTTGACATGTTTTTACTTTTTGAAGACATAAGAGGGCTTCAAAGTATAGCAACAATTTTCCAATTTTTCACAAAAATGTCAAAATCTGAATTTTTCAGGGACCCGTTCAGTTTTGAAGTGAATATGAGGGTCTTTATGTTAGAAATACCCCATAATGAACCCCATTATGAAAACTGGTGATTGACAAACTTTCGTTAGTAGGATGTAAAAATAAAAAAATTGATTTTTGTCAATAAAATGCTGGTGTTGTCAAGGAGTGACTCGCAGGTTTAGGCCTCAAATATGACTGACTGCCTCTGTTGATTAATATTTGCTGGTTGTTGACAAAAAGAAAGAGCACCACACAAAGAGTTGGTACAACTCTTCTTTTCCAGCAGATGTGTTGGTCACACTGGCCAAGGAGTTCTTTATTATACGGAAGTTACATTTGCTTTATACGGTTATCAAAGTGGGAGGTTAATTATCACATCAAGCTATTGTGTTACTTTTTGATTGGTCATTTTTGTATATACGCAAAAGCATCTTATTAATATGTATATATATAGATATATTTATCATCTGCGGTTGTGATCTAATATTTTCCAGCTTTGGTTTCTAGCTTCTCTTTTTCCTTCAACTTTTTCCTTCAGTCTTGACCGCAGCGTAGTTCCTTGTTCTATGCCGGTACTTTCCTACTTTCCTTCCATTTCTTCTGAGTAAGGAAATACCCCATATCCCATATGTCGATATATAAAGTGCTCTGTGGGCACACTACAGGGCTCAGAAGAGAAGGAGCGCCACTGGGCTTTTGGAGAGAGAATTTGGTTGGAATGGATTTGGTTTACAAAGCCCCCATGGTGCCAGAACAGTGGACCCCCCCCCCCTTGCCAGAACAGTGGACCCCCCCCCCACCCACATGTGACCCCATTTTGGAAACTACACCCCTCACAGAATGTAATAAGGGGGGCAGTGAGCATTTACATCCACTGGCGTTTGACAGACCTTTGGAACAGTAGATTGTGCCAATAAAAAATAAAACTTTTCATTTTTACTGATGACTGTTCAAAAAATCTGTCAGACACCTGTGGGGTGTAAATGCTCACTCTACCCAATATTACATTCTGTGAGGGGTGTAGTTTCCAAAATGGGGTCACGTGTGCGTGTGTGTGTGTGTGTGTGGGGGGGGGGTACACTGCTCTGGCACCATTTGAGGCCTAAATTGGTGATTTACACAGGGGTTGCTGATAGTTGAAGCATTTCTGACAAACGAAAAAAACTAAAAACTCCCACATGTAACCCCATTTTGGAAACTGCACCCCTCAAGAAATGTAATACGGGATATAGTGAGCAATTTACACCCCACAGGTGTCTTACGGATTTACAGTGGTCAGTGAAAATGAAAAATAAAATTTTTCATTTGCACAGCCCACTGTTCCAAAAATCTGTCAAATCCAGTGGGGTGTAAATACTCACTGCACCCTTATTACATTCCATGAGGGGTATAGGTATATGTGGGGGTGGGGGGGTCCACTGTTTTGGCACCATGGGGGCTTTGTAAATCCACATGGCCTTCAATTCCAGCCAAAAAACTAATTTTGCTACTTCTCTTCTGAGCATTGTAGGGTGCCCACAGGGCACTTTACATCCACATTTGTGGTATTTCCTTAGTCAGAAGAAATGGTGTTACACATTTTGGGGGACTTTTTCATCTATTACCCCTTGTTAAAATGAAAAATGTGGGGTAACACCAGCATTTCAGTGAAAAAAATAACATTTTTCATTTTCACGTCCAAATTTAACGGAAATTCATCAAAGACCTGTGGGGTGTTTAGGCTCACTGTACCCCTTGTTACGTTCCTTGAGGGGTGTATTTTCCAAAATGGGGGTCACAAGTGGGTGTTTTCTTTTTTGCATTCATGTCAGAACCGCTGTAACTATTAGCCACCCCTGTGCAAATCACCAATTTAGGCCTCAAATGTACATAGTGCACTCTCAGTCCTGAGCCTTGTTGTGCGCCCACAGAGCACTTTACGTCCACATATGGGGTATTTCCTTACTCAGTAGAAATTGTGTTAAAAATTTTGGGAGTCTTTTCCTCCTTTTACATCTTGTGAAAATGAAAAGTATGGAGCAACACCAGCATGTTAGTGTAAACATTTACATTTTTTTACACTAACATGCTGGTGTAGCCCCTAACTTTTCCTATTCATAAGGGGTAAAAGGAGAAAAAGCCCCCCCAAAATATGTAACGCAATTTCTACCGAGTACGGAAATACCCCATATGAGGAACTAAACTGTTGCCTTGAAATACGACAGGGCTCTGGAGTGAGAGAGCTCCATGCGCATTTAAGCGATTTACATAGGGGTGGACCCAGATGCAAGCATGGCGCTTGGCTCCTCCATCAAAAATACCCTATGGTAGTGTTTCCCAAACATGGTGCCTCCAGCTGTTGTAAAACGCCCACTGTGTAGTGGTCTCCAAACAGTGGCCCTCCAAATGTTGCAAAACTACACCTCCAAGCATGTCCAGACTGTCCAGGCATGCTGGCAGTTATAGTTCGGCAACATCTGAAGGGCCAGATGTTGCAGAACTACACCACCCAGCATCCATAACTGTCTGGGCATGCTGGGTATTGTAGTTTTGCAACATCTGGAGGGCTGCAGTTTATACACTATCGTATAGTGGTCTCCAAACTGTGTCGCTTCAGATATTGCAAAACTACAACTCCCAGCATGCCCAGACGGTCCAGGCATGCTGGGAATTGTAGTTCTGCAACATCTGAAGGGCCAGATGTTACAGAATTACAACTCCCAACATGTCTCGGCATGCTGAGAGTTGTTGTTTTGCAACATCTGGAGGATCACAGTTTGGAGACCACTACACAGTTGTCTTCAAACTTTCGCCATCCAGAGTGTAGCAAAACTACAACTCCAAGCATGCCCAGACAGCCCCAGGACGAAATAAATCAAGGGCCCCCTGTGACACTGCACCCCTGGCCACAACTCTGTCACATCTCTATCCCTCCCAAATCTCTCCTTAAGCCCCACCCCTACACACAAAATAAAATAAAATTATATAAAACAATTTAACTTAGGTAAGGCAATTTTCCATGACCAATAATACTGGTAAACAAGGAGGAAATATATACCACCACACAATAACTGGATAATACCACCATACTGTACTTCGTAAAAACCACTATACACAGACCAGTATTTCCCCATACAGGGATCATATAGTAGTAGATACCAGCTGTACACAGGATCTGTATACCATATTAGTGATTAAATACAGGACCATATAGAGGTAGATATCAGCTGTACACAGGATACCATATAAGTGATTATATACAGAACCATATAGAGGTAGATATCAGCTGTACACAGGATCAGTATACCATATAAAGGATTATATACAGGACCAAAAACAGGTGATTACAGTTACATCTAGGGAACTCACAGACGTCTTTTCTGATCGGTAGCGTTGTCTTTCCTTTTCTTCTCAGTCCGGATCAGACCGCCATGACGACTTCTTTTATCCAAACCTCATCTCTTAACATCTGCAGGACAAACACTTTTGGCTCTGCATTTTTCTAGTGCCATCCCCTCCTCTACACAATCTCCTTTTCTATTGGCCCCTAACTGTTATAATGCCCTCTTTATTGTCCTGCACTGAAAATGTAGTTAGGTAGCCAGATATATATAGAGGTAGCTAGCTAGGTAGTTAGGTAGCCAGCTATGTAGTTAGGTATGTGTGACGGACTGACTCCGCCAAAAGTGACTTCTACTTCCGGATGACAAGCCCCAGCATATCACAGGCAATATCCCCAGGCAGAACTAGAGATTATTGCATCCTTGTACCCAAAGAACCAGGCAACACCAGTCTTCAGGTATAAAATCAGAACTCTTTATTGAGGAACAAGTGTCTTCTTTTATAGGAAGGACATCACAGGGGGAAGGGTCAGTAAAGACAATACAGGTGACAGCGAGTCTGGGAGATAATCCAATAAAAATAGCTCTTCCTATACAGTGCCTTGAGTGCAAAAGGTGGAGGTGTGCAGAAGTCGGACTGTGTGCAAAAAGGAGAAGCATGTGTAGAATTAGTGCATTGTACAAAAGTTGAACCGTGTGCAACAAGTGGACCGTGTGCAAAAGGTGTATTGTGTAAAGGAGGTGGGCAGTGTGCAAAATGTGGACAGTGTGCAAAAGGTAGACCATGTGCAAAAGGTTGTATTGTGCACAGAAAGTGTATGAAAACAGTAAATAAAAGTATTTTAACTCTGAGCTTTATGTCACTGGACAACATAAACTGAGGGGTACAATTAGTGATGTCCTAAAGTTCATCCAAGTATCACGGTTCCCTCTGTAGCTGCAGTATTCGTTGTTGAGCAGAGTATAGTAGGACTCTGCCCTGAAGCCGGCGCTTCAGCCGGGGCTGTGCTCAGTAGGTGGAGAGGGAGGTCAACTGCCTCCTCATATGGTTGCAACCTCTTGCGCTGGGGAGATGAGCCGACCGCTCCATCTCCCGGCGTAAAATTCTCCATCTGGGGAGCCGCACCGTCTGTGCTTGCTCCTGTGCTGTTAAACAGTCTCTGTGGATCCAGGCCAACTGCCTGCGATCCAGGGTGGACTAGTACAGGGATCACTGACCCCTCTGTAGCTGTAGAGCTGGCACTGGTGTCTGATGCTGGACAGAGTGTAGCAGAACTCAGCCCTAATGCCGGCGCTTCCACCCTGGTGTCCTGACCGGATACTGCTAGAGCGTCGCGGTCCGGTGTGCAATCCAGGGGAAGGGGAAGGCAGAGACCAGCCGTCTCCTCTGTGCTGGTTTTCTCTGCTGTACATGGCTCGTGACCATAGAAATTCCCCTCAAACAAGGACAGGTAGTCTTCCTCGAGGTACCATTCCTGATACGTCAGCCAAGATAGATCCGGTTCCAGGTCTGGCACCTCCGACTGCGGCAGCATCTCTCTCCGCTTGTCCTGGATGTCCCAGAGTCTGTATGCCTCGGTACGGCCAAAGTCGTACCGCTCCTCGAATGCATCTCACAATAGACCAGGCCAGCCCAAGTCTGTCCCTTCCGGAGCACAGGCTGTTTTTGGCTCCGACTGCCTGCAGCTTGCCCACCAGTACAGGGCACGGTAATGAGCCTCGAGCTCCATTTCTTTCTGCACCAATCTGTGCAACTCAACCATTTCGCTGCCCGTGGGTTGCTCTCTGAGGTAACGAAGCCGCAAGTGGACCTGTTCCCTGAAGCGCTGTTCTGGGGTGGGCAGGACTTGTGCTCGGCTTCTCACCTACTCCTCAAGAACAACTTCCCAAATCTGCAAGCGAATTAAGGCTCTCTCTTGTATGGACATATCTTCCATGGCATACTGCAGCTTCGCTATACAGAGTTGTGTCAGCTGTGTAAGGACCCTGTTCACACTCTCTCGTGGAGGATCTTTGAAGAGACCCAGCAACCATTGCACCTCTCTTCGGAAATCCTCCATCCTTACAGGCTCTTCCTCGCCAGGGTAAGTTGCTGAGACCGGGGTCAAGCCAGCGGCTGTATCTCCCCCAGCTGGGCTGGTCTCAGTGTCGATCCTGGAGAAGTCAGATCCCACCGCTGCCACCAATTGTGACGGACTGACTCCGCCAAAAGTGACTTCTCCTTCCGGATGACAAACCCCAGCATATCACAGGCAATATCCCCAGGCAGAACTAGAGATTATTGCATCCTTGTACCCAAAGAACCAGGCAAAACCAGTCTTCAGGTATCTTCTTTTATAGGAAGGACATCACAGGGGGAAGGGTCAGTAAAGACAATACAGGTGACAGCGAGTCTGGGAGATAATCCAATAAAAATAGCTCTCCCTATACAGTGCCTTGAGTGCAAAAGGTGGAGGTGTGCAGAAGTCGGACTGTGTGCAAAAAGGAGAAGCATGTGTAGAATTAGTTCATTGTACAAAAGGTGAACCGTGTGCAACAAGTGGACCGTGTGCAAAAGGTGTATTGTGTAAAGGAGGTGGACAGTGTGCAAAAGGTACACCATGTGCAAAAGGTTGTATTGTGCACAGAAAGTGTATGAAAACAGTAAATAAAAGTATTTTAACTCTGAGCTTTATGTCACTGGAATAGTGATGTCCTAAAGTCCATCCAAGTAGGTAGGGTGACTCTAGGATCCGTCACAGTATGTAATTTGGTATGAAGGTATTCAGGTAGCTAGCTAGGTAGCCAGGTATGTAGGTAGGTATGTAATTTGGTATTTAGGTACCCAGGTACCTAGTTTGGTAGTTAGGTAGCCAGGTATGTGGGCCAGGTAGTTAAGCAGCCAGATATGTGGGGGCCTCCTCTCCTTCACTATGTGCCAAGTTGAAATAAAGAAAAGTAAAAAACAAAACAAAAAGAGATACTCCCCTGTCCTACACAGCGATCTCCTCAGCATTCTTTAGCCTTTACAATGCATGCGACAATGAGTGATGTCATCGGCACTGCACTGCGTGGGGGTGAAAGTAACATCTCATCTCAGTGTAGGCTGCAGATGCGGCTCACACAGAGAGGAGGTTTTCAGAAGTATGCGCGTGAGCCGCACATACAGCTGAAAGCAGTGTTAGCTTTCCTGGGGATCCAGGACAGGTGTCCTGGATCCCCAGTAGAAGCAGTGTTGGCAGGCCCTTTACCCGGCCGGGCCCTCGGACCACAACCGAACAGACCTGCTGGTCAGTCCAACCCTGGTAGTGACAGTGTCAGACAGCTGCTACCAAGGCAAATAAAATAATGGGATGCATCAAAAGGGGCATAGATATCCACGACAGGGAAATAATTCTACCACTGTACAAATTACTAGTCACTGCACAAATTACGTTTTTCTTTCCAATTCAACAACATTTTTTTGGTTACGCCGTACATTTTATGGTAAAATAAAAGGTGTCATTAAATAGCACAAAAAATGGTGAAAAGCTCACACAGATTCATATGCCAGCTGACCACTGGAGTATATCTGCACAAGATTTTTGCGCAAATGATAAATTCAGTGCACCAACCAGCACATCTGCAAACCACGCCCCCTGCAAGCGCACAGCAAGAAAAATTACGAAGCCATTGTTGACAAGCAACAATAAAATAGCCCAAAATTTAATAATTTTGGTGCAAGTCAATGCACAAAATAAAAACACACAGCACACACAACTGGTAGCAGGTGCATGCAAGTTAATAAATATACCCTGTAGTGAACATACACGTTGTCTTATTTATATGCACAAACAAATCATTCGTTATTCAAGCAGCAGCCAAAGGTTACGTGCCACTGTGTTACTCGGTTATAGATTTACTAAAGGCAGGGAACAAATCCCCTCCTTAACGTCACCTTTGTTCTGCAATAAATACTACTCACAAAGGTTTATTCCAATATTCAGTGACCACTCCTTCCATCTTTAAACTTACAACAGTTTTGACAAACAACATATAAAAGCTATCGATCCTCACATACTGCCTATATAAATAGTAGGAAAAAAATTAAGTTCAGGGTTACTTAGCATCCCGTGATAGGTGGAGGTGTAAACAAATAAATGTTCTAGTGTCATGGCCTTGTTTTTTTTTTTTGTTTTTTTTCAGTACCTTACACCATACTATTGTAGCTGTGCTTTGTTTTTACTGCAGCTCAACCACCTCAGACTTATGTGGCGCTGACAGGAACAAAGAGGCTTCAGGTCGGCAGGTTGAGGTAAAAAAGCTTTATTCAGCCAAGATGCAACGCGTTTCACTGTGCAAGCACAGCTTCCTCAGGCATCATGCCTGAGGAAGCTGCGCTTGCGCAGTGAAACACGTTGCATCTTGGCTGAATAAGGCTTTTTTACCTGAACCTGCCGACCTGAAGGCTCTTTGTTCCTGTCAGCGCCAGACAAGTCCCTGTCACCTACG
This sequence comes from Hyla sarda, assembly GCF_029499605.1. Classification (NCBI taxonomy): domain Eukaryota; kingdom Metazoa; phylum Chordata; class Amphibia; order Anura; family Hylidae; genus Hyla; species Hyla sarda. The sequence goes on along the minus strand of NC_079190.1, from coordinate 383,739,297 downwards.
AAGTTCACCGCATTATACAAGTTTCTATGGGATGGCTGCAGACGGATAATCTAAATCTCTTCTTAACACGTGCTAACCATTGTTGTGTATGTAGGTACACAACCGGAGGGGGTAAGAGACCACTTGTAACTCCGTTCTTGTCCAGCTTTAGCACGTGTGATCCTCCACAGGGAGCGCCTTTGCTTTGTGTTTTTAGACCTCAGACTTAGGTCACTTTAACTTGCTGGTATATTGGTTAATATTTGTGTTTGTCAACCAAAAAACATCTTTCATTATAGTTTTTTTCTGTGTAAGTTCCGATTAAAGTTTTGGCTTTCAAATACTGATGTCTAAAAGAAAACACAATACTGCCATGATGTGTAAGTGGTCTTATTTACTTGAATGGGTTGAGCTGCAGTACCAAGCACAGCTCCATTTCTTCCTATGGACATTGCTGTGCCATATAGTGTGTGTACATATAATGTGTGTCAAACTCTTACCAATCATACATTAATGTACTATCCAGAAAAAAACTTTTTCATAACATTATAATCTTGTGTGCAATTTCATAATCTATATAAAATTATATAGAACAGCCTGGAACTAAATGTAGAGCTCTGAAATGGGTTACCGTCATCTTTTTTCAGCTCTTTAATTACAGTATGATAAAGCGAATAGACATAAAATGCGTCATCTAAAATGTCTTGTTAAATTATCAGAAACAAGTGGGTGGCTGACTTTTCTACATGACTCGTGCTTCTGACCGCAACCGATAGCTCTCAATAAACTAGGCATGCACATTTTTCATGACCTCTGACTTAAAAGGGTTATCCACAACGAGGGGATTTTAGTACCTACTTGCCAGACAGTAATGGACATGCTTAGGAAGGATCTGTGCTTGTCCTGGGGCTAAATGGCTGTGTTGTTAGTCCACCATAATGCTGCTGCTTTCTTTTGTGAAATGGCTATTTCCTGTTGGAGTTCCCTCCCTTCAACTTCAAGTCCCAAAATCCCTTGTTTGGAAGAGGTCACTTTCCCCGCTTCCACACATCAGCCACCCCACCCATTGCAGCACAGCTGAGCTGCCTTGCATGCTGTGCTGTGAACTACAATTCCCTGCATCCCTGTGGAAAATGAACACCTTTCCACCTAGCAGTTTCTCAGCCCTTTGAAGCAGACAGTCTCCCTTTGAACACCTGACTAGTGATGTAATGTCTCGGGCCACACTGCAACCTGGGAAAAGCACAGACAACACTAATTTTGTATGCTGCTAAAAATGAACATCGGGGCAAAGATTACATAATAATTACAAAACCAGGAACAGACACTATACAGGTACAGACACTATATTATGAACTACGCTAACTTTACAGCCCCTGTGGCACAGTCAAATAAAAAAAAAAATCCTGGAATACCCCTTTAACCCGATAACGACCATGGACATTTATACTCGTCCAATGGCCGTTACCGGGGTATGACGCGGGCTCCCGACTCGAGCCTGCGTCATACCGGCTGGCCCCCAGCTGATTCCTGTAGCTGGGGGCCGGCGTTAATAGCCGACATGCGGCGATCGCCGCGGCCGGCTATTAACCCTTTAGATCGCCGCTGTCAAAGTTGACAGCGGCGTCTAAAGGTGCCTGTATTCAGTCCCTGGTGGTGCAGTGGGGTGTATCGCCCCCCCCCCCCCCTGCAGCGCGATCGGGGGGGAGCGATCCACTACTGAGGTAGCCTGAGGGCTTACCTCTCCTGCTGCGGCGGCTCCAGCTCTCTGAATGAAAAAGCCTGGCAGGGCCAGGCTTTATCAATCGAGCGCAGAGCACACAGATCATTGTGGTTTTATGAAACCACAATGATCTGTATGAGGAATCTAATTATTCCTCCTAAAAGTCCCCTAAGGGAACTAAAAGTGTAAAAAAAAAAAAGTTTAAAAACACACACATTAACCCCTTCCTTATTAAAAGTTTAAATCACCCCCTTTTCCCAAAGTCCATATTAAAAATATGTAACCATAATAAAAATAAACATATGTGGTATCGCCACGTGCGTAAATGTCCGAACTATAAAAATATATCATTAATTAAACCGCACGGTCAATGGCGTACACGCAAAAAAATTTCAAAGTCCAAAATAGCCTATTTTTGGTCATTTTTCATACCATAAAAAAAGGAATAAAAAGCGATCAAGAAGTCCGATCAAAATAAAAATGGTTCAGATCATGGCGAAAAAAATTTCCCCCCAAACCACCCTGTACGCGGAAAAATAAAAGAGTTATAGGGGTCAGAAAAGGAAAATTTAAAATGTATACATTTTTGTGCATGTAGTTATGATTTTTTTCAGAAGTACGACGAAATCAAACCTATATAAGTAGGGTATCATTTTAATCATATGGACCTACAGAATAAAGATAAATGTACAGCGTAGAAACAGAAGCCCCCAAAATTTACAAAATTGGGTTTTTTCTTCAATTTTGTCGCACAATGATTTTTTTTTCCGTTTCGCCATAAATGTTTGTGTAAATATGTCATTACAAAGTAGAATTGTTGGCACAAAAAATAAGCCCTCATATGGATTTTTAGGTGCAAAATTGAAAGGGTTATGATTTTTAAAAGGTAAGGAGGAAAAAACGAAAGTGTAAAAACAGAAAAATGCTTGGTCCTTAAGGGGTTAAAGGGGTTAAACAATTTTTTTTAAATCAACTGGTGCCACAAAGTTAAACAGGTTTGTAAATGAATTCTATTTAGAAAATCTTATTCCTTCTAGTACTTATCAGCTGCTGTATGCTAGAGTTCTTTTCTGTCTGACCCAGGGGCGTTTCTAGATCTCCAAAAGACCTGGGGCTAGAGCCATGCCCCCAACCACACCCTCAAACATGCCCCTAACCCTCCTTCTTTAATATTCTCCCACTACTGTACGCAAAACATTGCACATATAACAACCAACCCTCCATTCACGTCTGCCTCCTCCTTCAGACTCCTCTGTCCTCCTCCTCCTCTAGACCCCTTTTTCTGTCTCCCTCTCCAGACCATTTTTTCCACCTTCTACTCCAGACCCCTCATCTATCATGCACATCTATTATACATACATGCACACATCTATTATACATACATTAACCCCTTAACGACATTGGACGTAAATGTACGTCATGGTGCCGTGGTACTTAACGCACCATGACCGCGAGCACCAGTCATGCGCGGCAGGTCCCGGCTGCTATCAGCAGCCAGGGACCCGCCGGTAATGGCGCACGTCCACGATCACGCTGATGTCCGCCATTAACCTCTCAGATGCCATGATCAATACAGATCAAGGCATCTGCGGCAGTGCGGTACTTTGAATGGATGATCGGCCGTGGGGATCCGATCATCCAGCATGGCAGCCGGAGGTCCCCTCACCTGGCTCAGGCTGTCTACTGGGGTCTTCTGCTCTGGTCTGAGATCGAGCAGACCAGAGCAGAAGATCACTGATAAAACTGATCGGTGCTATGCTCTATGCATAGCACTGAACAGTATTAGCAATCAAATTATTGCTATAAATAGTCCCCTATGGGGACTATTAAAGTGTAAAAAAAAAGTAAAATAAGTAAAATAAAAAAGATAAAAAATGGGAAAAATCCCCTCCCCCAATAAAAAAGTAAAACCCCCAAAAAAGCGTAAAAAAATAATAATTAATACACATACTTGGTATTGCCGCATGTGTAAAAGTCTGAACTATTAAAATATATTGTTAATTATCCCATATGGTGAATGGTGTAAACGTTAAAAAAAAAAAAAAAGTCCAAAATAGCAGCTTTTTTTGTCACATTTTATTAACAAAAAAATGTATACAAAATTTATAAAAAGTAAAACCTTAGCAAAAGTGGTACTGATAAAAACTACAGATCATGGCGCAAAAATGAGCCCTCATACTGCCCCATATACAGAAAAATTTGAAAGTTAAAGGTGGCCAAATAGGGCAATTTAAAACATGCTAATTTTGTTAAAATGGTTTGAGATTTTTTTTAAGCGGTACAATTATATAAAGGCATATAACATGGGTATCATTTTAATCGTATTGACCCACAGAATAAAGAAAACATGTAATTTTTACCGGAAAGTGTACAGCATGAAAACAAAACCTTCCAAAATTTGCTAAATTGCGATTTTCTTTTACATTTTCCAACATAAATAATATTTGTTTGGTTGTGTCGTACATTTTATGGTAAAATAAGTGATGTAATTACAAAATAAAATTGGTGACGCAAAAAACAAGCCCTCATATGGGTCAGTGGATGGAAATATAAAAGAGTTAGGATTTTTAGAAGGCGAGGAGGAAAAAACTGAAATGTTAAAATAAAATTGGTCAAAATGGGCCTGGTCCTTAAGGGGTTAATCCCATCCACACATGTATCATAGATACATCTATAGATACATACATCTATCATACATACGTCATACATGCACACATCTATCATACATTTAACACATTTATATATATGATATATATATATTAAAATATACATGCACATATCTATCATACATACTTTTATCATACATACATCATACATACACACATCGATCATACTTCTATCATACATGCACACATCTATCATACATATATACATCATACATACACAAATCTATTATTCATACTTCCTAGCTATGTATCATACATACACACATCTTTTATGCATACCTTTACAAGGCCCCCCCCTCCCCTAATGCCCATCTCCCCCCCTGCCCCCCTGTGATTCCACTTATCGTCCTGGCCTGCAGATCAATGCCACAGCCTGCTGCTCATCAGATGGGAGTCGGAGGCAGCGCAGCTCAGGTGCACTGACTGCAATATCCAGGAGACCTCTACTCTGTTTCCACTACTTGGCACCGGTGTGACAGAATTGTAGGCAGGGGCAAGTAGCAGATGTGTATGCCTACTCGGGGCACAGCTACTCCCAGAAGCCACTGCGCCTGCAGTTAAAGTGGCAGTGTTCCCGCCATGCTGTTGGCTGTAAGCTTAAATTTTTTTAATAAATTGAGGTGGTCAGTCTGGCAGCATTTGGCGTGCCCACGCACGGCATGTAATTTCCCAGAAACCACTGCTGCCTTAAAGCAGCGATGGCAATAATTTAAAAGGGAAAAAAAAGACTCGGGGCTATAGGCACCAGACCTGAGGCTACAGCCCCCTTAGCCCCCCCGTAGCAACACCCCTGGTCTGACCACAGTGCTCTCTGCTGACACCTCTGTCCGTGTCAGGAACTGTCCAGAGCAGGAGAGCTTTGCTATGGGGATTTGCTTGTACTCTGGACAGTTCCTGACATGGACAGAGGTGTCAGCAGAGAGCACTGTGGTCACACAGAAAAGAATTCCAGAAAGAAATACAAAAAAATGCAATGTAGAAAATACACAGGATTATATTTGTTAAAAATAGCGTTGTTTTGCTACCAATTTTGTGGAGGAAAAAATGGCTTATTTTAACAAGTTTTAAAGTTAGTGGGGCTAGTGAGCAACGATAGGTTGTAGTTTTTTTTGTTTTGTTTTCTTTTAAGTGCCAAACTACAAAATTGTGTGATGCAAACATTAATGTCTCAACACATGGCTAAATGGAAGGCGAGCTGTGTTAGTTGAACAGGTGAGTACAGCTCCAGACATAACTGGTGGACTTTCTGGTTTGGTGCTGGCCCCCAGTTCAAGTCCATATGCAGAATAGGCAGTTGTATAGAAAGAAAAAAAGGTTACCCCCAGAGTACAATGAGGACCATTCATAATCCACTTACCTTCCTGGGACTAGAAATCCCCCCCCCCCTTTTACAGATGCAATTGACAAATAGTATGAATATGAAATCCGAAGTAAATAAATAAATAAAGCTATCATACATGTATTCTTTATTCCATAATTATTATTTAAAGTTTTCAAATATTCACAATGGGAACAACAGTAATAGCAGGAAAACAGGTACAATGCCTGTACCACGTAGATTGACGGAGGTGAGTGGTGCAAGTGCACCGCTGTGGAGCCAGATATGAACAGGAGGCTACAGAGCATCATTCAGCGAGAACTGGGCAGGTATTATACATGTTTTGACACATTAAGGCTGGGTTCACACCACGTTTTGTTAAATACGGTTCCCGTATACGACTGGGAGGAGAGGGGGCGGGGCTTAATCGCGTCACCCGCCCGTTGTCGACCCTGTTTTTGCCTACGGTCGGGAAACCGCATACGGCCGAAAACAAAGCCGACCGGAGGCTGCGGTTCACTCCGGTCGGCTCATAGACATGCATTAAATACGGTTCCCGAATACGGCTGAGTGCGGGTGCCGCGATTAAGCCCCGCCCCCTCCTCCCAGCCATATACGGGAACCGTATTTAACAAAACGTGGTGTGAACCCAGCCTAACTGAAAGGCTGCACACTGCAATATATTTCATAATATCAGTGTGCAACATTCCAGTTCTGTACAATATAAAATGGCTGAGAACTGGTATTTGGTTCTTTTTTGTATGGGAAAGCTAGTGTACAGACCCCACAATCTCTATGACCACACTACCTATTCTGAGGAGAACTCTTATTATAGTTACCTTTCTTGCAACTGGAAAACCACTCCCCTCTTTTACTGATGCCTTTGACAAATATTATAAAAGTGTATAATAAACAAAGCCATTATACATGTTATGACACATAATAACTCAAAGGTTGCAAAATGGAAAATATTACATCATATTACATCATGTTGCCGTTCTATAGAATATAAGATGGCTGAGAACTGGTTTTATCTGTTTTTTTTTTTTTTTGTGGGAAAGCAAAGCTGGTGAGCAGACCCCACTATCTCAAAGACCACATCGAGTATTCTGAAGAACATTCATAATCCAGTGACCTTCTATTAGACTGGAAGTCCACTCCCCTCTTTTTACAGTTTGTTTGATGTAGAAGTTTTACGCAGTTTGTATATGAGGTGCACACCTTGACCATTTCAGACAACAAAGTAATGGCTGAGACATATTTCTAAAGTCTTTTTCATTATAGAGGAAATAATCTATGATACCTAAACGTTACTTGACCCGGAGCCTTTTTAGGTATGCAAGCTGAATTATACATTGACCGATACCTTCTTAGTAATGTGATAGCTTTTTGCTTTGGGTAAAGCCTACCAAGAAGAGGCTATATATATATATATATATATATATATATATATATATATATATATATATATGTATAAAATGAAGCCTGTAGTAAATGGCGAGACAATTACACAGTGTTACAGATGGAATTCTAGACAGCACAGTATAATGTCCCAAGGTTTGTTTCTGAGCAATAAAAGAATTTTATGGGAACAGTCTGACCATCCAATGTCTTGGCTTATTTGGTGATGACGCTCTGCGTTTCCTGTTCCAGTAACAGATTTCCTCCTTGCAGGAGGTATCATTGTTTTCATGTATGTGGCTCAGGTTCAGTTTGTCCATAAACAAACATAACCCTGGCCCCATTATATGCAAACTAACAGACTGTCTCCTATTGCTGCTACTAAGGTGACATTCAAAATGGGCCTTATTAAACATTGCAGTGTATGTTAGCAAGTTTGCCACAGGGCCATAACATATAATATATATATATATATATATATATATATATATATATATCCAACAAAAAAATGGCGCAGCACTCCAACGAAATTTTCCAAAAAAAAACCTGTGAGTTTATTCACCACATGTTACCAACAGCAATGTTTCAGCTCAACACTAGAGCCTTTTTCAAGCACAGTTTTTTTTGGAAATTTCGTTGGAGTGCTGCGCCATTTTTTTGTTGGATATCTTAAGGGGTCCCGATCAGACCTAGGACGCTTGGCACCCACATGCATTGTTTTGGAAGTGCTGCAACCACTCTGGTATTTATATATATATATATATATACATATATATATATATATATATATATATATGGCCCTGTTCACAAGTTTTTTTTAGCTTCATTTGTAGTGTTGAGCGGCATAGGCCATATTCGAATTCGCGAATATTCGCGAATATATGGACGAATATTCGTCATATATTCGCGAATATTCGCATATTCGTAATATTCTCGTTTTATTTTCGTATATGCGAAGATTCGCATATGCGAAAATTAACATATACAAAATTAGCATACGCGAAAATTCGCGCATGCGAAAATGTGCATATGCTAATTTTCGCATATGCGAATTTTCGCATGCCAATCTCACACAGTAGTATTAGAGCCTTCTTTACATCACACAAGCTGGAAGCAGAGAGGGATGATCACTGTGATGTGTACTGTGAAAAAAAAAATAAACGAATATTCGTAATTACGAATATATAGCGCTATATTCGCGAAATTCGCGAATGCGCGAATATGCGATATTCGCGAATAATATTCGAATTGCGAATATTCGCGAGCAACACTATTCATTTGGTGTATACACCAGGAAATGCTCCCAATCTGCTGTATCCTACTGTGTAGGTTGAAAATATGTAGTCACCCTATATATAAAAATTGCTTTTATTATTTATATTTGTTTATTAATTATATATTATATTTATTTATAGTTTTTTATTTATATATTTACACCTTTCTACTATGCTATTTCTTGTGGCCTCTCAGGGCCTTAAAGGGGTATTCCAGGTTTTTTTTCAGCCTTTGAGACCATTATTAATACTGAAGGAAACAGGTCAACATCCAGCTGGAAGGGCATGTTCAGATTATCACACTTATCAAAATACATGTAAGGACATTAGGACACGTTTACGTGCTAGGGGTTATAAGTCTCATTTAATAGCAAGAGCAGAAGGAATAGTTAATTCTAAACCATCAGGATACTACTTACAGGCTAAACTCAAGGGGGATATACCTGATAATGAAAATAGGGATTATGAGGGGCATTTACTAAGGGGTTTAGTCATTTTTTTCTGACTATTTTTGGCGCAAAATTTTCGCAATTGCGCCTACCCTATAAATTGTGCGACTTTCCCTAGCAAGAGCTAGAAAGTAAAAAAAAATGTTCCCGCTTAATTTATGCAAGTTTTCAGTTTTGACTTGCAGTGGTCAGGAATTTATTAACTGAGACAGTCGCAGTTGCGCAATAAACTGTCGCAACGGCCATAAAAATTGACTAAATTTACTCCAGCTCCAACATGGAGCAGGAAAAGCTACTGCCGCCCGGGCTCCAACATACTTTCTCCCCGCTACCCTCACTGCGCTACCGGGACACTACAGTGATTTACATCCCCCCCTCTCACCTGCCAGCGCCACACAACTCCCATCTGTCTGCTGTTGCAAGACTACAAGTCCCAGCATGGCCTTACAGTGAGGACACGCTGGGAGTTGTAGTCTTGTAGCAGCGGGAGCTGAGCGGCGCGGGCGGGAGACAAGGGGGGGGGGGGCAGCTGGGAGGCCGTATGAGGAGCCCGGGTTGGAGACAAGGGGGGTAACGGGGAGACCGTATGAGGAGCCCGGGCGGCTGCACTGTAATGTCAGCCCGGGCTCCTGCCCTGAGAGCCATAGGCTTTGGCTGTCAGGGCATGCTGGGTGTTGTAGTTTTGCAACAGCTGGAGGGCCACAGTTTGCAGACCACTGGTGTGTGGTCTGTAAACTGTAGTCCTCCAGCTGTTGCAAAACTAAACAGCTGAAGGGGACCGGCGAAGAAGTTCACTTACCCTTCCGAGGCTCCAGCGACGATCGCTGACGGAGATCGTCGCGCGGCAGTGTCGCGCGGCAGTGTCGTGCAGCGCTGGATCCTACGGAAGCCGGTAAGTTGCGCAAGCTTCCCAACCAGGGTGCCTCCAAATGTTGCAAGACTACAACTCCCAGCATGCCTGGACACCCTTTGGCTGTCCGGGCATGCTGGGAGTTGTAGTTTTGCAACAGCTGGAGACACCCTTGTTGGGAAACACTGGCCTAAAACAGTGTTTCCCAACCAGGGTGCCTCCAGATGTTGCAAGACTACAACTCCCAGCATGCCTGGACAGCCATTGGCTGTCCAGGCATGCTGGGAGTTGTAGTTTTGCAACAGCTGGAGGGCCACAGTTTGCAGACCACTGGTTTGTGGCCTGTAAACTGTAGTCCTCCAGCTGTTGCAAAACTAAACAGCTGAAGGGGACCGGCGAAGAAGTTCACTTACCCTTCCGAGGCTCCAGCGACGATCGCTGTCGGAGATCGTCGCGCGGCAGTGTCGTGCAGCGCTGGATCCTACGGAAGCCGGTAAGTTGCGCAAGCTTCCCAACCAGGGTGCCTCCAGTTGTTGCAAGACTACAACTCCCAGCATGCCTGGACAGCCTTTGGCTGTCCGGGCATGCTGGGAGTTGTAGTTTAGCAACAGCTGGAGGCACCCTGGTTGGGAAACACTGGCCTAAAACAGTTGGGAAACACTGGCCTAAAACAGTGTTTCCCAACCAGGGTGCCTCCAGATGTTGCAAGACTACAAGTCCCAGCATGCCTGGACAGCCTTTGACTGTCCAGGCATGCTGGGACTTGTAGTTTTGCAACATCTGGAGGCACCCTGGTTGGGAAACACTGTTTTAGGCCAGTGTTTCCCAGCCAGGTTGCCTCCAGATGTTGCAAAACTACAACTCCCAGCATGCCTAGACAGCCTTTGACTGTCCAGGCATGCTGGGACTTGTAGTTTTGCAACATCTGGAGGCACCCTGGTTGGGAAACACTGTTTTAGGCCAGTGTTTCCCAGCCAGGTTGCCTCCAGATGTTGCAAAACTACAACTCCCAGCATGCCTAGACAGCCTTTGACTGTCCAGGCATGCTGGGACTTGTAGTTTTGCATCATCTGGAGGCACCTTGGTTGGGAAACACTGTTTTAGGCCAGTGTTTCCCAGCCAGGTTGCCTCCAGATGTTGCAAAACTACAACTCCCAGCATGCCTAGACAGCCTTTGACTGTCCAGGCATGCTGGGGCTTGTAGTTTTGCAACATCTGGAGGCACCCTGGTTGGGAAACACTGGCCTAAAACAGTGTTTCCCAACCAGGGTGCCTCCAGATGTTGCAAAACTACAAGTCCCAGGTTGGGAAACACTGTGCCCGGCCTCCGCCCCACCTTACTGTAAGGGCATGCTGGGAGTTGTAGTCCTGCAGCTGGGGGCAGGGGACAAGCTTGTCACTTGCCCACACATCTCCTGCACCACACAACTACAACTCCCAGCATGTCCTTACTGTAAGGGCATGCTGGCAGTTGTAGTCGTGCGGGGCGGGAGATGTGTGAGCAGGTGATAATAAATGTACTAACCCATTTTTTTTGTTTTCTTCTCATTTCAGATCCGTGTATCCTGTGGACTCCTTCGGATTCGGTGGACTACTTCGATGACCAGCGTTTTTCTTTGTTTGATTTTAATAAAATGGTTAACGAGGGCTTGTGGGGGAGTGTTTTTTGTAATAAAATTTTTTTAAAACCTGTTGTGTTTTTTTCTTACTTTACTAGACAGGCTTAGTAGTGGAAGCTGTCTTATAGACAGAGTCCATTACTAACCTGGGCTTAGCGCTAGCCACAAAAACAGCTAGCGCTAATACCCTATTATTACCCCGGTACCCAACGCCACAGGGGTGCCGGGAAGAGCCGGTACCAACAGGCCTGGAGCGTCAAAAATGGCGCTCCTGGGCCTAAGCGGTAACAGGCTGGCGTTATTTAGGCTGGGGAGGGCCAGTAACAATGGTCCTCGCCCACCCTGGGAACGTCAGGCTGTTACTGTTTGGTTGGTATTTGGCTGAGAATGAAAATAGGGGGGACCCTATGCGTTTTTTTTTTAAAATAAATAATTAAATATATTTAAAAAACGCATAGGGTCCCCCTATTTTTTATTCTCAACCAAATACCAACCAAACAGTAACAGCCTGACGTTACCAGGGTGGGCGAGGACCATTGTTACTGGCCCTCCCCAACCTAAATAACGCCAGCCTGTTACCGCCTAGGCCCAGGAGCGCCATTTTTGACGCTCCGGGCCTGTTGGTACCGGCTCTTCCCGGCACCCCTGTGGTGTTGGGTACCGGGGTAATAATTGGGGGTTAGCGCTAGCTGTTTTTGTGGCTAACGCTAAGCCCGGCTTAGTAATGGACTCAGTCTATAAGACAGCTTCCACTACTAAGCCTGTCTAGTAAAGTAAAATAAAAATAAAACACAACAGGTTTAAAAAAAAATTTATTACAAAAAACACTCCCCCACAAGCCCTCGTTAACCATTTTATTAACATCAAGCAAAGAAAAACGCTGGTCATCGAAGTAGTCCACCGAATCCGAAGGAGTCCACAGGATACACAGATCTGTAGAAGAAGTAACCAAAAAAAAAAGTGTAAGTACATTTAGGGAGAAAAAAACTGTGTTAAAAAAATGTAATAAACACACACACTAAACGCCGTTTACCACTTCTGAGCCATGACTACAATTTACAGTGATCCCTCAACTTACAATGGCCTCAACATACAATAGTTTCAACATACAATGGTCTTTTCTGGACCATCGTAAGTTGAAACCAGACTCAACATACAATGCTACAGACAGTCCAGATCTGTAAAACGTGTCAATGGCTGGAAGAACCAACCAATCAAAATGGGCATTCACTGGTAAAACCCCTGTATTACTGAAGTGTATGCACTGACTGGTGTCTGGTATTACATGTTCTGTACACTTTACCTGTATCAGGGTTAGCTGCTCTTTTGGACACCAGGTGAGGGCGACTCCATTACTTGTTTGGGACATTGCCTGTACTGTACAGGACCCCTGAAGAAGCTCCTGTCCTCTACATAGACCAGTGTTTCCCAAGCAGGGTGGCCCCATCTTTTGCAAAACTACAACTCCCAGCATGCCCGGACAGCCTTTGGCTGTCCAGGCATGCTGGGAGTTATAGTTTTGCAACAGCTGGAGGCTCCCTGCTTGGGAAACACTGACATAGACAGTAATTTACAGCTCCCAGCAGATCTTTATTACTTTTATATGTAGGGATTTGCTTTATCTATATCAGTTATCTACTTATTTTTCTTTGTCACTTTTTCCTATTTTGGATGACATTTTGGTGCCTTTAGAACCAATTACCACGTTTCCATAGAGTTATGGTCTCAACATACAATGGTTTCAACTTACAATGGTTTTCCTGGAACCAATTAATATTGTAACTTGAGGGACCACTGTAGTTATTGAATTATTTAGATGTGGTGAAAAAGCTAAAAAAAAACTCAAAAACAAAAGATCCAGAAGGAAACCTAGCAGCCAAACCTATTCAGACAGCAGGAAAAAGGAACAGACTATTTTTTCTACTACATGAAGTAAATTTCCCACTTTTGCCTATGTGTGCCAAATTTATTAACGCCGTGCAACAATTTAGTAAATTTGTCGCACATAGTCAAAAATGAAGTAGAAAAAAACAGGGTAAAAAACAGACTACATAGTAAAAGATTAGTAAATGCCCCTCTATATTCCTACCTTCTCCACTCCATTTTCCAATCAATTTGAATATATTAGAGACATTATAAAGAATGATGGGATTATGTCACAGTTGTCCCCTAGTGACTTTGCTGTGGATGATACCAGTAATACTAGTTATTCAGGCGTAATTCCAAAATCAGAGTGACTGGCATTGAAAGGGTGCGTCCCCTACGCAGAGGAGGAGATTAGAGTAAGTTGGTATTCAGACAGGAAGCGTTCTGGATACTGTGTCTTGAGACACACTTCCCGTCTAGACTTAACTACAGAAATGATATATCATACATATACTGAAATTTTGGCCCTTCTGATATTTAGAAATTTGTCATTTGCTGTATATATGTATATAGCAAAGTAACATAGTTCATAAGGTTGAGAAAAGACCACAGTCCATGAAGTTCAACCTATATCCCTAATGAGTCCCTACTGAGTTGATCCAGAGGAAGGCAAAAAACCCTCATACTAGAGGTAAAAATTCCTTCCCGACTCCAAATATGGTAGTGGGAATAGATCCCTGGATCAACGTTCTGTCCCTATAAATCTAGTATACATAACCTGTAATATTATTATTCTCCAAGAATGCATCCAGACCCTTTTTGTACTCTTTTACAGAGTTCACCATGACCACCTCCTCAGGCAGAGAATCCCACAGTCTCACTGCTCTTACAGTAAAGAACCCCCGTCTGTGTTGGTGTAGAAAACTTCTTTCCTCTAGATGTAGAGGATGCCCCTTTGTTATAGATACAGTCCTGGGAATAATTTGCTCATGGGAGAGATCTCTGTACGGTCCCCTGATATATTTACAAATAGTTATTAAGTTGCAATGAACAGAGTCTCTGTGTAGCCTGTGCAAAACACCCAACTGTGGATATTCACCGTCTCCACATTAGATACATGTATAAACGAACATGGGCTGTACACTTATTCAAATGAATTCCAGCACTCACAGTTAGATGAATCATATTTTCATATTTATTCGGTTCTTTTCTGTAGTTTAAATCAGCTTGACAGATGGGATGTCGGCACACATCCAGTCTAGCAGAGGTCTTAACGCATTAGCTGGGAGCCATCAGGGTCATGACGAGACGTTTCGGGGGACCTCCCCCTTACTCATGCGTGAGTTATTAAGTTGCCCCTAAGCCTTCTTTTTTCTAAACTAAATAACCCTAATTCTGATAATCTTTCCGGGTACTTTAGTCCCCAGTATTTAACCCCTTAAGGACCACAGGTTTTTCCGTTTTTGCACTTTCGTTTTTTCCTCCTCACCTTTTAAAAATCATAACCCTTTCAATTTTGCACCTAAAAATCCATATGATGGCTTATTTTTTGCGCCACCAATTCTACTTTGCAGTGACATCAGTCATTTTACCCAAAAATCTACGGCGAAACGGAAAGAAAAATACCATTTTGTAACTTTTGGGGGCTTCCGTTTTTACGCAGTACATTTTTTTGTAAAAATGACACCTTATCTTTATTCTGTAGGTCCATACGATTAAAATGATACCCTACTTATATAGGTTTGATTTTGTCGTACTTCTGGAAAAAATCATAACTACATGCATGAAAAGTTATACGTTTAAAATTGTCATCTTCTGACCCCTATAACTTTTTTATTTTTCTGCATATCGGCCGGTATGAGTGCTCATTTTTTGCGCTGTGATCTGAAGTTTTTATTGGTACCATTTTTGTATTGATTGGACTTTTTGATCGCTTTTTATTAATTTTTTCATGATATAAAAAGTGACCAAAAATACGCTATTTTGGACTTTGGAATTTTTTTGTGCGTACGCCATTGACCATGCAGTTTAATTAATGATTTTGTTTTATAGTTTGGACATTTACGCACACGGCGATAACACATATGTTTATTTTTATTTTTATTTACATGGTTTTTTTTTTTTTAAACTTTTTTTTTTTACACTTTTTTTGCAAAGTTATAGCCCCCATAGGGGTCTATAACATTGCATACACTGATTGCCAGCACTGTTCACTGCAAAGCCATAGCTTTGCATTGATCAGTGTTATCGGCGGTCGATTGCTCAAGCCTAGATCTCAGGCTTGGAGCAATCAATCGCCGATCGGAAGCGCCGGAGGAAGGTAAGTGACCCTCCGCTCACGTCCTAGCTGATCGTGACACCGCATTTTCACTGCGGGGGTCCCGATCAGCCCCACTTAGCAGCCGGGAAGCTTTTACTGCCTTGTGCTATTAGCCCCAGGTCCCGGCTTCAGTTACATGCCGGGGCCGACCCGATATGACATGCGGTCACTGCGTGACCCTGCATTATATCATGGGAGCTGGCCAAGGACGTAACGTCCGTGGTCGTTAAAGGGTCAAGTCGAAACGCGTCAGAGTTTCATTTATGGTTTAATCTATACTTTTCACTGTTATTTTAACAAGTTTCCATTAAAGATAAAGATTTTACCTCCGAGGAGCCAGATGTTCACCCTTTTCCTTCAGTATTGATTACCTCTCCTGGAGACTCGGCTCCAGTGTATGTGTTTGGGCTTCCATGAGAGAGTTGTGCTGCTGCAATACAGGACTGTTCTACATGAGTCTGTGAGCTGATTTTTTTCTTATACATCTATCTTGAGCCCATGATGTTAAGTTATAATAGAGTGTAATATTCTTCTATATTACTTCTGTGTGCTTCTTTGTCCAGTTTTCATGCACAGGCCCACACCCGGAAGTGCTGCAGTGCAAGTCTTTATTTTTTACTGTTGACTCTGACCTTTCCCAGCATTCCATGTGGCCAGAGGCAATATGTCGTAAGTCAAAATAAGAACTTGAAATATGTGAAAGGTCACATAACCTGTTGCACCATCACAGCCCCATGCTTTTGTCAAAGGGAAGTTGTGGCTTAAAAATTTCTATGTAATCTGTGTGTGGGAAAGGGTGGAAGACATCACTGATAAAGGGGGTTTATTATTTGCTCGACTTTGCAAATTCTTCTTCTGGATCAATGCTGACATCATGGTATGATAGAAAACTGCTGATACAAACATTTTCAGAATGGAAAACTCAGAAATAAAAACTCAGCTATCATATATTGCCATCACATTGCAAAGGGTTTATGCTCCTGTATTTCCTCTTACAGTATGGTTTCTACATTCTAGCAGCTCGTGACTGTGGGAGGTAAATAAAAGTGTGTATAGTGTACATGAATTATGCCACCTTTTTATGCATTGTAGACACATATACACCCCGCCTGATAAGGGTCTTTGGTAAAAAGTATTGTTTAAAATGTGATGCCATGAAATGTATGCCAAGTTTTTGGTGCACATTTTTGGTATAAAAGTAGGTCAACTAATAATTGGAAGTAGACTGGACAGTCTAAACACGAGTTATAAATCTGGTGCATTCCTAAATCCTCTAAGTTTACACTGTTTAAAGAGTACCTCTCATGATCTTGTTAAATTTAATAATCCTCCCAGAACACAGCCGCACATCCACAATTTTATTTTGATCTACTTGATTCTCAGCATAAATTCAAACACTAACAGGTTGTTAGTATACATTTTGATCAAAAAGTACAAGCCCACTCGCCACATAAAGGCCACCTATTTAGAGTGGGTCCCTAACCCAACATTTGCGTAGCGCCGGGCGGTGGCCACCACCACTATAACACCATGCCCACAGGGGGAACGACCCAGTGGCCAGGCAGCTCCACTGCTGCCCAACCAAGCCCCTGGCTCCGGGCCACACCACCCCACAGACAAAGCATCACAGTAACAATGACCGCCTCAGTGCAACCACACCAATGTGAATACCTACCAAGTGCTCCCTGCCAGAGGGCTGGGAGAATGCTAGGAGGAAACCCATATGCAGTCTCCTGCTAATTAAAAACACCTGGGCCGAATGGGTGGAGTGGAGTGCTGGCTATGAAAGAGGGGACAGACTGCAAATGTAAAACAAAACTAGAGAAAAAGAAACACAGCCGCACATCCACAATTCGTGGGGCTGCCTGGCCACTGGGGTCACTCCGCCTGTGGGCATGGTGTTGAGGTGGTGGTGGCAACTGCCCGGCACTACGCCAAATAAATTGCCTGGACGTGGCAAGTGGGCTTGTACTTTTTGATCAAAATGTATATGTTACGCCGAGCGCTCGCCACATTCTCGCTACTGCAGCGCCCCGGTCAGATCCACTGACCGGGTGCGCTGCGATACCGCCTCCAGCCGGGATGCGATTCGCGATGCGGGTGGCGCCCGCTCGCGATGCGCACTCCGGCTCCCGTACCTGACTCGCTCTCCGTCGGTCCTGTCCCGGCGCGCGCGGCCCCGCTCCCTAGGGCGCGCGCGCGCCGGGTCTCTGCGATTTAAAGGGCCACTGCGCCACTGATTGGCGCAGTTGTTCTAATTAGTGTGTTCACCTGTGCACTCCCTATGTATACCTCACTTCCCCTGCACTCCCTCGCCGGATCTTGTTGCCATCGTGCCAGTGAAAGCGTTTCCCAGTGTGTTCCTAGCCTGTGTTCCAGACCTCCTGCCGTTGCCCCTGACTACGATCCTTGCTGCATGCCCCGACCTTCTGCTACGTCCGACCTTGCTCTTGTCTACTCCCTTGTACCGCGCCTATCTTCAGCAGTCAGAGAGGTTGAGCCGTTGCTAGTGGATACGACCTGGTTGCTACCGCCGCTGCAAGACCATCCCGCTTTGCGGCGGGCTCTGGTGAAAACCAGTAGCAGCTTAGAACCGGTCCACTAGCACGGTCCACGCCAATCCCTCTCTGGCACAGAGGATCCACCTCCTGCCAGCCGAATCGTGACAGTAGATCCGGCCATGGATCCCGCTGAAGTTCCACTGCCAGTTGTCGCCGACCTCACCACTGTGGTCGCCCAGCAGTCGCAACAGATAGCGCAACAAGGCCACCATCTGTCTCAACTGACCGTGATGCTACAGCAGCTACTACCACAGCTTCAGCAATCATCTCCTCCGCCAGCTCCTGCACCTCCTCCGCAGCGAGTGGCCGCTTCCGGCCTACGACTTTCCTTGCCGGATAAATTTGATGGGGACTCTAAGTTTTGCCGTGGCTTTCTTTCGCAATGTTCCCTGCACTTGGAGATGATGTCGGACCAGTTTCCTACTGAAAGGTCTAAGGTGGCTTTCGTAGTCAGCCTTCTGTCTGGGAAAGCTCTGTCATGGGCCACACCGCTCTGGGACCGCAATGACCCCGTCACTGCCTCTGTACACTCCTTCTTCTCGGAAATTCGAAGTGTCTTTGAGGAACCTGCCCGAGCCTCTTCTGCTGAGACTGCCCTGCTGAACCTGGTCCAGGGTAATTCTTCCGTTGGCGAGTACGCCATCCAATTCCGTACTCTTGCTTCCGAATTATCCTGGAATAATGAGGCTGTTACGCCTAGCGCTCCGGGTCCCCGCTCCTCCCCGGAGCGCTCACGGCGCCTTTCTCCCTGCAGCTCCCCGGTCAGCGCTGACCGGGAGCGCTGCCCTGTCATGGCCGTTGGGGATGCGATTCGCACAGCGGGACGCGCCCGCTCGCGAATCGCATCCCAGGTCACTTACCCGTTCCCGTCTCCTGCGGTCATGTGCTGGCGCGCGCGGCTCCGCTCTCTAGGGCGCGCGCGCGCCAGCTCCCTGAGACTTAAAGGGCCAGTGCACCAATGATTGGTGCCTGGCCCAATTAGCTTAATTGGTTCCCATCTGTTTCCTGGCTATATCTAGTCTACTCCCTTGCACTTCCTTGCCGGATCTTGTTGCCCTAGAGCCTAGTGAAAGCGTTTTTGTGTGTTTATACCCTGTGTACCAGAACTTTGCTATCTCCCCTGACTACGAACCTTGCCGCCTGCCCCCGACCTTCTGCTACGTCCGACTTTGCTTCTGCCTACTCCCTTGTACCTCGCCTATCTTCAGCAGCCAGAGAGGTGAGCCGTTGCTAGTGGATACGACCTGGTCACTACCGCCGCAGCAAGACCATCCCGCTTTGCGGCGGGCTCTGGTGAAAACCTGTAGTGTCTTAGAACCGGTCCACTAGCACGGTCCTCGCTATCCCTCTCTGGCACAGAGGATCCACCTCCTGCCAGCCGGCATCGTGACAGTAGATCCGGCCATGGATCCCGCTGAAGTTCCTCTGCCTGTTGTCGCCGACCTCCCCACACTGGTCGCCCAGCAAGCCCGACAGATTGCCCAACAAGATCACCAGCTGTCGTACTTGACCACCATGACTCAGCAACTCCAGTCTCAGCTACAGCAGATTCAGTCTCAGCTACAGCAGCAGCAACCATCTCCTCCGCCAGCTCCTGCACCTCTTCCGCAGCGAGTGGCCACTCCTAGCCTCCGCCTGTCTTTGCCGGACAAATTTAATGGGGACTCTAAGTTTTGCCGTGGCTTTCTTTCCCAATGTTCCCTGCATCTGGAGATGATGTCGGATCAGTTTCCTACTGAAAGATCTAAGGTGGCTTTCGTAGTCAGCCTTCTGTCTGGAAAAGCCCTGTCATGGGCCACACCGCTCTGGGACCGTGATGACCCCGTCACTGCCTCTGTACACTCCTTCTTCTCGGAAATTCGAAGTGTCTTTGAGGAACCTGCCCGAGCCTCTTCTGCTGAGACTGCCCTGCTGAACCTGGTCCAGGGTAATTCCTCCGTTGGCGAGTACGCCATACAATTCCGTACTCTTGCTTCTGAACTTTCCTGGAATAATGAGGCTCTCTGCGCGACCTTTAAAAAAGGCCTATCCAGCAACATTAAAGATGTTCTGGCCGCACGAGAGACTCCTGCTAGCCTGCATGAACTCATTCATCTAGCCACTCGCATTGACATGCGTTTTTCTGAGAGGCATCAAGAGCTCCGCCAGGAAAAAGACTTAGATCTCTGGCCACCTCTCCCACAGTCTCCACTGCAATCTGCGCCTAGGCCTCCCGCCGAGGAGGCCATGCAAGTGGATCGGTCTCGCCTGACCCTGGAAGAGAGGAATCGCCGTAAGGAAGAGAATCTTTGTTTGTACTGTGCCAGTACTGAACATTTTCTGGTGGATTGCCCAATCCGTCCTCCACGTCTGGGAAACGCACGCTCACACTCAGCTCTCGTGGGTGTGGCGTCTCTTGATGCCAAGTCGGCTTCTCCACGTCTCACGGTACCTGTTCGGATTTCCACTTCAGCCAGCTCTCCCCTCTCAGCCGTGGCCTGTCTGGACTCTGGAGCTTCTGGGAATTTTATTCGGGAGTCCTTTGTGAATAAATTCCATATTCCGGTGACCCGTCTTGTCAAGCCACTCCGCATCTCCGCGGTCAACGGAGCCAGGTTGGACTGTACCATACGTTTCCGCACGGAGCCCCTTCTTATGAGCATCGGATCTCATCACGAGAGGATTGAACTTTTGGTCCTCCCCAATTGCACCTCGGAAATTCTCCTTGGACTTCCCTGGCTTCAACTTCATTCCCCAACCCTGGATTGGTCCACTGGGGAGATCAAGAGTTGGGGGTCCTCTTGTGCCAAGAACTGTCTAAAACCGGTTCCCAGTAACCCTTGCCGTAACTCTGTGGTTCCTCCTGTATCCGGTCCCCCTAAGGTCATTAAGGACTCTGCCTGCCACAGGAAATGCCCCTCCCCCCCTCCCAGGCAAGCTTCTGTGTCCCCTCATGGCCCTCGTCCTGGTGTCACACTGCCCCGTGCCAGGTCTCGCCCTCTGCCCTCTCTCCCCATTCCTACTCCTGCGGTTCTGCCTGCCGTTGAGGAATCCCTCCTTCCTTTCCCGGTGTCCTCATCCCAGGGGAGGCAGTTACCCGATAAAGAGAAGGGGAGACCTAAGGGGGGGGGGGTACTGTTACGCCTAGCGCTCCGGGTCCCCGCTCCTCCCCGGAGCGCTCACGGCGCCTTTCTCCCTGCAGCTCCCCGGTCAGCGCTGACCGGGAGCGCTGCCCTGTCATGGCCGTTGGGGATGCGATTCGCACAGCGGGACGCGCCCGCTCGCGAATCGCATCCCAGGTCACTTACCCGTTCCCGTCTCCTGCGGTCATGTGCTGGCGCGCGCGGCTCCGCTCTCTAGGGCGCGCGCGCGCCAGCTCCCTGAGACTTAAAGGGCCAGTGCACCAATGATTGGTGCCTGGCCCAATTAGCTTAATTGGTTCCCATCTGTTTCCTGGCTATATCTAGTCTACTCCCTTGCACTTCCTTGCCGGATCTTGTTGCCCTAGAGCCTAGTGAAAGCGTTTTTGTGTGTTTATACCCTGTGTACCAGAACTTTGCTATCTCCCCTGACTACGAACCTTGCCGCCTGCCCCCGACCTTCTGCTACGTCCGACTTTGCTTCTGCCTACTCCCTTGTACCTCGCCTATCTTCAGCAGCCAGAGAGGTGAGCCGTTGCTAGTGGATACGACCTGGTCACTACCGCCGCAGCAAGACCATCCCGCTTTGCGGCGGGCTCTGGTGAAAACCTGTAGTGTCTTAGAACCGGTCCACTAGCACGGTCCTCGCTATCCCTCTCTGGCACAGAGGATCCACCTCCTGCCAGCCGGCATCGTGACAGAGGCCCTCTGCGCGACCTTTAAAAAAGGCCTATCCAGCAACATTAAAGATGTTCTGGCCGCACGAGAAATTCCTGCTAACCTGCATGAACTCATTCATCTTGCCACTCGCATTGACATGCGTTTTTCCGAAAGGCGTCAGGAGCTCCGCCAGGATATGGATTTTGTTCGCACGAGGCGTTTTTTCTCCCCGGCTCCTCTCTCCTCTGGTCCTCTGCAATCCGTTCCTGTGCCTCCCGCCGTGGAGGCTATGCAACTTGACCGGTCTCGCTTGACACCTCAAGAGAGGACACGACGCCGCATGGAGAATCTTTGCCTGTACTGTGCCGATACCGAACACTTCCTGAAGGATTGTCCTATCCGTCCTCCCCGCCTGGAAAGACGTACGCTGACTCCGCACAAGGGTGAGACAGTTCTTGATGTCAACTCTGCTTCTCCACGCCTTACTGTGCCTGTGCGGATATCTGCCTCTACCTTCTCCTTCTCTACTAAGGCCTTCTTGGATTCCGGATCTGCAGGAAATTTTATTTTGGCCTCTCTCATCAACAGGTTCAACATCCCAGTGACCAGTCTCGCCAGACCCCTCTACATCAATTGTGTTAACAATGAAAGATTGGACTGTGCCGTGCGTTACCGCACGGAACCCCTCCTAATGTGCATCGGACCTCATCACGAAAAAATTGAGTTTTTGGTCCTCTCCAATTGCACTTCCGAAATTCTCCTTGGACTACCGTGGCTTCAACGCCATTCCCCAACCCTTGATTGGTCCACAGGAGAGATCAAGAGCTGGGGTACTTCTTGTTTCAAGGACTGTTTAAAACCGGTTCCCAGTACTCCCTGCCGTGAACCTGTGGTTCCCCCTGTAACCGGTCTCCCTAAGGCTTATATGGACTATGCTGACGTATTTTGCAAAAAGCAAGCTGAGACTTTACCTCCTCACAGGCCTTTTGACTGTCCTATTGACCTCCTCCCGGGCACTACTCCACCCCGGGGCAGAATTTATCCTCTGTCCGCCCCAGAGACTCTTGCTATGTCTGAATACATCCAGGAAAATTTAAAAAAGGGGTTTATCCGCAAATCCTCTTCTCCCGCCGGAGCTGGATTTTTCTTTGTGTCCAAAAAAGATGGCTCCCTACGTCCTTGCATTGATTACCGCGGACTTAATAAAATCACGGTAAAGAACCGCTACCCCCTTCCTCTTATCTCTGAACTCTTTGATTGCCTTCAAGGTGCCCACATCTTTTCCAAACTGGACTTAAGAGGTGCATATAATCTCATCCGCATCAGGGAGGGGGACGAATGGAAAACTGCATTTAACACCAGAGATGGACACTTTGAGTATCTGGTCATGCCCTTTGGCCTGTGCAACGCCCCTGCCGTCTTCCAAGACTTTGTTAATGAAATTTTTCGTGATCTCTTATATTCCTGTGTTGTTGTGTATCTGGACGATATTCTGATTTTTTTCTGCCAACTTAGAAGAACATCGCCAGCATGTCCGCATGGTTCTTCAGAGACTTCGAGACAATCAACTTTATGCCAAAATGAAGAAATGTCTGTTTGAATGTCAATCTCTTTCTTTCCTAGGATACTTGGTCTCTGGCCAGGGACTACAAATGGACCCAGATAAACTCTCTGCCGTCTTAGATTGGCCACGCCCCTCCGGACTCCGTGCTATCCAACGTTTTTTGGGGTTCGCCAATTATTACAGACAATTCATTCCACATTTTTCCACTATTGTGGCTCCTATCGTGGCTTTAACCAAGAAGAATGCCAATCCTAAGTCCTGGTCTCCCCAAGCGGAAGACGCATTTAAACGGCTCAAGTCTGCCTTTTCTTCTGCTCCCGTGCTCTCCAGACCTGACCCATCTAAACCCTTCCTATTGGAGGTTGATGCCTCCTCAGTGGGAGCTGGAGCGGTCCTTCTACAAAAAAATTCTTCCGGGCATGCTGTTACTTGTGGTTTTTTTTCTAGGACCTTCTCTCCGGCGGAGAGGAACTACTCCATCGGGGATCGAGAACTACTGGCCATTAAATTGGCACTTGAGGAATGGAGGCATCTGCTGGAGGGATCAAAATTTCCAGTTATCATTTACACCGACCACAAGAATCTCTCCTATCTCCAGTCTGCCCAACGGCTGAATCCTCGCCAGGCCAGGTGGTCTTTGTTCTTTGCCCGTTTTAACTTTGAAATTCATTTTCGCCCTGCCGACAAGAACATTAGGGCCGATGCTCTCTCTCGTTCCTCGGATGCTTCGGAAGTAGAGGTCTCTCCGCAACACATCATTCCTCCTGACTGTCTGATCTCCACTTCTCCAGCCTCCATCAGGCAAACTCCTCCAGGGAAGACCTTCGTTTCTCCACGCCAACGTCTCGGGATTCTCAAATGGGGTCACTCCTCCCACCTCGCTGGCCATGCGGGCATCAAAAAGTCTTTGCAACTCATCTCTCGCTTCTATTGGTGGCCGACTCTGGAGACGGATGTTGTTGATTTTGTGCGGGCCTGTACTGTCTGTGCCCGGGATAAGACTCCTCGCCAGAGGCCTGCTGGTCTCCTTCATCCTCTGCCTGTCCCCGAACAGCCTTGGTCTCTGATTGGTATGGACTTTATTACAGACTTACCCCCATCCCGTGGCAACACTGTTGTTTGGGTGGTCGTTGATCGATTTTCCAAGATGGCACATTTTATTCCTCTTCCTGGTCTTCCTTCAGCGCCTCAGTTGGCAAAACAATTTTTTGTACACATTTTTCGTCTTCACGGTTTGCCCACGCAGATCGTCTCGGATAGAGGCGTCCAATTCGTGTCAAAATTCTGGAGGGCTCTCTGTAAACAACTCAAGATTAAATTAAACTTCTCTTCTGCTTATCATCCTCAATCCAATGGGCAAGTAGAAAGAATTAACCAGGTCCTGGGTGACTATTTACGGCATTTTGTTTCCTCCCGCCAGGATGACTGGGCAGATCTTCTACCTTGGGCCGAATTCTCGTACAACTTTAGAGTCTCTGAATCTTCTGCTAAATCCCCATTTTTCGTGGTGTACGGCCGTCACCCTCTTCCCCCCCTCCCTATTCCCTTGTCCTCTGGTTTGCCCGCTGTAGATGAAGTGACTCGTGATCTTTCCACCATATGGAAAGAGACCCAAAATTCTCTTTTACAGGCTTCATCTCGCATGAAAAAGTTTGCCGATAAGAAAAGAAGAGCTCCCCCCATCTTTGCTCCCGGAGACAAGGTATGGCTCTCCGCTAAATATGTCCGCTTTCGTGTCCCCAGTTACAAACTGGGACCACGCTATCTTGGTCCTTTCAAAGTCTTGTGCCAGATTAATCCTGTCTCTTACAAACTCCTTCTTCCTCCTTCTCTTCGTATTCCTAATGCCTTTCATGTCTCTCTTCTTAAACCACTCATCATCAACCGTTTCTCTCCCAAACTTGTTTCTCCCACTCCTGTTTCCGGTTCCTCTGACATCTTCTCCGTAAAGGAGATACTGGCCTCCAAGACGGTCAGAGGGAAAAAATTTTTTTTGGTCGATTGGGAGGGCTGTGGTCCTGAAGAGAGATCCTGGGAACCTGAGGACAACATCCTAGACAAAAGTCTGGTCCTCAGTTTCTCAGGCTCCAAGAAGAGGGGGAGACCCAAGGGGGGGGGTACTGTTACGCCGAGCGCTCCGGGTCCCCGCTCCTCCCCGGAGCGCTCGCCACATTCTCGCTACTGCAGCGCCCCGGTCAGATCCACGGCCCGGGTGCGCTGCGATACCGCCTCCAGCCGGGATGCGATTCGCGATGCGGGTGGCGCCCGCTCGCGATGCGCACCACGGCTCCCGTACCTGACTCGCTCTCCGTCGGTCCTGTCCCGGCGCGCGCGGCCCCGCTCCCTAGGGCGCGCGCGCGCCGGGTCTCTGCGATTTAAAGGGCCACTGCGCCACTGATTGGCGCAGTTGTTCTAATTAGTGTGTTCACCTGTGCACTCCCTATGTATACCTCACTTCCCCTGCACTCCCTCGCCGGATCTTGTTGCCATCGTGCCAGTGAAAGCGTTTCCCAGTGTGTTCCTAGCCTGTGTTCCAGACCTCCTGCCGTTGCCCCTGACTACGATCCTTGCTGCCTGCCCCGACCTTCTGCTACGTCCGACCTTGCTCTTGTCTACTCCCTTGTACCGCGCCTATCTTCAGCAGTCAGAGAGGTTGAGCCGTTGCTAGTGGATACGACCTGGTTGCTACTGCCGCTGCAAGACCATCCCGCTTTGCGGCGGGCTCTGGTGAAAACCAGTAGCAGCTTAGAACCGGTCCACTAGCACGGTCCACGCCAATCCCTCTCTGGCACAGAGGATCCACCTCCTGCCAGCCGAATCGTGACAGTATACTAACAACCTGTTAGTGTTTGACTTTGTGCTGAGAAGTAGATCAAAATACAAATTGTGGATGTGCGGCTGTGTTTCTTTATCTCTATTTTTGGTTTACAATTGTGGTCTCTCCCAGTTCACTGCCCCCATCATGATAAACATCTGCCTTTATGTTTATTATTTTTTAGTTTTTTACCTTGATATTGCTCTGTATTTCCTGCTTAGTCTTAGTCAGATTCACAGACTGGGATGGGGCGTTACCCAGCAGGCGTGACATCATCTGCAGCCATACAGGGGAGAACTTCTTCCATCACTCTGCTACACACAGCACAGAGCAGTTCAGTGTGTGAGATGAGCTGTGATCGGTTAATGCTGCACACACTCCCCCCCCCCCCCCCTCAGCATTTCCTGATTATGAACTTTTGCCAGGCCAGCAGAAGTCCAAAGTCTGTGCAAGAAAGGGGGGGGGGGGGGGGGGCACCTAGTGGCAGCTTTTTTAAACACAAAAACATGGAAAACTTCATTTTTTTTTCTTTTAAACAAAGTACATTAGAAAGATTTTTTACTAACCATAAGGAGTGCAATAGCGCAATAGCAAAAACATTTTTTATGAGAATGCCCATTTAACAATAAGTAAATTTTTATCTCTTTTGCTGTTACCAAAACAGTTCATTTGTCAGCTAAACATCACTACTATATTCTCTACACAGGTGTCAGTTGTTGGGTGACATAGTAAAGGCCCATCCACCAGGAAAAATTCTGTTTGAAAACAATGGGAGGCTGTTCCACCGGAATTTCCAAAGCTGAATTTTTACTCTGCATTCCCCTCAAGAATTTTGTTGTGTGAACAGGCCCTGATGCTCTAGTTAGGTTCAACTCTAGATAGAAATAATTTATATAACTGCAGCTGGCAGTAATGTGTCACAATACCTACATAATAATAATAATACCATTTAACTGCATACATTACTTTAGCCATATATCATATTGTGTAATACTTTATTGGCCAGCATAGTTGGGAACTAAATGCAGAGCTTTAGATTTGATGACTGAATATTTTAATATGTGCAGCTTCCATATGCCACCAAATATTATCTCACGATGGAACACCCACATCTTATTATTGAAATTATACTTGTTTCTGTGAATCACAATTCTAAGGAACTTTGACATATCTGAAGGGTGAATGGAAGCAAAATATAGGTCCTGTTCAGTCTATATCATTAGAAAATACTCCTAGGCTGTATAGGTGGCTCATCTTGGCAAACCATTTTAAATGGGCACTGTCAGAATATTAAAAAAAATTATATGTTGAATGGCGTCACGCCATGCCCCCTCCATTCATGTCTATGGGAGGGGGCGTGGCGGTCATCACCCCCCCCCCCCATAGACATGAATGGAGGGGGCATGGCGTGACATCACGAGGGGACGTGGCGTGACGTCACGTCTCCAGTGCCGGAAACTAAGAGGTTTCCGAGACTGGGGATGCAGCTCCGCATAGAATGCGTGTGCTGCACGGAGATCGCAGGGGGTCCCAATGGTGTGCCCCAGTGATCAGACATCTTATGCCCTATTCTTTGGATAGGGGATAAGATGTATTTGGCCAGAATACCCCTTTAACTTTCTAATATAGCTGTAACCATGGCAAGAGCTCAAGGTGCTGACAGATTAGGGGGCACCAAAAAGGCACTTTGCCTTGGCCAGTGTTACGCCTAGCGCTCCGGGTCCCCGCTCCTCCCCGGAGCGCTCACGGCGCCTTTCTCCCTGCAGCTCCCCGGTCAGCGCTGACCGGGAGCGCTGCCCTGTCATGGCCGTTGGGGATGCGATTCGCACAGCGGGACGCGCCCGCTCGCGAGTCGCATCCCAGGTCACTTACCCGTTCCCGTCTCCTGCGGTCATGTGCTGGCGCGCGCGGCTCCGCTCTCTAGGGCGCGCGCGCGCCAGCTCCCTGAGACTTAAAGGGCCAGTGCACCAATGATTGGTGCCTGGCCCAATTAGCTTAATTGGTTCCCATCTGTTTCCTGGCTATATCTAGTCTCCTCCCTTGCACTCCCTTGCCGGATCTTGTTGCCCTAGAGCCTAGTGAAAGCGTTTTTGTGTGTTTATACCCTGTGTACCAGAACTTTGCTATCTCCCCTGACTACGAACCTTGCCGCCTGCCCCCGACCTTCTGCTACGTCCGACTTTGCTTCTGCCTACTCCCTTGTACCTCGCCTATCTTCAGCAGCCAGAGAGGTGAGCCGTTGCTAGTGGATACGACCTGGTCACTACCGCCGCAGCAAGACCATCCCGCTTTGCGGCGGGCTCTGGTGATAACCTGTAGTGTCTTAGAACCGGTCCACTAGCACGGTCCTCGCTATCCCTCTCTGGCACAGAGGATCCACCTCCTGCCAGCCGGCATCGTGACAGTAGATCCGGCCATGGATCCCGCTGAAGTTCCTCTGCCTGTTGTCGCCGACCTCCCCACACTGGTCGCCCAGCAAGCCCGACAGATTGCCCAACAAGATCACCAGCTGTCGTACTTGACCACCATGACTCAGCAACTCCAGTCGCAGCTACAGCAGATTCAGTCTCAGCTACAGCAGCAGCAACCATCTCCTCCGCCAGCTCCTGCACCTCTTCCGCAGCGAGTGGCCACTCCTAGCCTCCGCCTGTCTTTGCCGGACAAATTTAATGGGGACTCTAAGTTTTGCCGTGGCTTTCTTTCCCAATGTTCCCTGCATCTGGAGATGATGTCGGATCAGTTTCCTACTGAAAGGTCTAAGGTGGCTTTCGTAGTCAGCCTTCTGTCTGGAAAAGCCCTGTCATGGGCCACACCGCTCTGGGACCGTGATGACCCCGTCACTGCCTCTGTACACTCCTTCTTCTCGGAAATTCGAAGTGTCTTTGAGGAACCTGCCCGAGCCTCTTCTGCTGAGACTGCCCTGCTGAACCTGGTCCAGGGTAATTCCTCCGTTGGCGAGTACGCCATACAATTCCGTACTCTTGCTTCTGAACTTTCCTGGAATAATGAGGCTCTCTGCGCGACCTTTAAAAAAGGCCTATCCAGCAACATTAAAGATGTTCTGGCCGCACGAGAGACTCCTGCTAGCCTGCATGAACTCATTCATCTAGCCACTCGCATTGACATGCGTTTTTCTGAGAGGCATCAAGAGCTCCGCCAGGAAAAAGACTTAGATCTCTGGCCACCTCTCCCACAGTCTCCACTGCAATCTGCGCCTAGGCCTCCCGCCGAGGAGGCCATGCAAGTGGATCGGTCTCGCCTGACCCTGG
This sequence comes from Hyla sarda, assembly GCF_029499605.1. Classification (NCBI taxonomy): domain Eukaryota; kingdom Metazoa; phylum Chordata; class Amphibia; order Anura; family Hylidae; genus Hyla; species Hyla sarda. Next base: position 383,709,844 of record NC_079190.1, on the reverse strand, counting down.
AAGAGAGGAATCGCCGTAAGGAAGAGAATCTTTGTTTGTACTGTGCCAGTACTGAACATTTTCTGGTGGATTGCCCAATCCGTCCTCCACGTCTGGGAAACGCACGCTCACACTCAGCTCTCGTGGGTGTGGCGTCTCTTGATGCCAAGTCGGCTTCTCCACGTCTCACGGTACCTGTTCGGATTTCCACTTCAGCCAGCTCTCCCCTCTCAGCCGTGGCCTGTCTGGACTCTGGAGCTTCTGGGAATTTTATTCGGGAGTCCTTTGTGAATAAATTCCATATTCCGGTGACCCGTCTTGTCAAGCCACTCCGCATCTCCGCGGTCAACGGAGCCAGGTTGGACTGTACCATACGTTTCCGCACGGAGCCCCTTCTTATGAGCATCGGATCTCATCACGAGAGGATTGAACTTTTGGTCCTCCCCAATTGCACCTCGGAAATTCTCCTTGGACTTCCCTGGCTTCAACTTCATTCCCCAACCCTGGATTGGTCCACTGGGGAGATCAAGAGTTGGGGGTCCTCTTGTGCCAAGAACTGTCTAAAACCGGTTCCCAGTAACCCTTGCCGTAACTCTGTGGTTCCTCCTGTATCCGGTCCCCCTAAGGTCATTAAGGACTCTGCCTGCCACAGGAAATGCCCCTCCCCCCCTCCCAGGCAAGCTTCTGTGTCCCCTCATGGCCCTCGTCCTGGTGTCACACTGCCCCGTGCCAGGTCTCGCCCTCTGCCCTCTCTCCCCATTCCTACTCCTGCGGTTCTGCCTGCCGTTGAGGAATCCCTCCTTCCTTTCCCGGTGTCCTCATCCCAGGGGAGGCAGTTACCCGATAAAGAGAAGGGGAGACCTAAGGGGGGGGGTACTGTTACGCCTAGCGCTCCGGGTCCCCGCTCCTCCCCGGAGCGCTCACGGCGCCTTTCTCCCTGCAGCTCCCCGGTCAGCGCTGACCGGGAGCGCTGCCCTGTCATGGCCGTTGGGGATGCGATTCGCACAGCGGGACGCGCCCGCTCGCGAGTCGCATCCCAGGTCACTTACCCGTTCCCGTCTCCTGCGGTCATGTGCTGGCGCGCGCGGCTCCGCTCTCTAGGGCGCGCGCGCGCCAGCTCCCTGAGACTTAAAGGGCCAGTGCACCAATGATTGGTGCCTGGCCCAATTAGCTTAATTGGTTCCCATCTGTTTCCTGGCTATATCTAGTCTCCTCCCTTGCACTCCCTTGCCGGATCTTGTTGCCCTAGAGCCTAGTGAAAGCGTTTTTGTGTGTTTATACCCTGTGTACCAGAACTTTGCTATCTCCCCTGACTACGAACCTTGCCGCCTGCCCCCGACCTTCTGCTACGTCCGACTTTGCTTCTGCCTACTCCCTTGTACCTCGCCTATCTTCAGCAGCCAGAGAGGTGAGCCGTTGCTAGTGGATACGACCTGGTCACTACCGCCGCAGCAAGACCATCCCGCTTTGCGGCGGGCTCTGGTGATAACCTGTAGTGTCTTAGAACCGGTCCACTAGCACGGTCCTCGCTATCCCTCTCTGGCACAGAGGATCCACCTCCTGCCAGCCGGCATCGTGACAGCCAGGTTATTTGGATACAGGGTCATGGCAATAAACTGATACTTTTCACTGGGTGAAAGCCAAGTTATAGCACTGCTCCAGTTCATGCAATATACTGAGCAAATGCCAAGGATGCTCAGGTGAAAGCTTATCTTCCCAAGAACGAAAGGATTAGGCATTTAGGCTGTGTTTACACGATGGAATGTCCATGCGGAATTCTACAGGAATATTCTGCATGGACATTTCACTGCAGCATTGAATTCAATAGGATTCTGCTGCACTGCAGACACGGAAATCTCGATCTAGCGTCCGCAAAAAGAATAGACATCACTATTCTTTTTGCAAATTTAGCTTGGAAATGCATTGCCATCTATGAGATGTCCCATTTCCGAGCAGTGTTGTCTTCGGTAAGTGGGATGTCGGGGGGTGTGTTCTTGCTTCTGTCCTTCCTATCTTCTGACGTCCGAGGCGAATCTTTTCTTCCTGTTTCTTCCATGGCTCAGCGACAAATCTGCGGCCTCTTCCGGCGCATGCGCAGGTAGTTTTTTTTTTTTTTACCAATAAAGTTTTTTTGTCTAATTGACAAACTGTCTGCACATTCGCGAGTACGCAAGTGCTACGCTAATAGCGTAGCATATGTTAGGTCTACGCCAATAGCGTAGCTTCGCGCAAGTGCAGACAAATTGTCAATTAGACAAAAAAACTTTATTGGTTAAAAAAAATAAAAAATACCTGCGCATGCGCCGGAAGAGGCCGCAGATTCGTCGCTGAGCCACAGAAGAAACAGGAAGAAAAGATTTGCCTCGGACGTCAGAAGATCCCACTTACCGAACACAACATGGCGGAGGCCAAGGTGCACAGCAACCCACTGGAAGAAAAAGGGGCCAGCTTCCGGATCTTCACAAAAGGTAAGAAAATATATATATACATAATCACAACACACATAGAAAAACACATACTTATACACACATAACACACAAACATAATAACAAAAAACAGTATAAGCAAGGGAGAACCCCTTTAAGTATCTACAGGTTTGTAGCCTCTGAATGTAATCTAGAAAGTATGGTACTCATTTACTAAATAAGAATGGCACACCACGGATGAGTGGTTTACTGCTACATTATTGTGTGATGATAAACAGAGTGGAGGATTCATTTATGGGACTTTTTTTTTTTTTTAGCAATGGAAAACAGCAGTCAAAAAGGGAAACTCCTTTAGCTTACAGTATAGAGATTGCACAATTGTTTTAAGTGCAAATTCAAAAGGATTGATAATTTCTGTATTTCCATTCTACAGTGTAGCAGTTCACATGTTTCGCTCCTCAGAGCTTCATCAGAGGTCTGGGCTAATCAGCCATTAGCCCAGACCTCTGATGAGGCTCTGAGGAGCGAAACATGTCAGGGGTTCATTTTTATCATCTGTTGTTTGGACAGCCAAAAATGGTGATATATGAGAAAAGGTAGATTTTCTATGTCTATGGGCCGTGAGCCCAAGTGATAGTAAATAGAGTGATATTACATAGCTATCAGTGACTGATTTTTTTGTTATTCCAGTACTGTTTCTAAAAACGTTTTAGGGTGTAGATATAAAGAAAGAGTATTAATAATCCCTGGTTAAGGATCTTGTGTTGTTCACAGCTGGAAACATACCCGTTTCTTCACTGGGGTATTTTTTGTTATCAACTAAACATAGTTCTAAACATTTTGGAGTTTTGCAGCGTATTTTAGATGTATTTTTTGTTGAAATCTTAATGTATTTTTTCATAAAAATTTTTGGATTTTATATATTTTTTGACTCTATTCTTTATATTTGTTTTCTATTTTGCATACTTTGGAACAGCACTCGGTGTGCAGTTGGTTGTTGTCCGTGTTTCTGTGAGCTGTTTGCTGTTTCAGTGTTTTACATTTTTTTTATGTACATGCTGTACACTACATTTATTATGCATTTTAGGCCCTTTTTTTTTACTGTGCTTGACAAAGGGGCATGGCTTTGGCAAAAAAAAATAAATAAATAAGGGAAGCAGCATAGCGAAAACGCATTTGGGGTTTGGAGGTGAAAGATGTTCTGTAGGGTGCATACTTATGTATCGCACATATGTACTTCAGCATTGTCTTTATTTTTTCTGTTCTCTTGTATCAGCAGTGGCAGCCACAGTTCCTTCTGTGGAACCACATTAGTACGTGTTGTATCCCTGTGCATTTGGCACATTCCAATTGCGGTTATATTCTTATTAGTACTTTGCACTTTATTCGAGTTACCATTTAAATGTTATTCATATTGGCAATACATGTCCTTATATATACCTGCATAATTATGTGATATTTCTACCATTCTCTCACCCCCTGCTTTTCTGCCTCAGTATTCTCTTATACCCACCTATTGTATGTTTTTTTTTAAATCTGTTTTTATTAATTTATGTAATATAATAAAGATTGATTATATTGTGAAATGTGATTGTTTTATTATGGTCTACAGTGTTGGTGTTGATGTTTGTGATCGGCCATATGATTTAGGCTCTCAGATATATACACTTTTGGGTAATTAAAAAGGGAGTGTAACGGAAAAATAAACACTATACAGATAAAATGGTGTTGCAAGGTTCTGGCAAGGTAAGCCAACTAATAGTTGAAACTTTGATCAGACAGTATAAAGATGCATCAATTTTATCCACCAGCCTGAGCCACTTTGATAAGTCTGGCACATTCTTTAGCTGGCCTTACAAATAAGATAATGGTAGGCTGAAATGACCAAATTTACTGACTATTGTCTGTAAATGAACCCACATTCGTGATGTCTAACAGCAGACTTACGTCCACCAAAAGTGGAATCAGTGTTGAGCTTTTATTGGTCAACTGCTACAGAAAAAACAAAACAATGTTTGGTATGATCTCCTGAATTTGGACCATCATCTGTCACTGTGCCCAAATGCAAGTGGCGGTCCAATAATAGGTCATATGACAGATCCAACTATGTGTCAGGGTTTTCATTGTAAACAGAATAGTGTGAACAGGGCCATAGAAAGATGTATACCATATTTTTCGCCATATAGGACGCTCCGGCATATAAGACGCACCCAATTTTAAAGGAGGAAAATCTAGAATACAATGTAAAATATAGGACAGTGATCTTCAACCAGCGGACCTCCAGATGTTGCAAAACTACAACTCCCAGCATGACCGGACAGCCGTTGGCTGTCCGGGCATGCCAGGAATTGTAATTTTGCAACATCTGGAGGTCCGCAGGTTGAAGACCACTGGTATAGGAGGTAATACTCACGTGTTCCCACCGCTCCGGACCCGTCACTGCTGCCCTGGATGTCGCCCTCCATCGCTGTCGCCGCCTCCCCGGGGTGTCCCTGTCGCTCCGGAACGTCTCTGCTGCCCGGTATCCTCGCTCTCCATCGCCGCCATCACGACGCTACGCAGGCCGCTCCTATTGGATAACAGGACGGCGTGCGCGACGACATGATGACGATGAAGGAGAGCGCCGGCCATGCAGGGGATCCCGGCACGGAGCAAACACCGAGGAGGCAGGTAAGGTCCCTCCCGGTGCAGCCGGGTTAGTGTCACTTTCACTTCAGACGCGGTGGTCAGCTTTGATCGCCGCATCTGAAGGGTTAATACAGGGCATCACCGCGATCGGTGATGTCCTGTATTAGCCGCGGGTCCCGGCCGTTGATGGCCGCAGGGACCGCCGCGATAGGACAGGTTTTAATGTGTATTCGCCGTATAAGATGCACCAACTTTTCCCCCCCAGTTTTGAGGAAGAAAAAGTGCGTCTTATATGGCGAAAAATAGGGTAATTAATTTATACAATGATCAAACTTTATTTACTGTACATAATACTGGTTACTCTTTAGAATGGTTATGCAGGAAAATGTTTTAGTGCCCAGGCTGTGTGATAACATAATAAAATCCTGTACTTACCTCCATTGCTTCCCGTAGCTTCCAGTATTACAGTGCTTGGTCTTCTGAACTTTGCTTGCCGGAGTTGCAGGCAATACGTCAGTAGCTCAGCCAATCACTAGCTGAGATGGGACAGCGCTATGGCAAGTGATTGGCTGTGCAGCAATGTGCCTTATTGCCAACAGCTCCAGAAGTGAAGTTCCGAAGAGAATGGGTGCTGTGATACCGGAAACTATGGGGGAGCAAGGTAGGTTAGTAAGATATAAGATATTTTTATGATATCATACGGCCTGGCCTTTTTTTATTATTTTTTTAAATATTTTTTTTTTTTGGGGGATTTCCCCTTTACGAGAACATCTGTCTTCTCACCTAAAATGGCTGTGACAGTAAATACCACACAAATCTATTCTGGCATGTCTTTCCTTATAACTGTGTATTGTGCAGTTCCTTTGTTTTTCCTCCCTGAAATATATATATATATATATATATATATATATATATATATATATATATATATCTTGACTACTGGGTGCTATCATCTCCATTGTTAAAGTGGTTTTGTATGTCCCTAAATTTTTTTTTTTTACATGGACTTCAACCAAAAGTGACGCTTGTTTATCGCCATCTCCTCTCTGGTGTAGCCCTAGGAGATAAAGGTTAATAAGTGCTGGAGTAGACACATGACAGATACCATTGTATGTGTCGCAATAATAATTTACAATCTTTTTATTTGAAGCATGTCACACATTTTTTCCGGAGGACTGATGAGTAACCTATTTACCTTTTCACCCATGCAATGACATCCTGTCTCTAAATGATATGTTCTTATTGTGACAGCGTTCATTCTGAACCACTGAAAAATATAGTGCTGCAGGCATCCATATGTTTACAGTAGTGCTCTGCTACACAAATGATGACTGCTATATGATGCCACCTGACTGATTCTCATAGAAAAGGCATTACATTATGTCTCATGTCCCAGAAGGGAAGATTCAGTTTCAGTAAAACAAGGTCCGGGACGCTGGGGATTTTCCTAGTTAAATTGCTTTGATGTACAGGTTTAACCTGTACATTTACAGTAATTTCCCCTCATCCCATAAACCCCCTATTATTTCATACTTGCCACACTCTGGGTATTTCTACAATTAATTTGTATCAGGGTAGGGAGGAAAAAAATGAAGAAGCATATACTCACCTGCCACTGATCCTCCACCATTGTCATTTTAATTGCGCTAGTCCCTGCTGTCATCATTGATAGGCTGAGTGGGCATTTTGAAAGAATTGAGAACAAGAAGCAGTAACAGCAGAGAGTGTCATTGGCGGAGGATCAGCTGCAGGTGAGTACCTGCTTTATCAATTTAAGTGTAAAAACTCTTCTCTGCAGTGCTCCCATTTAAGGGCTTTTGAGTCTCAGCGCAATCTTATTTGCTTTGCTCGGCTGCAATGCAGCATGACTAATGCCAATATCCCCATGTAGCCCCAGCCTTAAAGGCGTACTGCAGTCTTACACACTTTTCCACTATCCGCAGAGACCCCTCGCAATCTCCCGTACTGGGACCCAGCATTGCCACGGCTCTGTGCGCTAAGGCGCGTGCTGTTGACCTCACTGAGCTTGATGACACGCCCCCTCCATACAGCTCTACGAGAGAGGCAGGGATGCACGAATGCTGCATCTCTGCCTCTTCCATAGAGATACATGGAGGGGGCATGGCAGAACCAGGTCCCCGGACAGGAGATCCCAGCATTCGGACCCCCCCCGCGCGATCAGACACTTATCCTGTGGATAGGGGATAAGCGTCTAGAGCTGAAGATCTCTTTTAAGAGCTTGTCCGGAAATACAAATATTGTTTAAAAGTGGTAATAAAAAAAGGTTGCTCGCCTCAATGATGGTTTGCTGCTGCATTAGTAGAAGCTGTAGGTTGAACCGAAGAACTGGCATTTGTCCCTCATGCCAAATGTATTATGGGCATTGTCAACATTCATAAAAACTGCAGTACTTTGAGTATAGCCAGGTTAAGTCCGCTCACAGCACGGAACCCACGTCTGGTCAGAACATTTGGAACACAATACTTTACACAGTACAAGAAATGGCTCCTGCTTTCAGCAGAAAAAAAAAATATATTTTCTTTATTTTTCCATCCATTTTTCCAGCACAAACAGCACATATTCAAACAACAACAGACCACAACAGGTCTGTTGCGGTTTACATTTGTGCTGTTTTTAATATGGAAAAATAAAAAATAAAAGTTTTTTTCTGCTGAAAGCTAGAACCATACTTGTATCAAGTAAGATGCAAATATACTTAGAGGAGGGCAGCAAAGGCAGTATTTTATCAGCTAAGGACCAGCCCTGATGCAGATGTTCCTTTATACACGCACACATTTTATTTATATCATGTGTCTGTCTTGTACCTTTGCATTATGTTATTATTTTAATATTAATATACAGCTTTTGTAGGCTTATTGTCCTATATAAAATGTACCTGGATTGAACAAATGTCCTCCTATAAAATGAAATTTTACAATATTTTATAATAGTAGAACAAACAGAAAGAATCAGCTCACTGCCATTAGATGTGATCCACAGAAAAATATGAAGTACAGTGGGGCAAAAAAAGTATTTGGTCAGCCACCAATTGTGCAAGTTCTCCCACTTAAAAAGATGAGAGAGGCCTGTAATTTTCATCATAGGTATACCTCAACTATGAGAGACAGAATGAGAAAAAAAAATCCATAAAATCACATTGTCTGATTTTTAAAAAATGTATATGCAAATTATGGTGGAAAATAAGTATTTGGTCAATAAAAAAAGTTAATCTCAATACTTTGTTATATACCCTTTGTTGGCAATGACAGAGGTCAAACGTTTTCTGTAAGTCTTCACAAGGTTTTCACACACTGTTGCTGGTATTTTGGCCCATTCTACCATGCAGATCTCCTCTAGAGCAGTGAGGATTTGGGGCTGTTACAGGGTAACACGGACTTTCAACTCCCTCCAAAGGTTTTCTATGGGGTTGAGATCTAGAGACTGGCTAGGCCACTCCAGGACCTTGAAATGCTTCTTATGAAGCCACTCTTTTGTTTCCCGGGCGGTGAGTTTGGGATCATGTCATGCTGAAAGACCCAGCCACGTTTCATCTTCAATGCCCTTGCAGATGGAAGGAGGTTTTCACTCAAAATCTCACGATACATGGCCCCATTCATTCTTTCCTTTACATGGATCAGTCATCCTGGTCCCTTAGCAGAAAAACAGCCCCAAAGCATGATGCTTCTACCCCCATGATTCACAGTAGGTATGTTGTTCTTTGGATGCAACTCAGCATTCTTTCTCTTACAAACACGACAAGTTGAGTTTTTACCACAAATTTCTACTTTGGTTTCATCTGACCATATGACATTCTCCCAATATTCTTCTGGATCATCCAAATGCTCTCTAGCAAACTTCAGACGGGCCCGGACATGTACTGGCTTAAGCAGGGGGACACGTCTGGAGCTGCATGATTTGAGTCCCTGGCGGCGTAGTGTGTTACTGATGGTAGCCTTTGTCACTTTGGTCCCAGCTCTCTGCAGGTCATTCACTAGGCCCCTCCATGTGGTTCTTGTCTTTTTGCTCAACATTCTTATGATCATTTTGACACCACGGGGTGAGCTCTCGCGTGTAGCCCCAGATCGAGGGAGATTTTCAGTGGTCTTGTATGTCTTCCATTTTCTAGTAATTGCTCCCACAGTTGATTTGTTCACACTAAGCTGCTTGCCTATTGCAGATTCAGTCTTCCCAGCCTGGTGCAGATATACAATTTTGTTTCTGGTGTCTTTCGACAGCTCTTTGGTATTGGTCATAGTGGAGTTTGGAGTGTGACTGTTTGAGATTGTGGACAGATGTCTTTTATACTGATTAGTTCAAACAGGTCCATTAATACAGGTAAAGAAGAAGTTACAGGTCTGTGAGAGCCATAAATCTTACTTATTTTCCACCATAATTTGCAAATAAATTCTTTAAAAATCAGACAATAAGATTTTATGGATTTTTTTCTCATTATGTCTCTCATAGTTGAGGTATACCTATGATGAAAATTACGAGCCTCTCTAATCTTTTTAAATGGAGAACTTGCACAATTGGAGGCTGACTAAATATGTTTTTTGCCCCACTGTATATGACCAGAGCATGTGAAACCCCAGTCACGACTACAGATATGGAAATGAGAGAAATAACTAGCTCCCTCTTGGGGTCGTAGGGCGTATGCATACGCCCTGTATCCCCGATCCTTAAGGACTCAGGGCGTACCTGCACGCCCTGGTTCAGGTTAACGGGTTTAAACCGTTCTTCTCACCGGTGGAGAACGGGTTAAACATGGTGGGTACCAGTTGCTACGGGCAACCGGGACCCACCTTTAATGCCGGACACGGCCGATCGGGCCGATGCCCGGCATTAACCCTTGAGACGCCGTAATCAAAGTTGATCACGGCGTCTAAAGTGAAAGTAAAAGAATCCCAGCAGCTCAACGGAGCTGATCGGGACTATCGCGACAAAATCATGAAGTCCCGATCAGCTTACCGGACGACGGGAGGGTCCTCACCTGCCTCTCCATCGTCCGACCGGTGATCTACTTCTCCATGCCTGCGCAGCCCTTCCCTATTAAAAGTGTAAATCACCCCCCTTTTCCCATTTTTTAAATAAAATAATGTAATGAAGAATAAAAATAATCACATGTGGTACCGCCACGTGCGTTAATGTCCGATCTATTAAAATATAGAGCTAGCTAAACCACATGATCGATGGCGTACACGTAAAAAAAATACCAAAGTCCATAATTGTGCATTTTTGGTCACTTCATATACCATAAAAATATTAATAAAAAGCAATCAAAAAGTCCCTTCAAAACAAAAATGGTACCGATAAAAACTACAGACAAGAGCACAAAAATTAACCCTGACACCACCCCGTACATGGAAAAATAAAAAGTTATAGGGGTCAGAAGATAGCAATTTTAAACATACTAATTTTGGTGTATGTAGTTTATAATTTTTTAAAGTATTAAAATAAAACCTATATAAATTGGATATTCTTGTAACCGTATGGACCTACAGAATAATGATAAGGTGTCATTTTTACTGAAAAGTGAACTGCGTAGAAACGGGAGCCCCCCAAATTTACAAAATGGTGTTTCTTTTTTTCGTTTCACCCCACAAATAATTTTTTTTTGTTTCGCCGCAGGTTATATTATAAAATAAGTGTTCATTACAAAGTACAATTGTTGACGCAAAAAACAAGCTCTTATATGGGTCTGTAGGTGTTATGATTTTTAGAAGGGGAGGAGGAAAAAAACGAAACTGCACAAACGAAAATTCTCTTTTAGGTGAAAGAGCCCCTAAGGGGTAAAAGCTGTGCTGTGTATTATGAATAAGAACTTTAACAATTCAAAATGCATCGGTGTTTCATTTGAATATTTTTTTTATAATTATGAAGAAAGAAAAAGGTTCATATTTTAACTTCTCTGAACTAAGGAATCCTCTCTCTGTATTTTATAATAGTCAGATTTTGTTTTGGGGTGGGTAAAAGTAGAAAGTAATGTGAAAAAAGCTGAAAGTGCCTTGTTTACTTTTTAACCCTAATATGATTCTTGTTTCAGAAATAATGTCTTCACCTTTTTTGCTTTATATTTATTTGGACTTGCCATAAAGTACCTTACTTTGTTATCCAATATATGGACACATATTATCATTACATGTAATTAGACATGTGAGATTGTATCTCCGTAGCTTGATCTATGTCCTTTGTTCTCCTTTGCATTCAACGGGGGAATTGAAACAAAAAGGTCTGTGTGCACCACAAAGCCGAAACTACACATACAGGAGCATATTTTTTTTTATTGAAAAGTTAACTTAAAAATGTAAAACAAACTGTAGTTTCACAATAAGATATACAAAGATATCAGTTATATAAGATACACAAAGATATACAGTTAATGCTCCAAACCTTAACATGTGACAATCTCAGCACTCACAAAAATGTCCTCACATTCCAGTTTTTCCTGGTATTAGGTACAATTTCATCAGCTCTTGTATAAATAAATACACTAGAGAGGTGAGATTTGTCACCCGGCGCTGTTTTTGAGCAGTAGTCTGCTGATTAGTTTACAGAATGTTATTTTATTTATCTTTCCAGTGCCAAATATGATAGGCTGTGTTCACACAGGGCAGTTTTAGAGTTTTCATGTGAGGTTCATCATATAGGTAGGAAATGTATACAGGAATACTTGATACTGTTTAATTTTTATAAAAAAAAAGCAAAGCACCAAAACTGCACGGTGTGAACACAACCTAATGATGCATGTTTTAAAAACAGTGTAAAACAAAACATTTGCGAGTAAACCTTGAAATGGTCAGTACACATAGAAATTCTGCCTTCCAAAAGTATTATTTAGGTGCAACCTATCTTTATTTTGTCTGCTGTGTCCTATACACCCATTCATGAAGTGCTTTTGTGAGGCCATTTTTTTTTAATAACATTTCTCCTATTATACAAGGACAACACCGAAATAAAAAAATCCATGTATGTCACATTTAACTTCTTTTTACTATTGCTATATTACATAAAAACCAAGGCTCATTGTGGCTATAAAGTCCTATGTGTTTTTCTCTTAAGAACTTTGTAGCAGAGTCTTGTTCACATTAGATTATTTATTTATTTGCATTTTTGTATTTCATTACGATTTTAGAGAATGTTCAGCTCTTTACCATGCCTAAGTGGGGATCATCATCTCAGTATCATATTATTAAGGTTAAAGTTACATTTTTTAAAGGGGTACTCCACTGCTCAGCGTTTGGAACAAACTGTTCCAAACGCTGGAGGCAGCGCCAAGAGCTCGTGCTGTCACACCCCCTCCCATAGACTTGAATTGAGGAGGCGGGGCGTGACATTATGAGGGTGCAGGGCTATGACGTCACAAGCTCCCGACGCCGGCTCCAGCATTCGGAACAGTTTGTTCCAAACGCTGAGCAGTGGAGTACTCCTTTAAATTGTTTTCCTCCTTTAAGGATTTCAATGCTTTTTTTTCTTGCAACCTTATATTTAGCCAGTGACCAAAAATGTTTTGAAATATTGCAGCAATAACCTAAGTAACTGTAGATTTGTATCAACACTAGTACAAAGCCCTTCATATATTGAAAAAAACGGAATCTCAGCAGGCTTATATTAGGCTTTGTGTCCCGTGCTAATAATAAAACCTGTTAATAAAACCTGCACACCTTCTATTATGTCCATGTCAAAGTACACAGGGGAAATGCAAATACTAAATCCCTTTTGTTAACTAAATCCTCCTCTCGAATTACGTTCATGGGCTTCAACCTTACACCAGACTGGAATTTACCACTGGAGATCTACTACAGAAGGGCCATGTAAACCTGTAAATTAATCAAATGTCAATTCCGTGACCCTACCTTATGAAGATAGCCAGTGACTCGTATGAGTGCAGGTCACTGCGGCAGTGAAATTGTTTGTGGGAATGCTTTGCATGTTATTTATTAACAAGTTTGTCATTTATCTACCTAACTTAACCTCCATATAATTCACAGAGCTGTAAGAAAAACATGAAAAAAGTTAGAAAAGCTTTCTAGGGGAGATGTAGAAAATCAATTACAGACAAACATATACAAACACACAATAAACCATAACTAGAAGGAAATTAAAAGCAAGATGAAAAGGCTCAAATTCCAGCCGAGCATGAATGTTTTAGAAAGACCAAGGAGGAGGGGGGAGTGGACAAAGGACAAGAGGAACCTGAAGCCAAGAAGTATTTGCCGATAGTATCAGTAAAGCCTATAATTTAACCTTTATTACAGATGATTTTGTCAAACTTTGAAATTGTGCATCGGACCAATAATACTTCTAAAGACCAAAGCTACACAAGGCTCTACAATCAGGCCTACAACATGCATTTGCTATAAGTGTCTATTGTTCTCTTTGGGAAATGCTCTGGAGATTTGCAACCGCATCTACATGTTTGCTTTGGCAAATTGTAGATTTCTAAAAGTTGTGAATGTCAGCATGCAGCCAGTCCTGGTTTACTACCAGTATAAAAATTTACGAGTTATTAAAAATGATACAATTGATAAGTCTGTGCAATTGGATAAATAAAATGCTTTTTTTTTTGTGGTATAATAAGCTGTTTAATAGAAATAATATTTTCATATATATAACAAATAAAAAAAAGCTATATACATTGTCTTCAGTGATTATAAGAGAAATATTCTCTCTGTTTACAGTTAGCTAAGGACCTGATGCTTATAGTACGCGCAGGTGAGTTTCCCAGCTGACCCTGCAGCTGCAGTCCATTGACTTTTAGAAATACATTGTGTAAGTACAATAAGCATCTTGGTATGGAAAGAGTTACACATGACTTAGGCCACCTCATCTCTGCCAGGAGAGACTGCCCCTCCCAGTTCAAGAATAATCTACCAATGCCACGACAATGGAGGAAAACCATTCACGGACCTTGAATACTCACGTACATGCACATACACATTTGGAGACAATGCTGTTTATAATATATGTTATATAAAACACTACAGCTTACAGAAGAAACTTTGTACATGTTGGGCTGTAAGTCAGTGATCTCTTTTGTCAGAAGCCCCCTCTGGTCACATAATTCATGAAACTGTCTAAGAGTTGTTTTCCATTTAAACATAGTCTTTTCGGTCATATCCAGGATTTGTGGACCTGGCTGCTGAATAAGCCACTCTTGATGCAGGGTATTTCTCTTGTTTTGGTGGGCAAGTACAGCAGAGCATGGCACCTCCAAGCATTAGAAGGGCTGCAGCTGCCCACCCTATGTACATGGAAGCCCCCAACTCCCTCTTTTGAGCATCCATCACTAGGGGGTTATAGAAGTCACGAATAATTGCATTTGCTGACCAGGAAACAGGGATGAGGGTCATAAGTCCTGAAAGGATAAAAATAACCCCTGATACAATCATAATCTTGGCCTTTGCTGACTCATCCTGCACGCAGTTGGTGCACTTGGCTCCAATGATGGAGATGAGGACTCCAAGTACAGCTATGACGATGGAGACGACCATCATGGCCCGAGCAGCTTGTAGATCTTGAGGAAGCGCAAGCAATGAATCATAGACTTTACATTGCATTTGACCAGTGCTCTGAACTACGCAATTCATCCACAGTCCTTCCCAGATAATCTGGGCCACCACAATGTTGTTGCCGATGAAGGCAGTCACCTTCCACATAGGAAGTGCACAGGAAACAACAGCACCAAGCCATCCGATAACGGACAGGGCTACACCTAGGATCTCAAGTCCCATAGACATGATGCCAGTCGAGAAGTGTCAAAATCGAGACAAAATTCTTATTTTCACAGAAGCGCAGCTGAGTCTCTACACTCCTGGAAATGATTCCCTCTTAATTATTTCCCTTTTTGTTACAAATGAGCACTCACCACCGAAAAATGTTCTGTATAGGGAATAATTTTCTCTTGTTGAATGAGTTTCCTCTGTTTATTTCTTTCCAGTTCAGAGCTCTTTAGTGGTGGCTCCTGCAATCCTTCAGTCTTGTTGAGGGTTACGCCTTGGTATTGTTCAGTACCTCCTGGTGCTCTCTCGTGATCTGTCCCTGGCTGACTGTTCTCTCTGGACCACTGCCCAGGTTAGCCCAAATAGAATATCCTTGAGATAACAGATGGTAAGTTTTCAACTTGCGCCTTCAAGCTTGCTGTCTGAGACTGGCCAGTGTGTAACGGATCCTTGCACCTGTCCTTTATATCTGCATCAGGTGCAAGTGATGTCACACCACTCAAAGGGAGGAGGGATCTTAAAGGAATACTGACACATTAGACAGAGTTATTGAAATGTTAGGAACACATTTGTTACACAGAATAAATACAGGATATTGAAATAATAACCTCAAAAGTAAAACATTAAACTGAAGGAGTTTAAACTGTCTTTCCAAACACTAAATAATTATGCTGGATCGTAATACATGCATGAGTGTATCTAAAAGGCATGGGAAATATAAAGGAAAGTCTTATACTTGTGTGTGATTCCAGCCATACCCAAGTTTCGACCTGTGTAAAGCAAATATTTGTTTTATTTTGTATAATAGTATCCTGTATTTGTTAGTACAGATATATGTGTATGTCCAGGTGAGTCTCCGACCATCAGGGCAATGTGTGCATCTGGCACTTTTCACATACTGTAACTTTTGAAATTATTTTCAAATTTCAGAATATTATAATGTATCAGATGCTGCTGAAATGCACTCTGTCCCTAGACATCTTATCCCCAATCCAAAGGGCGTCCCCAGTGGTGGGACCCCCGCAATCTCCCTGCTGCTCCTGGCATTTGTTTAGAGCATTGGGTGCAGTGCTAGAGGCTTATGATATCATGGTCACATCCCCTCAATGCAAGTCCATGGCTGGGGGTTGGGGGACTTGCATTGAGGGGGCGTGGCTGTGATGTAACAAGCCTCTGCCCGCATCTCCATCTGGCACTGAGCAAAGTTCTCTCCGTGCATCGGATGTCTGGGGTGCCACAGCCAAGATTGCGGGGGTCCCCAGCGGTGGGACCCCTGCGATCAGACATCTTATCCCCTAGCCTTTGGATAGGGGATAAGATGTCTAGGGGCAGAGTACCCCTTTAACTGGTATATGACAATACAGATGAATGCTGCCATTGTTTTCTAAAGAGACTTTTGAAGACATGCAATTTCATCTGTCTTTTATTGTCTTTCAGCTCGAAGCTTGGAACATACATGCATGTGATACTCTCTTTTTGAGTCTATGAAAAAGTAGTGCCTTTTTCTGTCACCTGTCCAAAACATGTAGATTATATGTAGTGCTGCCTATATTATATGAGGCATTGCTGCTTATAGCAGAGGTGCATATATAAGAAGGCATACATACTATAGATGCTGCTATGGGGACCTTGGGAGAGGGGGCCCAGCCTTACTTGGTCTCATGTCCATGATACTTGGTGGTGTTGATGTGCAGGGAAAAACTCTCCTCTATTCTTAGGGTAGCAAAACTGTGATAACACAATGGGGCCCATTTCGATCTTTACCACTGGACTTTTTTTTTCTGTATATGCCACTGTGTATATAATGCATCAAGCTTGAAGTGTGGGTCTTCTTAAAACTAAATATTCTGCATTGGTTGCTTTGTGAGCTGTCTGACTGATACTATGCACATGCCTTGAGGATAATCTACCAATAGATTCATTTATTCAGTCATTCATAATAAACATGTGGGCATACAACTATCACAAGATCACTTTAAGCATATACAAACATGCGCACTAGGGAAAAATACACATACAGTATGTACTCTAAGCTATTGCTTAGATATTTACTACTTGCTTTCAATATATAAAGCTGTGAGTACAATGCATTCACAAAGTCTTCAGACCCTTTAAAAGAGTACTCCGCCTCTAGACATCTTATCCCCTATCCTTTGGATACGGGATAAGATGTCTGATCGCAGGGGTCCCGCCACTGGGGACCCTCGCGATCTCCCTGCTGCACCCGGCGTTCGTTTAGAGCGTCGGGTGCAGCGCCAGAGCACTGAGGCTCTTACCATCATGCCCCCTCCCATAGACTTGCATTGAAGGGGGCATGGCCAATATGTCACGTTCTGGGCAGGGCCGTGACATCACGAGCCTCCGCCCCGCATCGCCAGTCATCCGGCACGGGGCGAAGTTTGCTCCATGCACTGAAAGTCTGGGGTGCCGCAGCCGAGATCATGGGGGGGTCCCCAGTGGCGGGACCCCTGCCATCAGACATCTTATCCCCTATCCTGTAGATAGGGGATAAGATGTCTAGGGGCAGAGTACCCCTTTGAATTATTTTTACACATTTTGTTATGTTGCAGCCTTGTGCTAAAATAAAAAAATAAAAGTATCCCCCTGTCATTCTGCACTCAGTACCCCATAATGACAAAGGAAAACAGAATGTTAGAAATCTTTGCAAATTTACTGAAAACTTAAATATTGCATGGACACAAGTATTCAGGCCCTTTACTCAATACTTTGATAAAGAACCAGTTATTACAGCCATCAGTCTTCTTTGGGATGATACCACAAGGTTTTATGCCATTCTTCTCTGCAGATCCAGTGGAAACCATTTTCTTGTATCTCCGGAGATGTTGGATTGGATTCAAGTGAGGGTTTTGGCTGGGCCACTCTCAGACATTTACCCTGTTGTCTCTAAGCCACTCCTGTGTTGTCTCGGCTTTGTGATAGTTGTCTTGGAAGGTGAACTTTTGGCCCAGTCTGAGGTCCAGAGCACTTTTGATCAGGTTTATTAAGAATATCTCCGTACTCTACTCAATTCAGCATTCCCTCAACCATGATCAGTCTCTTTGTCCTACCAACTGCCAGAGCATGATGCTTCCACCCCCATGCTCTACTGCAGGCATGGTATTGGGCAGATGATAAAGAGTGCCTCCAGACATGATGTTTAGAATTGAAGCTAAGAAGTTCCGTCTTGATTTCATCAGACCAGAGAATCTTGTTTCTTACAGTCTGATAGTCTTGTAGGTGTTTTTTTGTGTGCAAATTTCAGTTTGGCTATCATAGTTTCTTTTTTTGCCACTTTGCCATAAAGCCCAAACAGCAGTGCAGCACTAATGGTTGACCTTCTGGAAGTTTTCTCCATCTGCTCACAGGATCCTTGAGGTTCAGCCGGAGTGATTATTGGGTTCTTGGTCATCTCTCTTACCAATAATCTTCTCGATTAATTAGTTTGGTGGGGAAACCAGCCAGAAAGTCCTGGTTGTTTCAAACTTCTTCCATTTAAGAATTATGTGGACCACTTTGCTCTTGGAAACCTTCAGGGCAGCCCTGTCTTTAAACTTTGCGAGCAGTTCTTTCCAGCTCATGGCTTGTCAGCTGTGACATCATACAGTGGGGCAAAAAAGTATTTAGTCAACCACCAATTGTGCAAGTTCTCCCACTTAAAAAGATGAGAGAGGCCTGTAATTTTCATCATAGGTATACCTCAACTATGAGAGACATAATGAGAAAAAATATAATCCATAAAATCACATTGTCTGATTTTTAAAGAATTTATTTGCAAATTATGATGGTAAATTAGTATTTGGTCATCTACAAACAAGCAATATTTCTTGCTCTCACAGACCTGTAATTTCTTTAAGAGTCCTCCCCTCATTACCTGTATTAATGGCACCTGTTTAAACTTGTTACCAGTATTAAAGACACCTGTCCACAACCTCAAACAGTCACACTCCAAACTCCACTATGGCCAAGACCAAAGAGTTGTCGAAGGACACCATAAACAAAATTGTACATCTGCACCAGGCTGAGAAGACTGAATCTGCAATAGGCAAGCAGGTTGGTGTGAAGTAAATCAACTGAGAAATTATCAGAAAATGGAAGACATACTGTCACGATGCCGGCTGGCAGGAGGTGGATCCTCTGTGCCAGAGAGGGATAGCGAGGACCGTGCTAGTGGACCGGTTCTAAGACACTACAGGTTTTCACCAGAGCCCGCCGCAAAGCGGGATGGTCTTGCTGCGGCGGTAGTGACCAGGTCGTATCCACTAGCAACGGCTCACCTCTCTGGCTGCTGAAGATACAGAAGATAGGCGAGGTACAAGGGAGTAGGCAGTAGCAAGGTCGGACGTAGCAGAAGGTCGGGGGCAGGCGGCAAGGTTCGTAGTCAAGGGAGATAGCAAAGGTACTGGTACACAGGGTATAAACACACAAGAACGCTTTCACTGGCACTAAGGCAACAAGATCCGGCAAGGGAGTGCAAGGGAGGAGACTAGATATAGCCAGGAAACAGATGGGAACCAATTAAGCTAATTGGGCCAGGCACCAATCATTGGTGCACTGGCCCTTTAAGTCTCAGGGAGCTGGCGCGCGCGCGCCCTAGAGAGCGGAGCCGCGCGCGCCAGCACATGACCGCAGGAGACGGGAACGGGTAAGTGACCTGGGATGCGATTCGCGAGCGGGCGCGTCCCGCTGTGCGAATCGCATCCCCAACGGCCATGACAGGGCAGCGCTCCCGGTCAGCGCTGACCGGGGAGCTGCAGGGAGAAAGGCGCCGTGAGCGCTCCGGGGAGGAGCGGGGACCCGGAGCGCTAGGCGTAACAGTACCCCCCCCCTTAGGTCTCCCCTTCTCTTTATCGGGTAACTGCCTCCCCTGGGATGAGGACACCGGGAAAGGAAGGAGGGATTCCTCAACGGCAGGCAGAACCGCAGGAGTAGGAATGGGGAGAGAGGGCAGAGGGCGAGACCTGGCACGGGGCAGTGTGACACCAGGACGAGGGCCATGAGGGGACACAGAAGCTTGCCTGGGAGGGGGGGAGGGGCATTTCCTGTGGCAGGCAGAGTCCTTAATGACCTTAGGGGGACCGGATACAGGAGGAACCACAGAGTTACGGCAAGGGTTACTGGGAACCGGTTTTAGACAGTTCTTGGCACAAGAGGACCCCCAACTCTTGATCTCCCCAGTGGACCAATCCAGGGTTGGGGAATGAAGTTGAAGCCAGGGAAGTCCAAGGAGAATTTCCGAGGTGCAATTGGGGAGGACCAAAAGTTCAATCCTCTCGTGATGAGATCCGATGCTCATAAGAAGGGGCTCCGTGCGGAAACGTATGGTACAGTCCAACCTGGCTCCGTTGACCGCGGAGATGCGGAGTGGCTTGACAAGACGGGTCACCGGAATATGGAATTTATTCACAAAGGACTCCCGAATAAAATTCCCAGAAGCTCCAGAGTCCAGACAGGCCACGGCTGAGAGGGGAGAGCTGGCTGAAGTGGAAATCCGAACAGGTACCGTGAGACGTGGAGAAGCCGACTTGGCATCAAGAGACGCCACACCCACGAGAGCTGAGTGTGAGCGTGCGTTTCCCAGACGTGGAGGACGGATTGGGCAATCCACCAGAAAATGTTCAGTACTGGCACAGTACAAACAAAGATTCTCTTCCTTACGGCGATTCCTCTCTTCCAGGGTCAGGCGAGACCGATCCACTTGCATGGCCTCCTCGGCGGGAGGCCTAGGCGCAGATTGCAGTGGAGACTGTGGGAGAGGTGGCCAGAGATCTAAGTCTTTTTCCTGGCGGAGCTCTTGATGCCTCTCAGAAAAACGCATGTCAATGCGAGTGGCTAGATGAATGAGTTCATGCAGGCTAGCAGGAGTCTCTCGTGCGGCCAGAACATCTTTAATGTTGCTGGATAGGCCTTTTTTAAAGGTCGCGCAGAGAGCCTCATTATTCCAGGAAAGTTCAGAAGCAAGAGTACGGAATTGTATGGCGTACTCGCCAACGGAGGAATTACCCTGGACCAGGTTCAGCAGGGCAGTCTCAGCAGAAGAGGCTCGGGCAGGTTCCTCAAAGACACTTCGAATTTCCGAGAAGAAGGAGTGTACAGAGGCAGTGACGGGGTCATCACGGTCCCAGAGCGGTGTGGCCCATGACAGGGCTTTTCCAGACAGAAGGCTGACTACGAAAGCCACCTTAGACCTTTCAGTAGGAAACTGATCCGACATCATCTCCAGATGCAGGGAACATTGGGAAAGGAAGCCACGACAAAACTTAGAGTCCCCATTAAATTTGTCCGGCAAAGACAGGCGGAGGCTAGGAGTGGCCACTCGCTGCGGAAGGGGTGCAGGAGCTGGCGGAGGAGATGATTGCTGGTGAAGTTGCGACTGAAGTTGGTGCACAATGGTGGACATTTCTGACATCTGGTGGGTTAGATGGGCGATCTGTCGGGCTTGCTGGGCGACCACCGTGGTGATATCAGAGGCAACTGGCAGGGGAACCTCAGCGGGATCCATGGCCGGATCTACTGTCACGATGCCGGCTGGCAGGAGGTGGATCCTCTGTGCCAGAGAGGGATAGCGAGGACCGTGCTAGTGGACCGGTTCTAAGACACTACAGGTTTTCACCAGAGCCCGCCGCAAAGCGGGATGGTCTTGCTGCGGCGGTAGTGACCAGGTCGTATCCACTAGCAATGGCTCACCTCTCTGGCTGCTGAAGATACAGAAGATAGGCGAGGTACAAGGGAGTAGGCAGTAGCAAGGTCGGACGTAGCAGAAGGTCGGGGGCAGGCGGCAAGGTTCGTAGTCAAGGGAGATAGCAAAGGTACTGGTACACAGGGTATAAACACACAAGAACGCTTTCACTGGCACTAAGGCAACAAGATCCGGCAAGGGAGTGCAAGGGAGGAGACTAGATATAGCCAGGAAACAGATGGGAACCAATTAAGCTAATTGGGCCAGGCACCAATCATTGGTGCACTGGCCCTTTAAGTCTCAGGGAGCTGGCGCGCGCGCGCCCTAGAGAGCGGAGCCGCGCGCGCCAGCACATGACCGCAGGAGACGGGAACGGGTAAGTGACCTGGGATGCGATTCGCGAGCGGGCGCGTCCCGCTGTGCGAATCGCATCCCCAACGGCCATGACAGGGCAGCGCTCCCGGTCAGCGCTGACCGGGGAGCTGCAGGGAGAAAGGCGCCGTGAGCGCTCCGGGGAGGAGCGGGGACCCGGAGCGCTAGGCGTAACACATACAAGACCACTGATAATCTCCCTTGATCTGGGGCTCCACGCAAGATCTCACCCCGTGGTGTCAAAATTATCACAAGAACGATGAGCAAAAATCCCAGAACAAAACGGGGGGGGGGGGGGGGGGGGGGACCTAGTGAATGACCTGCAGAAAGCTGGTATTAAAGTAACAAAGGCTACCATCAGTAACACACTACGACGCCAGGGACTCAAATCATGCAGTGCCAGACGTGTCCCCCTGCTGAAACCAGTACATGTCCGGGCCCATCTGAAGTTTGCTATAGAGCATTTGAATGATCCAGAAGAGTATTGGGAGAATGTCATATGGTCAGATGAAACCAAAGTAGAACTTTTTAGTAAAAACTCAACCTGTCTTGTTTGGAGGAGAAAGAATGCTGATTTGCATCAAAAGAACACCATGCCTACTGTGAAGCATGGGGGTGGAAAAACCATGCTTTGGGGCTGTTTTCCTGCTAAGGGACCTGGATCATAGGCGTGCGCACCGGAGAAGCAGTGGTCGGAACACTGAAGTGGGGCAGTACACAGACATACAACCTCCAGCCATACACTGTATATGGCTGAAGGCTGTGTGTCTGTGGGGAACTATACTGCACCTAATGTGGGTGAACTATACTGCACCTAATGTGGGGGAAATATACTGCACCTAATGTGGAGGAACTATACTGCACCTAATGTGGGGGGAACTATACTGTACCTAATGTGGAGAACTATTCTGCACCTAATGTGGAGAACTATTCTGCACCTAATGTGGGGAACTATGCTGCACCTAATGTGGGGAACTATGCTCTACCTAATGTGGGGAAACTATACTGTACCTAATGTGGAGTAACTGTACTGCACCTAATCAAGGGGGAACTATACTGCACCTAATGTGGGAAACTATACTGCACCTAATGTGGGGGAACTGTACTGCACCTAATGTGGGGGAACTGTACTTCACCTAATGTGGGGGAACTGTACTTCACCTAATGTGGGGGAACTGTACTGCCAACCTAATGTGGGGGAACTGTACTGCCAACCTAATGTGGGGGAACTGTACTGCCAACCTAATGTGCGGGGACTTATACTGCACCTAATGTGGGGGAACTGTACTGCACCTAATGTGGGGGAACTGTACTGCACCTAATGTGGGGCAACTGTACTGCCAACCTAATGTCGGGGAACTGTACTGCCAACCTAATGTGGGGGAACTGTACTACCAACGTAATGTGGGGGAACTATTCTAACTATGTGTGTGTGTGTGTATATATATATATATATATATATATATATATATATACACGCACATGTGTGGCGTGAGTTTGTGCTTTAGGGTGCACACCTTAATGCAATAGGCTGCACACGCCTATGACCAGTATGACTGATCCGTGTAAAAGAAAGAATGAATGGGGCCATCTATTGTGAGATTTTGAGTAAAGACCTCCTTCCATCAGCAAGGGCATTGAAGATGAAGCTTGGCTGGCTCTTTCAGCATGACAATGATCACAAACACACCACTCGGGCAACAAAGAAGTGGCTTCGTGAGAAGCATTTCAAGGTCCTGGAGTGGACTATCCAGTCTACAGATCTCAACCCCATAGAAAACCTTTGGAGGGAGTTGAAAGTCAGGGTTGCCCAGCCACAGCCCCAAAACATCACTGCTCTAGAGGAGATCAGCATGGAGCAATGGGCCAAAATGCCAGCAACAGTGTGTGATAACGTTTGACCTCTGTCATTGCCAACAAAGGGTATATAACAAAGTATTGAGATGAACTTTTGTTATTGACCAAATACTTATTTTCCACCATAATCTGCAAATAAATTCTAAAAATCAGACAATGTGATTTTATGGGTTTGTTTTGTTATTATGTCTCTTATAGTTGAGGTATACCTATGATGAAAATTACAGGTCTCTATCATCTTTTAAGGGGAAGAACTTGCACAATTGGTGGCAGACTAAATACTTTTTTTTTTGCCCCACTGTATATATACAGGGCTGTGTCTTTCCAAATCCTGTCCAATCAACAGAATTAATCACATGTGACTCCAATCAAGATGTAGAAACATCTTTGAGAAGTAGGACTAGGAACACAGTCTCCAGTCTGTATTACCTGTGGAGATTTAGCCATAGGGTACTAGAACTTGGGGGGAGCCTGTGGTTGCATTGATTTGGCTTGTATAAATGAAATTTGGTTGCCCTGTGGGCATGTAA
Source organism: Hyla sarda (assembly GCF_029499605.1). Classification (NCBI taxonomy): domain Eukaryota; kingdom Metazoa; phylum Chordata; class Amphibia; order Anura; family Hylidae; genus Hyla; species Hyla sarda. The sequence goes on along the minus strand of NC_079190.1, from coordinate 383,685,657 downwards.
AGTGGCCTGGAGGGTTCTGGGGGACTGTGTTTTAGGCCTAATTAGGAATGTCCTAGGAGCAGCTACCTGTGCTGGAAAACAGTGAGGGGTATTGAGGTGGGGTTACTGAGAGAGTAGTCCATAGCAACAAGGAAGCTGACCGAAATATAAGCTGTTGAATATTAGTGTTAATGATGTATTAACTGAAATGTTACCTTAAAAAAACTTTTTTTTTTTTAAATGAAAGAAGCAGTCGGCTGCTCCACTGTTCCTCTGCCCATGGTCTTATAAATCTTCCCCCCTTACCATCTTGCTACATATGCAGAACTATTTCCTTAATTGGGTGAATGTAATTAATACAGAATACATTTTTTGCACCTTCTGAAACATTCTACACTAGGCCCCATTTTTCTTTTTTCTACTATTGTGTTCCAAAATGAGCACAGATAGACCAAATTGTACCGGGGACCAAATTGGAAAAGATCAGCACCACTGTTACTCTTTATTTAGCCACCTTGAGCGCTTCTAGCTTTAACAATGTTTTCACTCTACATGTATGTAAATACAAGCTGACCTGGTAGCCTAGGGGTATTTCAGCCCCTAAAAATATATTTCCCACTGTCCACGGTTTGGGGATAAGTGTCTGATTGGGGGGTGGTATTGTGACCTCTGTAATTCCCTGATTAGATACATGATACGTTTTTAGGGTCTGGAATACCCCTTTACATACCTTGTATCTACAGTGTGACATAAGTACAATTCTTACTAGTAGCCTTGAGATGATAGAGCCTGTGTTAAATCTTTAAACTTACAGTTCAGCTCCTCCAATCCTTCTGGTGACATTGTTGTGGGTCTGAGGGGATAATGTTTCTCCTCGTTGTCAAAATTCACAATTTTTTGTCTATCTTGTGGCTTCAGAAACAAATGTAGCAGAAACTTAAAGGCTTATCTCTCCCACCCTCCTATTCTTCATATAGTGATAACTATTTCGTCCCCCAGACATTCCATTGCTCTTACTAGCCAGTTCCTTGTAAACTCCTTCTGTATATTTGTATTTTCTTGATATTACTCACTATTCTTTTAGATTGCCCCTACATATGTGGGCTGCTGGCAACATTCACAACTAAGGATGTAACCGTTTCAGAAGTTCATGATGCCTGGGCATTTGAGGTAAAGCTGTCTTTACATAGATTTCATTGCCTTACACATCTGTGTCTCGCCCAGACTAGTGAAACGAATAGACTAAAAAGTTACCTATTCCCTGTAGATAGCGGTCTGATGAACGCTCATTCTACTGATTGCTATTCCTTTACATTTTATCATATATATGCACATTCAGATTAGCGTGCGGGTGTTCTAAATAGGGAGAGGGTGGTAAGCCTCTGCCAGACTTCTCAGACAATGTTTTTCCTTTATGAAAAAGGCTTTTTTGCTGTGGCTGAGGTCTGGTCACATATGTGACATTGCAGCAGTGAAAAAACCTTCTTGGGTATCCTATACATTGCAACGGCTGTATTAAAGGGGGCTCATGTATAGACTTAAAGGAGAACTTCGGCAAAATTTACTTATCCCCTGTCCACAGGACCGCTGTGGACCCCTTGTGATCTAAGGCATGGGACCCAGCGCTCAGTGAGGAGCACATCTCCATTAATTTCTATGGGAGTTCTGAAAAGACCCAAGTACAGCACTCAGCCATCATCGGCGCTCCCATAGAAATGAATGAAGGGTGTGCAATCTATGGTACAGAGAGAGTCAGGTCCAGTCCCGGAGATCGGGAGGGTTCCCAGTGGTCGGACCCCCCGCAATCAGCTACTTATCCCCTATCCTGTGGATAGGGGCTAAGTTAACTTTTGCTGGAGTTTTCCTTTAAGCACCACTGCAATGTATATATGCAATAGTGCTCAGTTCTGTGGGGGGGCCGTTGGGAGAAACTTTGTATTATTTTTAAATCCTCTTATTTTTTTAAGTAATAAAAAAACCAAAAGTTCCATTTCTTGGACCTACTTTTCATTATTTCAGAACCTATGGAATCATGTAAATACAGTTAAACTGTGACTGACATTCTCTGAAAAAAAAAATGAAAAAAAAAAAAGAAACCACCGCTTTGAGAAGACCACCCCTTTATCCAGATGAGATGTGCTGGGAAAGATTTTCTGGTCTATTATTTGCTATGCATATGGGCAATTTTCATTGGGAAATCCCCCCCCCCCCCTTGAAGACCATTTTTAATGCAATTATGGGTGGTTGTCTTAAAGAGGTTTCATTGTAAAATAAATACGTATATGAGTTAACTTGTTTTCCAGTTCTGAACAACAAAACATTACTTTTTTGTAGCTTATTTTCAGAGCACCTTTATGATGAGCCTTTTTTCCTGTTTTCCTAGGAAACTATTATTATTATTATTTTGCTTCCAATGGTTTACAGACAGCTGTGTTTAGAATAACACAAATAAATTATATAAAGCAGCTCACAAAAAAATGTGCTATCCTGGAAAAGAAGAGCAATTGTCTTCAGGTACATAACAGAGTCAAATTCATATTGAGAAGATTAAACCTTTTTATCTTGATGTAAATAATATACTAAATAAATACTAGTAACAGGAATTAGGGATCTATGTTTTATCAGGTTTTAGGAAAAGGGAAAGCTGGATAAGATATGGAGACTTGGCTTGCTAGAGACCTTGGTAAATCCTGTTATCGAGCCTGAATTTTTATGGCATTAAAGGCATCCCCTTACTGGGCTAGATTTTCAGACCAGCCCAGATCAGCACTGGTGCTGTAGACAGCTTGTCAATGGGCTTTAAAACTAGATGAAAGTCAGTCTGCAAGTAAGGCTGTGAGGAAACTGTACCAATGACAGTTTAAATCTGGAGGTTTGTAGCCTCAAAAAGGAGACTGTTGCCTGTGTGAGTAACACACTGTTGTATACTTTGTTGAGTGGGTGGCTGGTAGTAAACCACCTGTAAAGACAAGGGAGAGAACTGTATAGTTAGCACTGTACTGATCGAATAAAAGCGGATTTATATTACAGACCTCCAAGATTTAAACATGTGTTCTCCAGCCAGGCATATTTTTTCTTTTAATATGCTTGCTTAAGCAGATCAGTTAGAGCATATGTGCTCCAGAGAATTGGCTGAAGACTTGACAACAACATTTTGTAATAAATGCCGTAAGCAGGAGATGGTCTGGATAACAGAACCTAAGGGGTTAGTGCTGGGGACTTTTCATTTTAACATGTTAGTGAATAAAAAATAAACAGATGTCATGTCATGGACAATATCGACAGAAAGGAATCCCCCTCAGAAGCTGCTCTTGAAATATCTATCCTATTCCATTTACATTAGATAAAGCAGGCTCATAAGATCTAATACTAAAAAGTACATCACATCTCACTAGTTGGGGTGATAGATAATGAAATATAATCACATTCATCAGATATCTAGGCTGCAGACTGGATTCCATTTTTTAAAGACACTCAATTGTATGACCAATTTATCGAGTCTTCATGCTGTAGGAAAAATCAGTTAAGCATGAAGTATGTTAATGGGGACAAGATGTAGACACCATCAACAAAGGTTAAGTTTGGCAAGTCCACGTTATACTCAACAGAGTTATAGTACAAAGAATTTGTATTACATTGGTGTTTCCTATTGTTTTGACAGATGATGAACACAAAAACCCCGAAAACATTTTTTAAATTTTTTTTTTTTACTTTTGAACTTAAAGCTATTGAACTTAAAGTTTATGGCTTAAATTAAAATTCAGGTTTCCAGTGTCAGACTGGGGTGCATAAGACCCACCAGGTAAATTGATTCTGGGGGGTCACTCTGCATCTTTATGCAAATATCACCAGAATCTCATTTGCAGTTCCAGTACATTCTCAATGTACTTTAATGAAAGGTGGCTTCTTTGGTACGTAACTATATCTCCACTGGAGTATATGGAAAATGTGGTAGGCAGGAGATCATAACCAGGGGTCAGTATGCTTCCTTTCTCTCCTGGCTTTTATGACATATATTGTTAAAGGAAATCTGTCATCAGAATCACCCTTACTAAACCTGTTACACAGGCTTGTAGTGCGGGTGATCCTGATTAAAATGCTCCTTACCTGGTTAAAAATGGTTCAGCTGTTCTTCAGATATCTATATTTTTAGTTTTCTGTTATTCCCTGGCTTGGGACTCAGTGGGAGGTGTTATCATCTGGGACTCGGCCACACGTCATTGTAGCTGGGCGGAGCTGCCGCCCGGCTCTTGAATATTCATGAACTTATCCTCGCGGCCCTCCCCACCAGACCTAGAAAAAGGAGTTAGACTACGAGGATAAGTTCATGAATATTCATGAGCCGGGCGGCAGCTCTGCCCAGCTATAATGACGTGTGGCCGAGTCCCAGATGATAACACCTCCCACTGAGTCCCAAGCCAGGGAATAACAGAAAACTAAAAATATAGATATCTTAAGAAGCGCTCAACCATTTTTAACCAGGTAAGGAGCGTTTTAATCAGGATCACCCGCACTACAAGCCTGTGTAACAGGTTTAGTGCGGGTGATTCTGATGACAGATTTCCTTTAAGGGTACATTCATAAGTAGTGGCCTCAGCATGGCTACAACCTGTGGTTCTGTTACAAAAACTAAGCAGTCAACAAACCGAGGGTTCATTCTTTATTAGAAATTAATTTGAAAATGTAACCAATTTGAGGAAAACCAGATTTCTGTGATTTACAGCCCTGCTGTGAATGCTCACAATGTGCAAGAAAGTCTTTCTAGCTCACCTAACCACAATGTATAAAATGCTAAAAACAGTGAAGTGAACACAGATCTCAAATACTAACACATGCTAGCGTACATTATTTCATGTACAGTATTAAAAAAAATGAAAAAACAACAACTACAATGTGTACAAATACATGGAAGGGTGGTATGCAGTGAAAGGAGAGACTAATAATGAAACAGGAGCTCATGCCACAGGTTCATTCCCTGCAGTGAATGAGTGCCCAGTGTACAGTGGGGATCAAAAATTTGGGCACCCCAGGTAAAAATTTGTATTAATGTGCATAAAGAAGCCAAGGAAAGATGGAAAAATCCCCAAAAGGCATCAAATTACAGATTAGACATTCTTATAATATGTCAACAAAAGTTAGATTTTTTTCCATCATTTACACTTTCAAAATAACAGAAAACAAAAAAATGGCATCTGCAAAAGTTTGGACACCCTGCAGAGTTAATATCTTGTACTGCCCCCTTTGGCAAGTATCACAGTTTGTAAATGCTTTTAATTCAATTCTTGTTTGAGGTATCTTTGCCCATTCTTCCCTACAAAAGTCTTCCAGTTCTTTGAGATTTATGGGCTGTCTGTCACGCGCTGCTCTTTTAAGATTTATCCATACATTTTCAATTATGTTGAGGTCAGGAGATTGTGAAGGCCATGGCAAAACCTTCAGTTTACGCCTCTTGATGTAATCCCCCGTGGATTTCGAGGTGTGTTTATGATCATTATCCATTTGTAGAAGCCACCCTCTCTTTAACTTAATCTTTTTCACAGATGGCATCAAGTTAGCATCCAAAATTAGCAAAAATTTTATTGAATCCATTTTGCCTTCTACTCATGAGATGTTCCCTGTGCCACTGGCTGCAATACAACCCCAAAGCATGATTGATCCACCCCCATGCTTAACAGTTGGACAGAGGTTCTTTTCATTAAATTCTGTTCCCCTTCTTCTCCAAACGTACCTTTGCTCATTCCGGCCAAAAAGATAAATTTTAACCTCATAGGTCCACAGAACTTGTTTCAAAAATAAATCAGGCTTGTCTATATGTTCATTTGCAAATTTCAAATGCTGCTTTTTGTGGTGAGGATGTAGAAGAGGTTTTCTTCTGATGACTCTTTCCATGAAGACCATATTTGTACAAGTATCTCTTTTATAGTGGAATAGTGTACTACAACTCCAGTGTCTGCCAGATCTTTCTGGAGGGATTGTGAAGTCAAACGTGGGTTTTGAATAGTTTTTCTCACAATCCTGCGAGCTGTTCTGTCTGATATTTTTCTTGGTCTTCCAGATCTTGCTTTAACTTCCACTGTTCCTGATGACTGCCATTTCTTAATTACATTCCGAACAGAGGATATTGACATCTGAAAACGTTTTGCTATCTTCTTATAGCCTTCTCCAGCTTTGTGAGCGTCAACTATTTTCAGTTTCAGATTTCTAGACACCTGCTTAGAAGAACCCATGGTGCTGATTGTTGGGGCAAGGTCAGATGAGTCTGGGCATTTAAAACCTTTGAGATTGACATCACCTGGTCTTCCCAGATGATGATTGAGAACAATCCATGACACTGGCAGGTCTCAGCTTTGCAAAGGGGGCAGTGCATGCTATAAATTCTGCAGGGTGCCCAAACTTTTGCAGACGCCATTTTTTTGTTTTCTGTTATTTTGAAAGTGTAAATGATGGAAATAAAATCTAACTTTTGTTGACATATTATAAGAATGTCTAATCTGTAATTTGATGCCTTTTGGAGATTTTTCCATCTTTCCTTGGCTTCTTTAAGCACATTAATGCAAGTTTTTTCCTGGGGTGCCCAAACTTTTGATCCCCACTGTATACGGCCAAAATGCCTCTCGCTCCAACAGTCTACTGCGTATAGAGCCCTCGCGTGGACCCATCACAACACATTCTATGCCATAAATGCGGAAGTTAGTAATATGATATTACTGAACTCTACCATACAAAAGGTTCTGTACTCTCCTGGCTTTGTTGACTGTGTTCTGAACATACTGTAGCTTCAGAGATTGGCTGCCGTGTGTTAAGAACATCAGCAGAAAGACCAGTAAGCACATTGTCAGGGGAAGTGAATTGGACACCACGGTGGTCCTGAGCGGTTCAGACCCGGTGAGGTGAGTATGCTCTAGTTTGATATTTTACAGTTTGTGAAACTGGAATTTCACAAAGAAATCTTCTCAATACAGATCACGGCATCTGCAGCATCGTGGTCACTAAAATGGATGATCGGATCGCCCGCAGCGCTGCCGCAGCGATCCGATCCTCCAACATGGCGGCCCGGAGGTCCCCTCACCTGCCTCCGCTGCCTTCCCGGCGTCTTCTGCTCTGATCTGCCTTCCCGCAGACCAGAGCAGAAGATAACCAATAACCCTGATCAGTGCTGTGTCCTATACATAGCACTGAACAGGATTAGCAATCAAGTGATTGCTATAAATAGTCCCCTATAGGAACTATTAAAGTGTAAAAATAAAAGTAAAAAAATAAAGTTAAAAAAATGTGAAAAACCTCCTCCCCCAATAAAAATGTAAATTGTCCTATTTTCCCTATTTCACCCCAAAAAGTGTTCAAATTTTTTTATATACATATTTGGTATCGCCGCGTGCGTAAATATCTGAACTATTAAAATAAAATGTTAATGATACCGTACAGTGAACAGCGTGAACGTAAAAATAAAAAAAAAGTCCAAAATAGATGTTTTTTTATAACATTTTATTCCCCAAAAAATTAATAAAAAATTAATTAAAAGTTCTATATAAGCAAATATGGTATCAATAAAAGTACAGATCACGGCGCAAAAAATGAGCCCTCATACTGCCACTTATACAGAAAAATGAAAAAGTTATAGGTCTTCAAAATAGGGGGATTTTAAACATACTAATTTGGTTAAAAAGTTTGTGATTTTTTTTAAGTGCAACAGTAATAGAAAAGTATGTTATCATCGGTATTATTTTAATCATATTGACCCAAAGAATAAAGAACATGTCATTTTTACCGTAAATTGTACGACGTGAAAACAAAACCTTCCAAAATTAGCAAAATTGCGGTTTTCTTTTTAATTTCACCACACAAATAGTATTTTTTTGGTTGCGCCATACATTTAATGGTAAAGTGAGTGATGGCATTACAATGCACAACTGGTTGCGCAAAAAACAAGCCCTCATACTAATCTGTGGATGAAAATATAAAAGAGTTATGATTTTTTGAAGGCGAGGAGGAAAAAAACTAAAACGTAAAAATTAAATTGTCTGCGTCCTTAAGGCCCAAATGGGCTGCGTCCTTAAGTGGTTAAAGGACTAGTCCAGTTTAAAAAAAACATATCCCCTGTCCACATGATAGGGGTTAAGTGTCAGATCGCGGCAGGTCTGTCTACTGGTCCCAGCGGTCAGACCTCCGTGGTCTGACACTTATACTAGGGCGGGGCGGTATACCGGTTCATACCGAATACTGAAATTTTTGTGCTGCACGATATAAATTTTAACCCATACCGCAATACCAGTTTGGCCCCTCCCCCTTGGGAATTAATGAATTATCAGGCCAGCGCTGCGCTGTCCCCATCGGGGTAAATAATCACATGTCACCCGCAAGTGCTGCCTTCCTCATCCTCCTGTTTGTTGCGGCCGCCGGCGCTGACACTCTATACTGTGCGGTATCCCTATGCCCGGGCTGCAAAAAAACAAACAAAATAAACTTTAACTCACCTCTCGTTGGTCCGGTACCGGCCTCATCTGCTTCCTGGGGACGGGAACGTCGGACAGCCGTCAGTCGGTGATAGGCTGAGCCCACTGTCATGTTAGAAGCCGGCCTCTTACATGACAGTGGGCTCAGCCTATCACCGGCCGAGGCAGAGCATCGCTGCGGCCGGTGATAGGCTGACGGCTGTCCGATGTTTCCGTCCCCAGCGTAAGGCCGATATCAGAACATGCATTAGTTTATTTTGTTTACCTTTTGCAGCCCGGGCATAGGGATACCGCACAGTATAGAGTGTCAGTGCCGGCGGCCGCAACAAACAGGAGGACGAGGAGGGCAGCGCTTGCGGGTGACGTGAGTAGTACCCCGATGGGGACAGCGCAGTGCTGGGCTGATAATTAATTTGGGGGGGGGAGGAGGAGGAAATACCGTTATATACCGTGGAACTGCCAAAAGTTACAAAAATACAGTGATACACACATTTGGTCATACCGCCCAGCCCTAACTTATACCCTATCCTGTTGATAGGGGATAACATTTTTTAAACTGGACTACTCCTTTAAGGCCATTTTTTTAAATGCAAATACATTTTAGAAAGCTTGCAAATACACAAATAGCTTTAAGGCAAAGTATGAGAGGTTGTTTATGGAGATATGACCTATGTAGTTCTTATTCTTATATCAAGTGACATGTTATCTCAGTCAGATAAGACTTGTTGTATTATTGGCACATACCAGTTTTGCTGTGTTTCTGTTTCAGTAAGTTCTGTAGCTTGCAGAATGCAACAGTGATCACAGAACACGTAAGTACAGGCTGACTCACACAGACAGTATATGCAACACTGGTTTCACTTAGAACAACGGATGTCCGTGTGTGACAAAGAAAAGAGGGGGATGTGGACATTGGGTTTATTTCCTTCATTGATACAGAAAATCAGCTTTGTTTCCAAAAGATTAATTCCACTTAAGCATTGTTGTTTGATACTACTTTCTGGAATGATACTAGTTTCTTCAGAGGCAACAATGAAAATCAAATATGATGCAGGGGGCTAGATTCTGCTCCGCATAGTAATAGTAAATGTGGTTCATATTACAGTTGTATATAGCATGATTCTATACATCAGATTTTTATGCCTAATTTGTTATTTGCATTGTAGGCAAACAAAAAATTAATTTGCGTTAAAGGAGTACTGTAATGGAGTATAATTTATCCCCTATCTGAAGGATAGGATATAAGTTAGAAATCGTGGGGATTCGACCGCTGGGGCCCCCTGCGATCTCCTGTACAGGACAGCGGAAGTCTGCTGGAACCGCGAAGCTGTCCCCAGCAGGAAGCCACGCCCTCTCCATGTATCTCTATGGGATACATGGAGGGGGGTGTCGGCCGCTGCATCAAGCGGGGACAGAACACCTCCTTCCTGCAGACTGCCGTGGCCTCATACAGGAGATCGGGGGGGGGGGGGGGGAAATCAGCGGTCGGACCCCCCCCTCACGATCTCTTACTTATCTGAAGGATAGGGGATAAGTTATATTCCACTACAGTATTCCTTTAATGGCCCCTAAAAGTTCATATTATATACCCAAATTAAGTTTTGGCTTTAATATGAATGCCCCTTAACATGTGCTTTACTCCTGATAAGCATGTTTAAAGGGGAACTACTCCAGGGAACACAACTTATTTTCTATCCCCAGGATAAGGTATAAGTGTCTGATCGTAGGGGTCCAACTGCTGGGACCCTTCACAATCTTGCTCGGTCCAGTACTAGTGCACTAGGACACCCCAGTCGTCGTGTATACTTCTGCTGATGACACACTCTCCTGGCTTTGTTGATGGTGTTCTGGACTCACTGTAGCTTCAGTAATTTTCTGCCGTGTATTTGAAACTTCAGCAGAAGAGCCAGGAACACATCATCAGGGAAAGTAAATGGGACACCATGGTGGTCCTGATCGGTCCAGACCTGGTGAGGGGAGTTATTAACTGAAATCTAAACTAGCTGGTGAAAATTTCAGTCTGGGTGCAGGGGGAAGCCAAGGATATGCCAGATTTATTTAGAGGCGTGCTCCTCTTAATATATTCTGGGTGCCCGATCACCAGCAGAATTATACTAAAGACTGGTTTGTGAAATGCTAGTAAATATTAAAAAGCTTACAAACACAAGATCCTTTTCATGTTTTGGGTATTATACCTATGAGTAGTTTGTCCCTAAAGGTTCATATTATTTACTCAAAATTAAGTTTTGACCTTAATTTGAATGCCCTTTTAACGCATGCTTTGCTCCTGATAAGCATGTTTAAAAGGGTACTGCAGGGAACACAACTTATCTTCTATCCACAGGATGGTGGCTAAGTGTCTGATCACGATCACCTGTATGTGCCCACCTCTCAAGTTGAACTTTTACCATTCAGTAGCTTCTCCCCTGAGCACTCCGGACCCACCTTTGTCTTAGCCGGTTATTGGCTGAGCAGGCTGTCGCTAGTCTCTGAAGGTGACGCTTGGTAGTATATGTTGATTGGTGAAAGCCGGTACCTATACAGGGTGGCGAGGGGGGGGGGGTTTGCTTGTTTCTCAGTGGTTTGGACCCCTATTCTGTGGATAGGGGATAAATTGTGCTTCCTGGAGTGCCCGAGTACCCCTCCTGCACTGAACAGTTCCGGACATGGAGAGAGGTGACATCAGAGAGCACTGTGATCAGATTGGAAAGAACTATTAAACTTCCTCTGGAACATATAGCATATAGCAGCTGATAAGTACTGGAAGGATTAAGATTTTTAAATAGAAGTACAAATGTACAATAAATGTACAAATCTGTATAACTTTCTTGCACCAGTTGATTTGACAACATTTTTTTTCTCCGGAGTACTCCTTTAAGTAAGTGCTTGTATTCTTCATGACATAATAACACTGAAACTTTTTTTCTTATAACTCCGTGTAGTGTCATTCCTCCTAAAAAATGAAAGAATGAGTTGACAACTGGATGTCACTTTAGAAAGACCTTTGACAATGTTGTAGAGACATGTGAAAATATTTGATTGATTGTGTTCTGTGTTTAGATATAAATCCACCATTAACTCTGATGCTACCCCTTCAATGGCCTACCCTTGGTTTAAACTAAGGTGTTCATGAATTTGAGCACTGTAAACAACATTGCAGCAACCAGAGCCAAGTAACTACTGCCAAAACTAATAAAACTGTTTGAAATATTTGTAGTTTTCACACTGATCACATATGAGGAAATTTTGTTTAGTATGATCAGAGTACATTGCCTAAAATGACCAGACATTGTAGATATTTTGCAATATATTCTACTTTATGCAGTCCAGTCTACAGGCAGCATATTATAGATCAGGAGGAGCTGATCAGATTGATTTATAGTGTTGTTGGAAAAGCTGTCAATATCACTTTTAGATTTTTTCATGTAATTCTCTGCTCATTCTAGTCTAATAGTCTAAGTAGTGTTGTGGGTGGAGCTCAGTGGGATACAGCTCTCTATATGCACACTTATACAAAGATATGTCAGTCACTAATTAGCACCACCCACATGACTACTTATCCCAGAATAAGCAGAGATATACATGAAAAAATATCATGTTATCCTGGAAATTTTCCCATACAGTCATAAATCAGTCTTCTCAGCTCCTCTTGCTCTATAACATAATGCCTGCAGTGTCACAGTTCCTTTTGAAGGGGATGCTTCACATATTTAAAACCGCATTCGTGAAACATTTTCACTGTTTGCAGAATTTTTATTTTTTGTTTGTACATGATTATGGGGGTGATTTTCTTTAAAGGAGAACTCCATCCAAATGAAATCACCTTTACATAGCTACACATGTTTAAGTAATTATGCAATGTACAAGTGCAAACTTTGCTGAGCACATACCGTGTTTATCTAAGCTTTCCCTCCAGGCAGGAAGTCCAGCAGTTCTTGGCACTCATGATGACTGTTGGGCACTAGTTTGCCTGGTACCCAACAAATCACTTTTTAACATCACACTCTCTTCCTTGGAGAGTCTATTATCCCTGATTGGTTGAGGCTGCACACACCTCCCTCATCTATATTCACTGCTTCTCTAACCATGTGGCCTGCTTAGTTCTCTGAAGGCAGCTCAGCTCACACAGGAAACAAGCCCAGGGAGTGATGGTCTGTTTAGTCTTCTGCAGCTTTCAGCTCCCTGCACAAACCAGAAAATACCTGGATTTTCAAAGACTGTTTATTTGGGCTATGGGGCTCCGATATTAATATCTCCTTAAACAGGCAAATAGACATAGTAAGTTGGCGTCTGGAGATGACTCACTGACTAAATTTTGGGAGAGGGTTTGTTACCTGTGTTGTAGAGGACAATGCAAAGGGAGTGGAACGAGGTGAGCTGTCTTTATCCATCACCTATAGTCAGTGGGGATCATGTGTTATGTATATATAGGTATTATCTGTCATTGTAATCCTGCCTGTGATTAGATGACTGCTGAGAAGTGATCTCTACAGAAAGTGTCAGCCTAATTGGTGTCACGCCGAGCGCTCCGGGTCCCGCTGCCTTCCCGGAGCGCTCACGGCATTCCTCTGGCTGCAGCGCTCCGGTCGGCATTGCTGACCGCGAGCGCTGCTCTCTGGTCCCCGGAGGAGACGCGATCCGAGGCACAGCTCGTGTCCGCCCTCGGATTGCGCCCCGTCTCACTCACCTCTCGCCCCCGTCTGCTTCCTCCTGGCGCGCGCGGCCCCGCTCCCTAGGGCGCGCGCGCGCCGACTTGCTTAAATTTAAAGGGCCAGTGCACCACTAATTGGTGCCTGGCCCAATCACTCCCTAACCTATGAAAACCCACTTCCCCTTCCTCTCCTCGCTGGATCTTGTTGCCTTGTGCCCTGAGAAAGCGTTATTGTGTGTCCCAAGCCTGTGTACCTTGACCTTCTGCTGTTGCCCCTGACTACAAACCTCGCTGCCTGCCCTGACCTTCTGCTACGTCTGACCTCGCCTCTGTCTAGTCCTTGTGTACCGCGCCAGTCTCAGCTGCCAGAGAGGTCGAGTCGCTACTGGGGAACACGACTTGGTAGTTACTGCCGCAGCAAGTCCATCCTGCTTTGCGGCGGGCTCTGGTGAACACCAGTAACTGCTTAGAACCGATTCCCCAGTACGGCCCGCGTCATCGCCTCTCTGGTACAGGGGATCCACCTCCAGTGTCATCACCAGCCTAATGTGGGGGGAACTATGCTGCACCTAATGTGGGGGAACTATACTGCACCTAATGTGGGGGAACTATACTGCACCTAATGTGGGGAACTATACTGCATCTAATGTGGGGGGAACTATACTGCACCTAATGTGGGGAACTATGCTGCCAACCTAATGTGGGGGAACTATACTGTACCTAATGTGTGTGAACTATACTCCCAACCTAATGTGGGGGAACTATACTGCCAACGTTATGTGGGGGAACTATACTGCACCTAATGTGGGGAACTATACTGCACCTAATGTGGGGAACTATACTGCACCTAATGTGGGGGAACTATACTGCACCTAATTTGGGGAACTATACGGCACCTAATGTGGGGGAACTATACTGCACCTAATGTGGGGGGGAACTATACTGCACCTAATGTGGGGGAACTATACTGCACCAAATGTGGGGAACTATACTGCACCTAATTTGGGGGGAACTATACTGCACCTAATGTGGGGAACTATGCTGCCAACCTAATGTGGGGGAACTATACTGCACCTAAGGAAGGGAACTGTACTGCCAACCTAATGTGGGGGAACTATACTGTACCTAATGTGTGGGAACTATACTGCCAACCTAATGTGGGGGAACTATACTGCACCTAATGTGGGGAACTGTACTACACCTAATGTGGGGAACTATACTGCACCTAATGTGGGAAATCTTTTCAGGACACAAGGATGTCCCTGTTACCTCTCTGTGGCCCTGCGTTTAATTTAAAAATGCAGGGGCCGCCAGGAGGTAGCGCACACAGGGACGTCACTATTGTCCCGTGCGTGCGCCCATAGAAGAGCAGAGCGGAACGGAGCAGTGAGGAGAATGCGCGCATGGTAAGTCACCACGCACCAGCACATTATCTTCAGTGTTCCGACCACCGCTCCTCTGGTCCCAGGACCTACTGCTATGGCCCATAGGCCATAGCAGTAGATCGTGACCCCGGACCGGAGGAGTGGTGGTCGGAACTAGGGATCGACCGATATTGATTTTTTTAGGGCCGATACCAATAATCTGTGGACTTTCAGGCCGATAGCCGATAACTTATACTGATATACCGGTATAAGTTATCGGCTATTTCTCCACCCCTCCCCTGGCCCCACAGAAGCCGCTGCAGTTCAATGATTTAAAGCGGGATGTGGGGGAACTGTACTGCACCTAATGTTGGGAACTATACTGCACCTAATGTGGAGAACTGTACTGCACCTAATGTGGGAGTACTGTACTGCACCCTTAATGTGGGGGAACTGTACTGCACCCCTAATGTGGAGGAACTGTACTGCACCCCTAAAGTGCGGGGACCTATACTGCACCTAATGTGGGGAACTATACTGCACCTAATGTGGGGGAACTACAACCTAATGTGGGGGAACCATACTGCACCCAATGTGGGGGAACTATACTGCACCTAATGTGGGTGAACTGTCGGGGGGCATCATAATGAAGTGCTCTGTCTTCCAGGCAGCCTTAATCTGCCCCTGGTGTCAACACATGTAACCTATCTATAACCTACATGTAACACATATCTATATCAAATAGCAATAAAAGTGACATACGTGCCTCAATTGTGTAAGCTATACCTGTAAAT
This sequence comes from Hyla sarda, assembly GCF_029499605.1. Lineage (NCBI taxonomy): Eukaryota > Metazoa > Chordata > Amphibia > Anura > Hylidae > Hyla > Hyla sarda. Next base: position 383,670,416 of record NC_079190.1, on the reverse strand, counting down.
GGGGAAAATACATAACACATTAGAATCCCCATATCTTGACAAGAGTAGAAGTGAAAATAGTGATAAAATTGTGAATCATACTACTGTCAAAAGCTATTGGAAGATGCATCCCCCAGGTGCGTCAAAAAAGACGCAACCTTTTGGGCCCTCACAACGGCTATCGCATAGGACCTATAACCCCTCTAAAAGTGAGGAAATAATAACAATAAGCAATACTGATAACATGATATGACACATCAAGTATATTAATAAATATCATGATAATACGCAATACTGATAACATGATATGGTACATGATAAGTGTCTGGCAAGTTTTCTTATCCCAGTCCTTGGAGGGGCAAGAAGCATAATAAATCATGTTCATTGACGTTGTGTTAATCATGGAAAGTAGGATCTTGGTCTACCGCAGTGTAGCTCACTAATATTTAGAAAAAATATGTGCAAAAAACAAGGCGTAAGAAAGAGATCTCCTTAAAAATAATCCTGAGGAAAGAGAAAAAAGAGAGGGAGAAAGTGAATATGTGTGAAGTGTATGTGAAGTGTGCATATGCAGTGTGTAGTGAACAAAGGAGATGATGATGAAAAATATAAGTACAAATGTGCGACTGTGTGTGATCACAGTCCTAACGTGGACATCATTCCTGAGGAAGCTCTCTTGCAGGACAGCGGAACGTGTGAAGCTGCTGTGTCCGTCCCCCCCCCCCCCCCCCTTGGTTGGTGAGGTAGCCCCTGGTATACATGGCATGCATACTATTGTTAGGCGGTACAGTATTAGCTGGTGGTGATAGCTATATTTGGGATTCTGGTTTGAGTCATGGCATTACTTCACATTCATCAGCCTCATTGATGCAGGTGGGTTTCCTCCACTTTGGTTTTTATTCCTGGGGCCCCTATCAGATGTTTATTGTGTATCCCTTGGGGGGGGGGGGTTGGTGGTTATTTGGGTTATAACCCTCCACCATGTTATTTGTGTTTTTAAGTGCTTTTAAATGTCTGTGCTTTTGTTGTGTGATTTGATAAAGATTCATACATTTTCATATTATTATTGTGGTGTGCATCTATCCATAGTGGCTAGCTTTTCTTTCTTTTGATATATATTATCTTGGAATTCTGACTTACTTTTTATAATTTTGTTTTCTACATAGCCCCAGATCTCTTCCGCATCCCTCACCTCAGCACTGTCATGCTTTGCAGACATGTTTGTTTGCTGAATATTGTCTGTTGTATCAATGATACTTTTGCAGTTCCGGGCTAAAATTAGTAACTTTCTTCTTCTGACTAATGTTAGTACAGTAATGCAAGCGGCACGCAAACCCATTTCCTTCTGCCCAAATATGTCCAGGCTGACAAGACAGAACCTGATGGAAGCATCGTAGCTAGTGCTTGGGGAGAGGGAGCGGTGGGGGTGACATCTCTGTCATGTGACACAGGTAGCGAGCAGATGAGTGAGACAAGAATGTGACACCTGAGACTAGGGCGTGACTGGGAGATCATTGTGTCAGCCTGCATGTTTATGAGAAAATTGAGAAATGGAGGAAGGGAGAAACTACAACAAAACCAATGGAGAGAGATTACGTGAAGGGAGAAAGCAAAGTATGCAAACAATGTCATAAAGCCAAGAGACTGATACTAGTTCACCTTCAATGGGGTAGGATGAAAGAATAATTTCAGGGAAATGTTAAAACAAAAACAGAAAAAATATTTAGAATTTTTAAGGCACAGTGTCCCCACAATTAAGAAACCAGTTGATTATTTCACTTTTGGGAGCTTTTTATAGTCATTTTCAGGTCAATAAATGCTCCAAACTGTATTCACAAATTCCCGGGGGCATTTATCAAAATCAACCTCTCCAATGCCGGTTTAAGTGAATGCCCCACCAGCACAAAAATGAGCAGGATTCATGTAGAGGCGAGCAGCTCTGCATAAATCCCTACACATCAGGCTGTCCGTGCTCTTTCCCTGAAGTCTCAGAATTCCCTGCTGAAGATGTAATGCACATTTTATGCTTGCTTACTGTGTTAAATTTGGCAAACAGGAGATGATCACGCCTCCTTTGCCACAAGCTATGCCCACTTGGCAAGCACAGTGAAAACAAACAAAAAGTTACATCATTTTTACTCATTTACTGCATTTTGCCACAGGTGTGATGCTGTTTTTGAAGAAAAAATGTATTATTATTTTTTTATTTCTGGATAATAGTCTATATTCTGGAGAATATTCGTGGACGCACACTACACCCCTATAAATGAGGAATTGTGCAGCTGACAATAATAAAATGAAAGGGTCTCACCAACGATCGAGTATTCATTTGTGTGGCCTGGCCTACACTATAGTTGAGCTGTGTAAAGGTTCATTAAACGATCAACGAGAGAGGTGCTCATGATCAGGACCTGATCGACCTGTCCAAAAGGGCCCTTAAACTTGTAGTTCACCAGAGTGTATAGCATTTGTCCACAAAGCAATCACAGAACAGTAAAAATCCCCCTTTTCCCACCCAACCCGATGTAGGCCAACTGAAATAGAACCTATGATCACCTTAATGCTGCCTGAGCCATCGGGTAATCCCCTTGGCATCTTTCCATCCCATTAGCGTTATTGATAGATCTTTCCCTGTTTGGGTATACAAAGAGATCAGTCAAGGCTGGTGGAGCAGGGAGAAGCCACTGATGACAGGTTTCCTTTAAAGACATTGATACTGCTTTTCACTACATTCATTTTCTGTAACCTAAACCACCCAGAGTTTATAGTGAATGTCATAAGTGGCAATACAGTTCATCTCTGCATACAATGCGCCAGATCCTACGTAAATGTTTTACATGTTTTCTATCATGTCTATTGGCTGGGACATAAACATAATGGCCCAGATTTATCAATCTGCCCAAAACCCAAACCGTCTGTTTTTGGCCAAAACAACCAATCCAAGGTCAGAGCTTGTAATAATAGGAAAACTGAGCTGTGATTGGTTGTTATGGGCAAAAACAGACAGTCTGGGTTTCGGGCAGATTGATACATTTAGGCTAATGTCTCTTGCTAGCCAGATTTGGTTAGCAGAATAATTTATTTTAAGCCGACTTAGTGTACCCAATAAAAATTATGTGATCTGTCTTTACCGGTATAAAACGAAACGGTAGAAAACGTGAATACAATATAGAATAAAAAAATATAATGCCAAAAATAAGGTCAAAATGGACTGTAAATGATTTAATGCTATGGCGCTCAATATAATACAGGAAAAATCCAGTTACACATCTGAAACAAAGAATACAGAGTGTACATTACAAAAACTGTTGAATATAATATTAAGGCTCTAGTAGTACAAACAGCAAGAATTCACTAGTGTGTTCGGTGGTTTTCAGTTATCAAATTAAAACATTAAAACAACATTCATGACTATTTAATAACATTTACATGGGCAAGGAATGGAGTGTAGGAACAAACGTAAACTAAAACTTTTAGGGAGGAAATGACTGAATGTACTGAATATACAAAGCAAATCATTCTTAGATCTCCTTCCCACTGTTTAATTTATTGTATAAGAATGCATCCCCAATTTTTTTTTTTATTAAAATAGTACATGCATTTTTAGGTTATTTTTTCTTTTTTTTGTTTTGTTTCTTCTGTACATGACAACTGTAGCACATATTTCTACTGACATTTTTTAAGTGGTTACAGAGCAGATTTTTATTATGTCCTCTGGTTGTGTGTAGTATTACAACATGGCTCCATTCACTTCAATAGAACTGAGCTGCAAAATAAAACACAACCATGAGGACAAAGGTGGTGCGGTTCTTGGAAGAAAACTTTTTCTGTTTTTCTGTTCCTAGAGTACTCCTTTAAGGCTATGATCACATGGTGGAATTGTTTTGCAAAATCCGTAAGAATAATTCAGCTTGGAAATTTTGTTGTAGCAGAGTCCCATTGTTTTCAATGGGAATCTTCTGCACCGTGCACACAGCTGAATTTCTGCATCTAAAACATCTGCAGCTGTAATTCCATTCCCAGCCTTCACTGTCATATTATTCTTTCTGTGTAATCCACTCAGAAATGCATTGCTGTCTAAGGAGACGCTGCATTTCTGAGCAGTCTTAGTGCTGTCATGTTCTGCAGGCGCAGACATTCCACCGTGTGAACATGGTCTAAAGTGGAACTGCAGCAATCATGTTAGAGCGCCTGATGCCCTTATTCCAACAGTGTTTTTACTTCACTTGTTGATATATAGGGATTTTAAGATTTTACCAGTCCTACAGAGAAGGCTGTAAGAAAATCTTCAGACTAAACATCATATATACAGAGTTACATATTTTGTAAGGTTAAAAAAATACAAGAGCCCATCAAGTTTAAACCCTTACGCAGGCTTTTTCTGTTTTTGTACTTTGTTTTTTTCCTCATCACCTATTCATTCTAAAAATCATAACGCTTTCAACTTTTCACATACAGACCCATATGAGGGCTTTTTCTTTCCTCCACCAATCATACTTTATAATTACATCAATCATTTCACCACAAAATCTACGGCGAAACCAGAAAAAAATATTTGTGGGGCAAAATTGGAAAAAAAAAATAATTTTGTAATTTTTGGGGGCTTCCGATTCTATGCAGTGCACTTTTCTGTAAAAATGACACCTTATCTTTATTCTGTAGGCCCATACAGTTACAAGGATACCTAATTTATTTAGGTTTTATTTTATTTTACTACTTTAAAAAAATTATAGCTACATGCACCAAAATTAGTACGTGTAAAATTCTTCTGACCCCTATAACTTTTCCTTTTTTTCTTTTTTTTTTTTAACACTTTTAGTCCCCTTAGGGGACTTTTAGGAGGAATCAGTAGATTCCTCATACAGATCAATGTGGTTCCATAGAACCACATTGATCTGTGTGCTCTGCGCTTGATTGATAATCAGCCAGGCTCTATCAATCAACAATCACAGAACAGGGACAGCCGCAGTAGGAGAGGTAAGCCCTCCGGCTACCTCCACAGTGGATCGTCGCCCCGTGATCGCGCTATGGGGGGGGGGGGTGTTTATCCACCCCACTGGACCACCAGGGTTGGTTTAAATGCCCCTTTAGACGCCGCTGTCAACTTTGACAGTGGCAATCTAAAGGGTTAATAGCTGGCCGCGGCGATCTCCGCATGTTGGCTATTAATGGCGGCCCCCAGCTACAGGATTCAGCTAGGGACCCCTCGGGCTCAAGTCAGAAGCCTGCGTTATACACGAATAGCCATCTCAGGATGACCTGGCTCGTCCTTAGACGGCAACAGTTAACCTAATACCCTGCTGTTTAGCTCCAGAAGAAGGCAAAATCCTCCCATGAGGCTGATGCCAATCGCCCCATGTCTGTATATTTGAATATAAAGTATACAGTGCAGGAAATGTTGTCATTCTATGTATACCTATATACATGTCTCAGGGCGTAGCCGTGACAACCGAAATGTAAACAAGCAGTACATAATTGCCTGGCATAACAATAATTATTGCTGTGGAGTTGATGTAGCGGTTACATAAGGCTTGTATTTGAGTCACTATGTGCCGTCTTATGTTGTGCACTAAGGATCTGTTGTTTTCCGTATAGCAACCAATTATTCTACATGCAGTAATTCCTAGGTATTACCCTTTATATAAGCAGTAATTTCCCTAATTTCTTCCCATAATGTCAAAGAAGAAATTACCATGGCATTATTATTTAGGGATTTTTCATCTTGACATCATCTAGAAACTACGACAAAGTGTTTATTTTTTTAATGAATCACCATTTTATTGAGAAAATACATTACATTTGAAACTAAAGAAAAGATAGGCTAGCCACCTAGTATAGTAGTGTATAACATGACATAACAGACTGGTACAAAAATGGAGACAAGGCAGAATGGAGGTTCCATAAAGTGAAACAACATAATGGAAGGTAACAACTAAACAACATATAGAAAGTAACAACTAAACAACATATAGAAGGTAACAACTAAACAACATATAGAAGGTAACAACTAAACAACATATAGAAGGTAACAACTAAACAACATATAGAAGGTAACAACTAAACAACATATAGAAGGTAACATCTAAACAACATATAGAAGGTAACAACTAAAAAACATATAGAAGGTAACAACTAAACAACATATAGAAGGTAACAACTAAACAACACATAGAAGGTAACAACTAAACAACATATAGAAGGTAACAACTAAACAACACATAGAAGGTAACAACTAAACAACATATAGAAGGTAACAACTAAACAACACATAGAAGGTAACAACTAAACAACACATAGAAGGTAACATCTAAACAACACATAGAAGGTAACATCTAAACAACACATTCACAGAGCTTTGTGCCAAGGTATAGTATACTTCCAGCCTAAAGATACACCCATGTTAAACATGTAAAACCCCCAGAGTCCCTTTAATACCTTCTTCATAATATCATGAAATATGGGAAAAAAAACTCAGTGTTTGGGAGTACAGTCTGTTGTAACCAGTGTCACTTTAACTTTGCAAATTTGAAGATGTGTTCAGTCATTTATTCTACAGTGAAACTGCAGCATCAAATAGTGTGCATCAAATATGTGCGTCATACTGTACGTGTGAATACACCCCTAGGGCTCGTTCACACGGACGGATCCTCCGACAATGGACCCTACAGTGTGCCTCCGTATGTGCCTGCTCGGAGCGGAAATCCGCCACTACGAGCAGACACACTGCGATGTGCGAGTCGCTGTGCGCACATCGCGGCTGCTCTTGGCCTAGCTCAGGGAGCAGGGGGATAGGCTGCATGTGCACAGTGACTCTCACATCGCAGTGTGTCTGCTTGTAGTGGTTCATTGCTGCTCCGAGCAGGCACAAATGAAGAAACATTGTAGGGTCCATTAATTGCGGAATACATAAAATAAGCTGCGGATCTGTCTGTGGGAACGAGCCCTTAGCGTGTATTCACATGTACAGTATTCTGCACATATTTGATGTGCAGGGTTTGAAGCTGCAGATTTTATGCTGCAGATTTCAAAGTAAATTAAATGACTGAACAAAGCATAAAATCTGCAGCTTCAAATCCTGGACACGTACAGTATTTTTATGCTGCAGATTTTTTGCTGTGTTCAGTCATTTAGTTTACGTTGAAATCTGCGGTTTCAAATCTGTAGCATCAAATATGATACTGTATATGTGAATAGACCCTATGGGTAGGGTCACTCGTGCCGTATTTAGCTATATTTAGTATTTTCTGCAGCAGATTTGACAACCTTCGCTACAATTTCAATAGGAGGAAAATACACAGCAGAAAATATGCAGAAAAATACGGCACGTGTGATCCTACCCTTGGTGTCTACTAAGAGCATGTCATCCCATAATTGGTCATATTTACACATACAGTATCCCGCACACATTTGATACTGCATATTTGAAGCTGCATTTTATTCTCCAGATTTCAACTTAAACTAAATGACTGAACATAGCCACAAATCTGCAGCATCAAATATGCACGTGATTAGACCCTGTTAGACACATCAACCTTCCATATATGTCTAATAAACTTCTTGAGCTCTAGACAGTAAGGATGTAGTTTAAGACATTGCCATAACTGATAGAGGCCAGAAGTCAGTAGTTGGGCTGTCTTGTTCCCAGTCAAGGTCATTGTTCGACCTCTTAGTCATTTCATTTGAAATTTTAAACCTTGCCCATTGATGTATTTATTTAGACTTTAAAGCGGTACTCCTGTGGAAAACTTTTTTTTTTAAAATGAACTGGTGCCAGAAAGTTAAACAGATTTGTAAATCACTTCTATTAAAAAAAATCTTAATCCTTCCAGTACTTTTTAGGGGCTGTATACTAAAGAGAAATCCAAAAAAGAAATGCATTTCCTCTGATGTCATGACCACAGTGCTCTCTGCTGACCTCTGCTGTCCATTTTAGGAACTGTCCAGAGCAGCATATGTTTGCTATGGGGATTTCTCCTGCTCTGGACAGTTCCTAAAATGGACAGCAGAGGTCAGCAGAGAGCACTGTGGTCAGGACATCACAGGAAATGCATTTCTTTTTTTGATTTCTCTTTAGTATACAGCCCCTAATAAGTACTGGATGGATTAAGATTTTTTTTAATAGAAGTGATTTGCAAATCTGTTTAACTTTCTGGCACCAGTTGATTAAAAAAAAAAAAAAAAAAAAAAAAAAGGTTTCCATGTGAGTACCCCTTTAAATGTAGTTTTGTCACATTCTCATACAGCTATAAAAGGGTACCTCTCATTTCACTCAGACACCCAGCTTTAAGCGCTGAATCCTGTCATGTGGGTTCCCCACTGCTAAAGCAAGTGGTATATGGAATTGCCGGAAGTTCCATAGACTTGCATTGTAATACACTATACAGTATATTCCCAGTATAACATGAAGCTATGTACTGTGAAGTCCCTGGACCCTATAAGTGCTTGTTAAAGATTTCTGAACCTGCCTTCCCAAAAATTCTGGTGTAATAAATGTACATAGAACCTTGAAGACAGCAGCTTTTCGTAGACTTCTATAAACCAAATTCGTACAGAAGACCAAACAGTACAGTCAGTTATTTGGTAGCCTGCCAGGTGTGTTCTTTCAGCAAATGGCACAGCCTCGTACTAAACAAAAATCCCATTGTAAATCGTCCAAGGTAACGCTTGCCGGAGAATATTCTCTTGTGTGCAGGTAACTGGCAAGCAAGACTTCTTTACAAATTTACTAACCCTAAGAAGGAAAAAAAATGGCTAAAGCCATTGAACAGAGACCTCTATTGACTGACCCCAAATAATAGAGACTTTTCTTTTTATTTGATTTTTCACTTATGTTTTTCACTTATCTTGTTATATTCATTATTTCTACAGTATTTAATAAGGTTTTTTTTATTACCAGTTGGGACATACAGTGACCCCCCGACCTACGATGGCCCCGACATACAATCTTTTCAACATACGATAATTTCTGAGGCCATCGCATGTTGAAGGCAGCATGAACATACGATGCTTTTGTCTGTCGGGGCCATCGCATAAACGGCTATCCGGCAGCGCAGACTGCTTCAGCTGCCACCGGATAGCCGTTTACGGTGCCCCGTGTGGTCCGCTGACGATCACTTACCTGTCCTCGGGGCTCCGGCGCGTCCTCTTCAGGATCCTCTGCATCGCCGATGCTCTCCATCGTCGTCATCACGTTGCTGCGCACGCCGTCCCCTCATCCAATAGGAGCACCGTGTGTAGCGACGTGGTGGCGGCGACCTATGAGTGAGGATGCCGGGGAAGCAGAGGCCTTGCCGGAGCGTCGGGGAAACCCCGGGGACGCGGTGACAGCGATGGAGGGCGACATCCAGGGTAGCGGTGACGAGTGGTGACGGTCCGGAGCGGCGGGGACACGTGAGTAATAACCTCCAATACCAGTGGTCTTCAACCTGCCGACCTCCTGATGTTGCAAAACTACAACTCCCAGCATGCCCGGACAGCCGTTGGCTGTCCGGGCATGCTGGGTGTTGTAGTTTTGCAACATCTGGAGGTCCGCAGGTTGTAGACACTGTCCTATACTTTACATTGCACAGATCCCTCAACATACGATGGTTTCAACAAACGATGGTCCATTGTCTGTCTATCGATCTATCAACGTAGTGGCAAGACCCCATCCCATTAAGGTGAATTAAAAGGTGTGCTAGAGTATATTGGCCGATATATGACGTATACATAATATATGTATGCCAGAAGGATAACTTTTGACAGTTTTCGCTGTTTGTGATAATGTATCCAAATTAATAGGGTACATTTTCTTCTGTTATATATGACATTTTTTTTTATAATATGCAGTATCCATGCCCTTGAAGGCAGGGTTAACATTTTATAAAATTACAGCCGTTTTCTTTTACTGATTACGGGAGGAAGAGCAAGCAAAAATAAAATACGTCATAAAGTTTTACAAATTGGGAACTCAACCTTAGGCTATGTTCATGTCCGCACGGAAAATCTCTGTCTCATAGACGGCTGTGCATTCCATGTGGAGTCCGCAGAAAGAATAAACAGGTTCGTACTTTTTGCAGACATGGAAATCGGGAATTTCCGTGCCGGAAACATTGAATTCAACGGGACTCTGCTGCAGTGGAATTTCCATGCAGAATTCCAAGCGGAATTCCACATGGAGATTCCAAAGTGTGAACAAAGCCGTAGGGTGCACTAGCATAGTTTTGGCTGCCCCTTGCTTACACAACCATGCCAATATGCGGTGGCCAATAGCTGCCTGCTTTTTCCAGTAATAGCTATTGACCTTTATAACTACTGGCCCCCACATGGGGGCATCATTTTGTTTGTATACAGTTTGCTTAAAGGGTACCTCTCATCAAAAAAACTTTTGATATATTATAGATTAATGTATGCAGAATAACTTTACAATTGCATGTTATTAAAAAATATGCTTCTTTCTATTTAATTTTCCACTTTGAAGAAATGACCACTAGGGGTCTCCCTACCAGTCCTGGCAGCAAGCATTTCAGACTCATGCTGGAGTCCTAAACCCAACGAGCTGCCAGTCTGCTTTTTTCACAAAGGAGAACACTCAGAGCTGCCAGCCTGCTTTGTTCACAGCCTGTTTGGCTGTGAACAAAGCAGGCTGGCAGCTCTGAGTGTTTAGGACTCCAGCATGAGTCAGAAATGCTCGCTGACAGGACTGATCGGGAAAAATACAATAGAAAGAAGCATATTTTTCATTAACATGCTATTGGAAAGTTATTCAACATTCATTAATCTAAAATATATCAAAAGTTTATTTGATGAGAGGTACCCTTTAATAAAAAGAATGTACAATAAAACATGTTCAGGAAGATAAAAGCAAAAAACACTGGGAAACATTGCTTGATGATTTTTGGTGTTCTGTGTAAATTTATGTAGAAAACCATGTAGGTTATTAGATATAAGTCAATACATAAGGATTTTCCACATGTAATAGAAAATCACAGCCTGAAAATCTCCTGTGCTGTTTACATGGAATAGCCAGCGTGCCCTCTACTGGAACGTCTGCAGACAGTGTCTACCTGGCCGTCTATTAACCGTGCATGTCCCATCATGGCCATAAAAGGTTTGTAAAATAGCAGGTCTTCTCATTGGTCCCTTTATAAGGGAACCAAGCGTTTCCATTGGTTTATTTCAAAAGAAGACATTGTGGAAACCTCACACAGACCACGTAGATAGCAGCGCAGCACTGACACCTGTCTCAGTCAATGCAGACTTTCCTGTTCTGTGAGGTACATGAAGTGCGTGTCAGCACAGTAAACCTAAGCTTCAGGCTTCCCTTATTAACCCTCCCAGTACGAATAGCGAGCACAGAAGGTGCAATGGAAAGAATAGCATTCAAGGTGTACTATAAAGCTGAAACGCATAATCGTTCTCCATGTGTCACCCGCACAGAGTCATTCCCAGAGCTGGGGAGAATCAAAGTTCAAGTATAAAATTAGGGAGATTATGGATTACTCACCATGACACATGTTGTGGTCTATTCATCAAGGCTTCCAGCTTGTAGGGAGAAAATGATGATCACAAGAATTTATTGCTGAATTGGAATATGGGGGAGATTTATCAAAACCTGTGCAGAGGAGAAGTTGCCCAGTTGCCCATAGCAACCAATCAGATCGCTTCTTTCATTTTGCCGAGGCCTTGTTAAAAATGAAAGAAGCGATTTGATTGGTTGCTATGGGTAACTGGGTTTTGATAAATCTCCCCCATAGTTGTTTTCGACCTTATCCATGAATAAGTCACTATAGCAGTTGTCTTTCTCGCTCTGTGTAGAGAGACGACAAATAGAGGACATGCGTTTTGATAAATCTCCCCCATATTTATCAAAACGCACAGGTTTTGATAAATCTCCCCCATAGTTGTTTTCGACCTTATCCATGAATAAGTCACTATAGCAGTTGTCTTCCTCGCTCTGTGCGGAGAGACGACAAATAGAGGACATGCGTTGTTCGCAAACGCTTGCCGTGCTGCTGTAGAGTTCTCCTGGGAAATAAAGTTCTCAATACAGTCATCCCTCAACTTACAATGGCCTCAACATAGAATAGTTTCAACATACAATGGTCTTTTCTGGACCATTGTAACTTGAAACCAGACTCAACATACAATGCTATGGAATCTGCGAAACGTGTCAAGGGCTGGAAGAACCGACCAATCAGAATGGATATTTCACTGGTAAAACCCGTGTATTCCTAAAGTGCATGCACTGACTGGTGTCTGGTAGCGCCCCCTACAGTACAGGGAGGTATTAATGTTCTGTACTCTTTATCTGTATTACTGAAGCGTATGCACTGACTGGTGTCTGGTAGCACCCTCTACAGTACAGGGAGGTATTACATGTTCTGTACTCTTTACCTGTATTACTGAAGTGCATGCACTGACTGGTGTCTGGTAGCGCCCCCTACAGTACAGGGAGGTATTACATGTTCTGTACTCTTTACCTGTATTACTGAAGTGTATGCACTGACTGGTGTCTGGTAGCGCCCCCCTACAGCACAAGGAGGTATTACATGTTCTGTACTCTTTACCTGTGCCAGGGTTAGCTGCTCCTTTGGACATCAGGTGAGGGTGGCTCCATTTTACTTTTTTTTAGGACACTGTGTATACTGTACATGACCCTGAAGAAGCTTCTTTCCTCTACATAGACAGTGTTTCCCAAAGAGGGTGCCTCCAGCTTTTTCAAAATTACAACTCCCAGCATGCCTGGACAGCCTTCAGCTGTCCGGGCATGCTAGGAGTTGTAGTTTTGCAACAGCTGGAGACACTCTGGTTGGGAAACGCTGACATAGACAGTGATTTACAGCTCCCAGCAGATCTTTCTTACTTTTATATGTAAGGATTTGCTTTATCTATATTAGTTATCTACTTATTTTTGTTTAATCTTCACTTTTTCCTATTTTTGGATGACATTTTGGGGGCTTCAGAACCAATTACCAGGTTTCCATAGTTATGGTCTCAACATACAATGGTTTCAACATACAATGGTCGTCCTGGAACCAATTAATATTGTAACTTGAGGGACCACTGTATATGAAGGTCAGGTGGACCATAGTGCTGGAGCGCCCATTTTGCCAGTGTTCCTGTGATAGCGTGGATAGCGATGCAAATGTATAAGGGTCTTGTTTGAAGGACTGAAAAAGAGTTTGGAGCTTATGTGAATGTTCAGTATATAAACATATAAACATTTTCATTGGATGTTTTAACTCTATAAAATGCTTTCTGCATTGTTTGGGCAGCTGCCAGCTCACTCTTGGGAAAGAAAAGTAATAGTCAATGTGGTGGCCTCTCCTACCTCCTCGATAGATAACAGCACGAATGTGCAGCTGTGCCAAACATACTAATGGAAGGATCAACAGACAAAAGTGCCAGTTAAAATACCAAATTTCAGATATCCTATATCTATGGTATCTTAAAGAGAATCGGTCAGATGCAATTTACATTCCAAATTGCTGACATTGTTATGTAACTGTTAGGGCAAGGAGACCCATGTGGGTAAGGAGACACATGGATCGTCTCCTCACTTTCCCTCCCATTCCTGTCTCTACTTGATTGACAGTCAGGGCTCCGCCTCCAGCGCTGGAACCTGTTTTCAGATTTTGCTCAGTTGTGTGTAGAAGTAAGATTGAAACAGGGGTTGGCTTCCAGCTGACTGTCAATCAAGCAAGCAGGGATAGGGGTGGGAAGGAAAGAGAGAAGGCTTTCCAGCTTTTAGGGATCTCAGAACTTCAGGTACCTGGGAACACTTGGCACAAGAGAATAAAAACATTTTTCTTTGTTCTGGAAGCACAGAGAGATATCTGAAAGATAACGTGTCTCCTTGCCATAACAGCTATATAAGGCTTTGTTCAGACATTGGAATTTCCATGTGAAATTCCGCTTGGAATTCTGCAAAGAGATTCCACTGCAGCAAGGTCAGAAGTTGTCTGAAAGTTTAGTATACTTTAAAGGGGTTCTCCGGTGCCTAGACTTCTTATCCTCTATCCAAAGGATAGGGGATAAGATGCCTGATCGCGGGAGTCCCACTGCTGGGGACCCCCGGGATCTTGCACGCGGCACCCTGTTTGTAATCAGTCCCCGGAGCATGTTCGCTCCGGGTCTGATTACCGGCGACCACAGGGCCGGCGGCGTGTGATGTCATGCCTCCGCCCCCGTGTGACGTCATGCTCCGCCCCTCAATGCAAGCCTACGGGAGGGGGCGTGATAGCTGTCACGCCCCCTCCCTTAGGCTAACATTGAGGGGCGGAGCGTGACGTCACACGGGGGCGGAGGCATGACATCACATGCTGCCGGCCCTGTGGTCGTCGGTAATCAGACCCGGAGCGAGCATGCTCCGGGGACTGATTACAAACGGGGTGCCGCGTGCATGATCACGGACGTCTCCAGCTGCGGGACTCCCGCAATCGGGCCTCTTATCCCCTATCCTTTGGATAGGGGATAAGATGTCTAAGCACCGGAGAACCCCTTTAATGTCACCCGAACCTATGAACAGGGCAATGGAAGCACATAACGTGAACGCCAGCACTTCAAGCACAACAGCTCTTGAATAAGTAGATGGAATGTAGATAACTATCAGCATACACTCCATAGAGTATAGTGAACTCCATCCAGTCATATAATATAACTGCATGTGATTCTGCCTGAAAGTATGCAGAAAAAACTGTACCTAGGGTCATGTGGGTTGTCTTCAAATATGTCCAAATATGTTTTTTTTTTTTGGGGGGGGGGGGGGGATTTAAAGATGACATAATTATTAGGAGGGTCCCACATCCCCCTGACATTCCAGGACACTAAGATTATAGATCCCACCATGGCATCAACATACAACTAAATATCAGGATAACACTTTCCTGAAAGCATAACACCTGGATACACAGATATTTCAGCTGCAAAGACATCTCCCAACTTGTTTCCCATCCTTCTCCTATCCTCATAACAGCAGACATAAACCATACAGTTAACTATTTGTCTCTCTAAATGGAGGTTTTGAGCCATAAAGAAGCACCCAGCATGAAGACATGAGACAAAAAAGTGCAAGAACAGAAATAATACATCAAAGTCATTGACTATGTATAATATGTGGATTAGTAAAGATAGTGTTGTACTATTTTGTTCCTGTTAAAGTCTCAAGTTATCACAGATTTTAGTGGTTTTTGAAGTTTGTAATTTTTGCACTTGTATGTTCTGTAATCAGGGCTGTAGCTCTGATGAGGCGATCACCTCAGGTGCGCTGTCTCAAGGAGGCGCAAGGGGGGTCCAGCACACATTACACTGAGGCATTGATTCCCAACCAGGTGCCAAGACACTATGGTGGGAAATATGGCGCTAACATTTTTTAGATTTTTCTGCCCAGGCCTGCGCACCTGTGAGTCACAGGCGTGCAGGCCAGGCGGGAGGGAAGTCTGTGTGCAGTGCCGGGACGGGTGATGCTGCAGCTCCAATCCTCATGTATCCTCCCTGTGGAGCAGCTCTGGACTCTGGATTCTCTCTGGTCCCTCAGCAGATGATGTGGATGGAGGGAAGGAGCAGGGGCAGTGCTGACAGAGGTCTACTCAGCTTCAGGTAGTGCACCCCACCCTTCTTTCACTCCTCTACACCTCTCTGTAACCCCTGGACACCCCTCTGTTATCCCATACACCCCTCTGTCACCCCTCTACACCCTTCTGTCACCCCTCTAAACCCCTCTGTCACCCCTGTACACCCCACGGTTACCCCGTACACCCCCTGTCACCCCTCTACACCCCTCTGTCACCCCTGTATGTCCCTCTGTCACCTATGTACACCCCTCTACACCCCTGTCTCCTATGTACACCCCTCTTTCACTGTGTGGGGGTAAGGCTGGTTATAAGAGCCTTGTAGTTTGCAGACTTTATTTAAAGATGTTTCATAATTTATGAAAAGTGACTTGTAAATTTAATCAATAATCATAATTTATTGTGCTTTGTGGGAAGGCTGGTGGCATTGGGTTTGGAGGAGGCTGGAGTCATTTGTAAAGAAAAGAGGAGGATAATGCTGGAAAAGTGTAGAGCCTAATACTAATATGTTTGTGTTGCAGGCTCTGCCCAAGAGTTTTGAAGCCCACAAAACTTCCTGTGTCCATGTCCACCTGGACTTCACCATCTGGCTGGGAACCGCTCCCAGTCCACCTCCACACTCCATCCAATACGGCCATCATGCTGTCCAATGGTGCCTCCACATCCCTCTCCTGACCCTGTCACAACGGCGACAAGTGACCCCCTTACTTATCGCCGTTCCTCCACAAACCAACAGCCTGTCCAACCGCCTCCTTCAAATCCAGAATCCAAAGATACATTCCCATCTCGTTCAGGTGCACCCCATCACCCGCCATAAACTCCAGTGCCCCATCCTCTAAATCCCTATGCCTCACTACCAAACCCCTATTCCGGGCCACAAACATGCTCACCACCTTATTCATCTTTATCTGAGCCTTGTTCAGGGCAGCAACTGAACGAGCCTGCCTCCACTTTCTCCTTGCCACCATCTCAGACCATACCACTACTATCCCTGGGAACGAAGACCACAGCCTGAGCAGATCCAATTTGATGTCCCGCATTAAATCCTAAGACCTCCGAAAATTCAGATCATTCCCTCCCAAATGGATGACCAGCACATCCAGGGACCTGTATAACTGGGTGAAAAACTGCACCCTTGCCAGCAACTCTGACCACAACATCCTGCCCTTCCCTAACCAATGCACCTCTCTTTCCGAGCTGGTCATACTAAGCTGCCTACCAGCTGGCCGTACCCCAGCCCGCGCACAACCCCTCACTACATAAGAATGACTGATGATCCAGATCAATCCGGGTCCTTTACCTGCAACGACAAAGAAAACAGGAAAATACAGCCAAGGCCCACCCCGCAAAGAAAAACAAAACATGACAACAAATGAGGTCGGACATAAACTTTAAAATGCTCTGACTCCCACAGCCCAATCCGCCTAATCACCTCTGACCCCAGGCCCCACCGAGACGCCTCGGTAGCCTCTCCGATGTGGAAGGAATGAGAGCTATATGCCTCAGCAACGCACCCCGCAGCCCTCAAACATTTACGGAACACCCCCACAAACTGAAAGCGAGATAAAAATCCCCCATCCACGTGAACCAAAAGAGGGCCCACCACCCTCAACTGAACCTCCAAAAATGCAGCATAGCAACTCACTGGGCACATTTGTCAGGATTCGGCAGGCTGGAGGTGGATCCTCTGTGTCAGAGAGGGATTGGCGTGGACCGTGTCGGTGGACTGGTTCTAAGTTGCTACTGGTTTTCACCAGAGCCCGCCGCAAAGCGGTATGGACTTGCATCGGCGGTAGCAACCAGGTCGTATCCACAGGCAATGGCTCAACCTCTCTGACTGCTTAAATAGGCGCGGTACAAGGGTGTAGACAAGAGCAGGGTCAGACATAGCAGAAGGTCAGGGCAGGCAGCAAGGATCGTAGTCAGGAGCAACGGCAGGAGGTCTGGAACACAGGCTAGGAACACACAAGGAAACGCTTTCACTGGCACACTGGCAACAAGATCCGGCAAGGAAGTGCAGGGGAAGTGAGGTATTATAGGGAAGTGCACAGGTGATGATACTGATTAACCCCTTAAGGACTCAGGGTTTTTCCGTTTTTGCACTTTCGTTTTTTCCTCCTTACCTTTTAAAAATCATAACCCTTTCAAATTTCCACCTAAAAATCCATATTATGGCTATTTTTTGCGTCACCAATTCTACTTTGCAGTGACATTAGTCATTTTACCCAAAAATGCACGTCGAAACGGAAAAAAAAATCATTGTGCGACAAAATCGAAAAAAAAACCCCATTTTGTAACTTTTGGGGGCTTCCGTTTCTACGCAGTGCATATTTCGGTAAAAATTACACCTTATCATTATTCTGTAGGTCCATATGGTTAAAATGATACCCTACTTATATAGGTTTGATTTTGTCGCACTTCTTGAAAAAATCATAACTACATGCAGGAAAATTTATACGTTTAAAAATGTCATCTTCTGACCCCTATAACTTTTTTATTTTTCCACATACAGGGCAGTGTGAGGGCTCATTTTTTGCGCCGTGATCTGAAGTTTTTTATCGGTATGATTTTTGTATTGATCAGACTTTTTGATCACTTTTTATTCATTTTTTAATGGTATAAAAAGTGACCAAAATACACTTTTTTGGACTTTGGAATTTTTTTGCGCGTACGCCATTGACCGTGCGGTTTAATGAATGATATATTTTTATAGTTCGGACATTTACGCACATATGTTTATATATTTTACATATGTTTATATATACCACATATGTTTATATATTTTTTTTTTTACACTGTTTTATTTTTTTTTATGGGAAAAGGGGGGTGATTCAAACTTTTCTTAGGGAAGGGGTTAAATGACCTTTATTAACACTTTTTTTTTTACATTTGTTTTTGCAGTGTTATAGGTCCCATAGGGACCTATAACACTGCACACACTAATCTCCTATGCTGATCACTGGCATGTATTAACACGCCTGTGATCAGCATTATTGGCGCTTGACTGCTCCTGCCTGGATCTCAGGCACGGAGCAGTCATTCGTCGATCGGACACCGAGGAGGCAGCTAAGGGCCCTCCCGGTGTCCGGTCAGCTGTTCGGGACGCCGCGATTTCACCGCGGCGGTCCCGAACAGCCCGACTGAGCAGCCGGGTCACTTTCAGTTTCACTTTAGAAGCGGCGGTCAGCTTTGACCGCTGCTTCTAAAGGGTTAATACCGCACATCACCGCGATCGGTGATGTGTGATATTAGCCGCGGGTCCCGGCCGTTGATGAGCGCCGGGACCGACGCGATATGATGCAGGATCGCGGCGCGATCCCGCTTCATATCGCGGGAGCCGGCGCAGGACGTAAATATACGTCCTGCGTCGTTAAGGGGTTAAAACCCATGCGCCAATCAGTGGCGCACCGGCCCTTTAAATCGCAAAGAGCCGGCACGCGCGCACCCTAGGGAGCAGGGCCACGCGCGCCGGGACAGCACAGACGGGGAACGAGTCTGGTAAGCGGGTCGGGATGCGCATCGCGAGTAGGCGCGTCCCGCATCGTGAATCGCATCCCGGCTGGGGACATTATCGCAGCGCACCCGGTCAGGGCCACAATTGGGGCCACAATAGTGGAAAAATGTGGAATAAATTGTCTGTAATAATTGGCAAACCCCAAGAAACGTTGGATAGCTCGGAGTCCGGAGGGGCGTGGCCAATCCAATACGGCTGATAGTTTGTCCGGGTCCATTTGGAGTCCCTGGCCAGAGACTAAGTATCCTAGGAAGGGAAGAGATTGACATTCAAAGAGACATTTTTCCATTTTGGCATATAACTGATTGTCCCGAAGTCTCTGAAGAACCATGCGGACATGCCGGTGGTGTTCTTCTAGGTTAGAAGAAAAAATCTGAATATCGTCCAGGTAAACCACAACACAGGTATATAAAAGATCACGAAAAATTTCATTTACAAAGTCTTGGAAGACGGCAGGGGCGTTGCAAAGCCCAAAAGGCATAACCAGATATTCAAAGTGTCCATCTCTGGTGTTAAACGTGGTCTTCCACTCGTCCCCTTCCCTGATGCGGATTAGATTATATGCACCTCTTAAGTCCAATTTGGTAAAGATGTTGGCGCCACGTGGGCGGTCAAAGAGTTCCGAGATAAGAGGTAGGGGATAGCGGTTTTTTATAGTGATTTTATTAAGACCGCGGTAATCAATGCAAGGTCGTAAGGAGCCGTCTTTTTTGGAGACGAAGAAAAATCCAGGGCCGGCAGGGGAGGAAGACTTGCGGATAAATCCCCAATTTTCTTGGATGTACTCCGTCATGGCTTGTGTTTCCGGAGCGGACAGAGGATAGATTCTGTCCCGGGGTGGAGTAGTAACAGGGAGGAGGTCAATAGGACAGTCATAAGGCCTGTGAGGAGGCAAAGTCTCTGCTTGTTTTTTGCAAAAAACTACAGCATAGTCCAGATAGGCCTTGGGGAGACCTGGTATCGTAGGAGCCATAGGGTTTTGACTGACAGGACTGGGAGCAGACATAAGACAGTTTTGTGGCAAGTAGTACCCCAGTTCTTGATCTCCCCGGTGGTCCAATCGAGGGTTGGGGAATGGCGTTGAAGCCAAGGTAGTCCAAGAAGAATTTCAGAAGTGCAGTTAGAGAGGACCAGAAATTCAATCTTTTCATGATGGGGTCCAATGCACATTAAGTGGGGTTCCGTGCGGTAACGCACAGTACAATCCAATCTTTCATCATTAATAGAGGCGATGTAGAGGGGTCTGGCGAGACTGGTCACTGGGATGTTGAACCTGTTAATGAAGAGGCCAAAATAAAATTTCCTGCAGATCCGGAATCTAAGAAGGCCACAGCTGAGAAGGAGAAGGTAGAAGAAGAAATCCGCACAGGCACTGTAAGATGTGGAGAAGCAGAGTTCACACCTAGAGCTGTCTCACCTTTGTGCGGAGTCGGAGTGCGTCTTTCCTGACGTGGAGGTCGGATAGGACAATCCTTCAAGAAGTGTTCGGTACTGGCACAGTACAGGCATAGGTTCTCAATGCGGCTTCGTGTCCTCTCTTGAGGTGTCAGGCGAGACCGGTCTACTTGCATAGCCTCCACGGCGGAAGGCACAGGAACGGATTGCAGCGGACCAGAGAAGAGAGGAGTCGGGGAGAGAAACCGCCTCGTGCGAACAAAGTCCATATCCTGGCGGAGCTCCTGACGCCTTTCGGAAAAACGCATGTCAATGCGGGTGGCCAGATGAATAAGTTCATGCAGGTTAGCAGGAATTTCTCGTGCGGCCAGCACATCTTTGATGTTACTGGATAGGCCTTTTTTGAAGGTCGCGCAGAGGGCCTCGTTATTCCAGGACAATTCGGAGGCGAGAGTACGGAATTGGATGGCGTACTCGCCAACAGAAGAATTACCCTGGACCAGGTTCAGCAGGGCAGTCTCGGCAGAAGAGGCTCGGGCTGGTTCCTCAAAGACACTTCGAATCTCCGTGAAGAAAGAGTGTACAGAGGCAGTGACAGGATCATTGCGGTCCCAGAGTGGTGTGGCCCATGAAAGGGCTTTACCAGACAGAAGGCTGACCACGAAAGCCACCTTTGACCTTTCAGTTGGAAATTGGTCCGACATCATCTCCAAATGCAGGGAACATTGTGAGAGAAAACCACGGCAAAATTTAGAGTCCCCATCAAATTTGTCCGGCAATGATAAACGGAGGCTGGATGCGGCCACTCGCTGCAGAGGAGGTGCAGGAGCTGGCGGATGAGATGGTTGCTGAAGCTGTGGTAGAAGCTGCTGTAGCATCACGGTCAGTTGAGACAGCTGGTGGCCTTGTTGCGCTATCTGTTGCAACTGCTGGGCGACCACCGTAGTGAGGTCAGCGACAACTGGCAGCGGGACCTCAGCGGGATCCATGGCCGGATCTACTGTCAGGATTCGGCAGGCTGGAGGTGGATCCTCTGTGTCAGAGAGGGATTGGCGTGGACCGTGTCGGTGGACCGGTTCTAAGTTGCTACTGGTTTTCACCAGAGCCCGCCGCAAAGCGGGATGGACTTGCAGCGGCGGTAGCAACCAGGTCGTATCCACCGGCAATGGCTCAACCTCTCTGACTGCTGAGATAGGCGCAGTACAAGGGAGTAGACAAGAGCAGGGTCGGACGTAGCAGAAGGTCAGGGCAGGCAGCAAGGATCGTAGTCAGGGGCAACAGCAGGAGGTCTGGAACACAGGCTAGGAACACAAAAGGAAACACTTTCACTGGCACAATGGCAACAAGATCCGGCAAGGAAGTGCAGGGGAAGTGAGGTATTATAGGGAAGTGCACAGGTGAAGATACTGATTAAAACCCATGCGCCAATCAGTGGCGCACCGGCCCTTTAAATCGCAAAGACCCGGCGCGCGCGCAGAGCAGCACTACTGGCGGAAGTCTCCCCCAGCCTCCTGCCTTCAGACCCACGGCTCCTACATGCAGGGGCTGGGGAAGGACTTACCCGCTGGCGCCGTGGACAAGAAGAGGACGTCGGGGACAAGCTCACCGGCGAGTGAGAGCGCTGGGCGCTGGCAACACCGCAGGAGCCATCAGGGATGAAAATTGCGCCTCCAGCCACCCTGGACCCCGCCGGAGGGCCTCATCCCTGACTCTCCGTAGCAACTCCTCCAAGGACATAATACTGGTGAGGCTGCAGACAGGTAAGGGGCTTCTTCACTTTCTTCTGGCCATGCGCCTCCCCTTAGCCCCAGCCTTTTAACCCTCTCCTGACTCCTCCCCTTGCCCTGCTTTTAACCCTGTCTGTTAACCCCTTACTGCCTATCCAGCTGCAACCCCTATACAATTAACCCTTCTTCACCTTCCCTTAACCTCCGACCATTAACCCTTTCCTGGCATAATCCCCCTGTCATGTGCCCCTCCGGTCCTATTCTATCCCCTCCAGGGCTTCCTTGATGGCCTGTGCCGGATTCGGAACAAAAAAAGACTGACTCTGATCAGTGGATATGTCATTTGTGAGTCGCTGCATAAAACCGTACTGTAATCTAGATACGATACATATTTTAGAATTATTCGGTAAGGGTGTCCCGCTAATTTATTTATTTTTTCCAAGGGGCGCCCCAAGCCAAAATGGGGGGGGGGGGGGGCCGTACAATTCTCTGTTCTCGCCTCAGGATCAAACAGAGCTAGCTACAACTCTGTCTGTAATGCACATCATGTAACAATGTTTAGCACTTATCTAATCGCTGTTATAAGAGCCTTGTAGTTTGCAGACTTTGTTTAAATAAGTTTTATAATTTATGAAAAGTGACTTGTGAATTTTGAAAAAAAATTTAATAGAATTTAATGAAATAATTGTGATCCATAAAAGCCAGGTAAGAAGTCCAGAATGGAAGGTATCTCTTATCACTACATTCTCATGGCATGAAGGACATTTCAAAAATAATCTGCATGTCATACTGAATAACGGTATTATTTCACTAACCCAGCACACTCCCTATGCGTGTTACAGCAAGGAAAAGTGTTCTACATCCCTATTGAGGCTCTCTGTAGGCCAGAAACAGACGTTTTTAATAGCGATTCGCCGCACATAAATTTGGAAAATGTGTCGAATCGGCCGAATCACATTTTTCAAAAATCCGCTCATCTCTACTTGACACCAGAAAACCACTATAAAAAAGTCACAACTTTTAGCACAAGCCTTTTTTCTTCTGAAAAATGTGTTAGCTTTAGTGTTTTGTGCAGAATGTTTTTTAGTGTTGCTCGGAAATTTGTTTTTTCTGGTAGGTTTATGGTGTCAAGCATTGATAAACTCCCCCAATATGTAATAGCAACCGAATGGGCCAAAGAAACAAATCAGCCTGGTGTGAGAAGTCTGATGTTAGTTTGTGCTTTATTTGAGTTTGTGTATATGTAAGGAAACCTTTTTATGTTTACTTAGAAACCAGACAGACAGGTATTTCTTTTACAATGTAGTTTCTGCATTGCAGTAGTCTTTATGGTCTGTGTTTGCAAAGGTTACTTTGGTTTTCTTCCAGGTCCCAGAAATATTCTGATGGGTTGAGCAGCTATCTATGGGATTTTGGTGGTGATTGAGATGTGATCTGTAATAGCTATACAGTGCTGCAGAATATATAAACTATGGAAAATTACTATAAAACAGTGTACATAAAAGGAGCCTAACCTAATTATTACAAAGGAAATGGGTTCAGTCTTGCCCCCTGTACTCACTGTAGCTAAGGGTGCTCATGTACCTTCAGTAGCTGTCGGCCAAAACAGCGATCTCTCCCATCCGCTCCATGCACATTAACGTTCAGTTTGGCCAAGAGCTCATGTGTTTTGGATGGGGAGAAGGGAGGTCACCGCCAAACAGCTCCAGTGTCGCCTCAAATTCAAGATTCTAATATTCTTGATTCTTCTCTTCCCCGTTATCATTTATCAGGGAAGAGTTTGAGGCCCCCCATATAAAATAGATAGTTGGCGGTCCTGTCGATGGCAGCTTTGGCTAACTTTTGTAGTTGTAGTCACAGATCCCATCTCATTTCTAATACAATGACCTAACTACTGACTTAAAATCTACTCTGAGCTCACAATTTGCCATCCACTTTAACTGTATTACAACTTACATAGGAATGTCTTTACCCTGAATACTACGTTCTTAAGAAATGTATATATTTTGTTTTGGTAGAATCATCATTAATAAGGACATTGAACTGGTGGAATGTCCAGTATTGGTCAGCATGCCATCATCTTCACAGTCTTTACTTATGGTGTCAGATAATTGTAATTGCTGACAGATGTCACATTGTGGAATTCAGTGCTAAATGAGTGCAGAACGCTCTAATCGGTGCAGTGCAGAACACTCTTTGTGAGGACACAGACTGCGTGGAGTTAGAATAGGAAGAATACCAAAGTATTCAAAATTAATGTAGATGTAAAATGAATTAATAGTTATGCTGTGGAATTATGTATTACAGCTTGGATCTAAAGGATTGATGTCAAAAAGGAAAATACCCAATAGGCCTCCTGAATGGCTATTATCTAATACTACATTTGGCAGGTTTGGATGGTTGAAACTTTTGCTGGCAAAATCAGCTTTTTGCCAGGGGTGCCAAGTAGGGATCGACGATTATCGGTATGGCCGATATTATCGGCCGATAATCACGATTTTGGGTATTATCGGTATCGGCAATTACCTTGCCGATAAGCCGATAATGCCCCGCCCCCCGCATCGCGACCGCCACCCCCCCGACCCGCCGCTCCGCACCCCCGACCCACCGCACCGCGTTGCACCCCCCACCGTGATGCTGGGCGGTATACCGGTATGGATTTTTGCCCATACCGCTATACCGGTCGGGCCCCTCCTCCACACTCCGAGTCAATAAAAAAATTAAACTTACCCGTAATGGGGGTGGTCCGGGCCATCCATCCTTCCTTCCTGTAGTGTCCGGGGGCGTTCCGGGTGAAGAGTGAACTGGTCCGGGCTGTCCTTCTCCGGGGGTCATCTTCTCCACTCCGGGCAGGCTCCGGCCTAGTACACTGCATAGACGCCGCTATGCCGTGACATCAGGTGCGTCGCTGCGCACGGGCGTCACTGCGCAGCGGCGTCTATGCAGCGTACTAGGCCGGAGCCTGCCCGGAGTGGAGAAGATGACCGCCGGAGAAGAAGGACAGCCCGGACCGGTTCACTCTTCACCCGGAATGCCCCCGGACACTACAGGAAGGAAGGAAGGATGGCCCGGACCACCCTGACAGGTAGGGGGAGAGAAGCGGGTGGCGGGGCCTATGGCCCCGCAAAAGCCACTGCAGATCATTGATTTAAAGCGCCCGCTTTAAATCAATGATCTGCAGCGGTGTGGCAGGGGGTTAAATAGCCGATAACTTATACCGGAATATCGGTATAAATTATCGGCTATCGGCCCTAACCTGCACCGATTATCGGTATCGGCCCTAAAAAAACGATATCGGTCGATCCCTAGTGCCAAGAGCAAAATCTTGTTTTGTATTTCATGGCATGAGCCTCCGGCAATAATTAATTCTCAAAGGGGCATGAAATACGAAACTGGATGCTTTAAATGGGCACTGTTAGATACAAAAACTTTTGATATGTTGTAAGGCATACAAAACCAATAGGTTTTGCAATTGCTTTCATTAGAAAATTTTCAGTATTTCATACTGAAAAAGCCAGTCAAACAACTGTCCCCCCTTGCCCGCTTGTACACATACTAGTCCTACGGTGTCCATGCATCATCACCTATGTCATGGACACACTTACTTGATTGACAGCTGTGAGCGCAGGGCTCACAGCTGGAGGAAAAATCCTCCCACTGTCAGCTTGTGTTCCGCTACTGCCAGTGAGGACAAGCTGAGAGTTGTAGTTTTGCTAATGCTAGGGGAGATGTGAGCAGACAGCATACTGAGGGAGGGGGGCGGAGACCTGCACAGTGAGGCCACACCCCCTCCCTTTGAGAGGAATTCAGACTAGTGAGCTAAATCAAAAGTGTAATAAAAAAATAAATAAAGGTGCTAGACACATAAAAATTAGATGTACATGGTCAGGATTAGGTACTGAGTGATATATTTAAAAACATTTTTTGGCTGGATCTGACAGGTACGCTTTAAGTAAACATATGGCTAGAAATGTGCTGCCAGATCATTGGGCAAAGACCATAAAAAACTCATCACACGGAGGGGTTATTGGCTGAATAGGCATTATTGGCTCATATTGCCTTGTGCAGTAGGTCGAGCGATCAGCTGATGAATGAGCAAATGCTTGTTCATTGGCTGATCACATTCTTTTATTCATTGGATGTAATAGGGGATGTGTGGCTGACATGGAAGCCATTCACTGATCGCTCCTTAAATGAGTGTTGACCTACTTGACCAACGGTCACATCAGTCAAGAGTCTGCCTGTTTTAGGGTAGGGTCACACGTAGTGCATCCACAGTGTATTTGACGCTGTGGATGCGTTACTGCCCATCCCTAGAGTTTGTCTTCATCTGTGCCCACGTGTCCTGCTTGCAGCAGCAATCCGCCACTACAAGCAGTCACAGAGGGAGCTGCGAGTCGCTCGCGCATGTGCAGGTGCTCTCGGTGTAGCTCAGGGAGCAGGGGGAGCAGCACATCTGCGCTTCTCAAAGCTCCCTTTGTGTCTGCTCTTAGCAGAGGATTACTGCTGCGAGCAGGACACACGGGCACAGCATGAGGCACACTCTAGGGATGACCAGTAGCGCATCAGATATGCTGTGGAAGTGCTACGTGTGACCCAACCCTTAGGCTGAGTTTCCACGTGTTTTTTTCACAAAAAAAAATTGATTTTTTGTGGTCAAACACCACTTGGTTACGCCTAAGGCGTGACCAAGCGGCGGTTGGCCATGAAACTGAGCCGTCGCTGCTCCTCTGAGGTTGGGGGAGCCCATTGTTGCGTATGTGGCGGCTCCATTTCACGGTCAAATGCTGCTTGGTCATGCCTAATGCGTTGCTGCTCCTCTAAACTTGAAGGAGCACAATGTGTTTTTCTTCTCTATATCCCGATGTAACCGGCACCTTATGAGTAAATAAAAGGAATATTCACATTTGCATCAAATTGGGGTGAGTTTCTATGTTATTGCTACTTCCTACTATCCTGTTTTCACTGGTTTCTTTGGATGTTTAGCACTGCCTGCTACAGATGCATTGTACAGTGTATGGAAACTACATGTTATTTTCTCCGCAAAAGTGATACTCGGTGCCAAGCAGCTTTGGCTTCTATACTTCTGCATTAATAACAGATTTTGGTCTCCTTTTTCAGACATGGAGACTTACTACATCAAGATTCTGTTCACCTTTACTTTACACTAGGGTTTATTTTAGGATTTTGGGGCAATTAAAAAAACAGTGATGAAGAAATCATGAATGGTGTGCTTTATAAGACCCCTTTCACACTACCGTTATCACACGGTAGTGTGACAGCTGTCGGGGCCGCCGGAGAGAATAGCGGGAGAAAAAAATATTTTTCTCGCGCACAATTTCACTGAAAAACAGCAGTGCCCGACGAACCCCATTGACTATAATGGGGTGCATCGGGACCCGCTGTTGCCCGTTGCGCCCAGTCAAAATGACGGGCGTCAAACTAAAAAATGAAAAATATATGCAAGTTTGATGGCCATTCTTGACGGGGTGCAACGGTAGTGTGAATGTAGCCGTAGATTGTACTAAGAGTTTTTATTAGGACCCTTAGTGTCTCGTCTTGAGAATCACATATACAGGCTGCATGCTGATCACTGACAATATTATTGCTCTGTGTGAATCTGTGACAACCAGAGTAAATGCCAGGGCCCCTCCCTGAAGGCACCATTTCACAATCTGCTGGAATTTTCCAATTACAGTGAACACACCTGTACAAATCCGACAAATCTGTGTCCCACCAGCCTTC
Organism: Hyla sarda; assembly: GCF_029499605.1. Taxonomy (NCBI): domain Eukaryota; kingdom Metazoa; phylum Chordata; class Amphibia; order Anura; family Hylidae; genus Hyla; species Hyla sarda. The sequence continues at coordinate 383,642,505 of NC_079190.1, read as the reverse complement.
AATAATGTATCACTTCACAGCCCAGCAACCTGTGGATTAGAATAGAATAATTCTTATATTACTGATATATTAGAGTGTGGTGTCCCAGCACCAATAGCTGTCCTGTGGCTTTGGACTGTTTTGGGCAGCTTGGCAGCACAAGGAGTTGGGCCCACCAAAAGACTTGCTGTTGTATTAATTATGGTTGTATTTGTGGTAGCTTGAGGGGTGTAGGGTATATGGGGGTGTAGCTGTGCGGTTACTAAAGGATGCTTGCTTAACCCATTCTATTCGTGACGCCAGGGTGAGGGCTATTCTCTGTATGCTTGTCCTACCGCCACCCTTCCCAAGAGCTATAGGGAGATAGGAAATAATTGATTGTCCACAACATAACATATATATATATGTATAACATATATATGTATAACATATATATATATATATATATATGTTTAACATAACGGTGCCCTGGCATCACAAAGTGATCAGGTATTTCTTCTAACACCCCGTGGCACCACAAGGGAATAGTTGTATCTAGATGAGGGCTAAATGAACATGAGACGCACTTTCAAGTCTATGGGAGTTGCAGAAGCAATTATGGCATATCCTGTGTATATACAAAAATACCTACAGGGGATATCTCCAAAACTGGAATTCCTTTTTAATAAGAACTAAAAAAATTGATGTATTCATCCAGATACATTAGGAAGTATTGTCCACTTCTTTAATATTCACCTGCTATCACGATTTAGCGACATTCTGTCTATATCCTGTATTGGGTAATATAAGAAATCTCTTGAATGTGAATATAAGATATCTCTTGACAGACGAGCTATAAAGGTCACATAAACACCTCATGTAAGTATAAAACATCACATGTGACACAGAGTAAAGTTGTAAAAAGTCTAAACTTAACTAAACAGTTAGAACATTATAGAGGGGGGGGGATTTATCAACTGGCATATGCTTGCAAAATTTTGTGCACAGTGTTTTTATTTGACATCTAAATTTGCACTTTTATGGGTTTTTTTTATGTTGCTTGCCCAGGATTTGTCATTTTTGTTGTTGTGCACTTTTAGGGGGCATTGTTACCTGATGCACTGGTTGTTGCAGTAGCGTTGCTATGGGGGGGGGGGGGGGGGGGCAGTACACTAGAATGGTGGAGTGGCAGCGGTCAGCTCCCGCTCCTCCATTCACTCATACGCTGCAGACACTTCTGGCTTGCAGCATGTGAACTACAGGGACGTGATCCTCGGCTCGCCGGTGCGAGGATGTCACATCATCATGCCTGCCCGAGATCCTGTTCCTGCGGCTCACATGCTGCAAGCCAGAAGCAAGGGAGAGACCTGCTCGTGGTAAAGTGGATTAGGTCAGTATAATTGTTGTTTTCTTTTACTATGTTTGGGGCACTATGGGGGCATTATACAGGGGGTATTATATCTGTGGGGCACAGGACAGGGGGCATTATATGTGAGGGGCACAGGACAGGGGACATTATAAGTGAGGGGCACATCACAGGGGGCATTATATCAGAGGGGCACAGGTGACAGGGTATTATATGTGAGGGACACAGGACAGGGGGCATTATATGTGGCACATGACAGGGGGAACTATATGTGAGGGGCACAGGATTACATGGGGGGAAGGACGAGGGCATTAGTATTTTATGGAGGGCACAGGACAGAGGGAATTATGTGGGGGGGGGGGAGAGGACGAGGCATTATCATTATGTGTGGGCACAGGACAGGGGGCATTATTATTATTATGTTGGGGACACAGGACAGGGGGGATTAATATGATGAGGGCACAGGACAGGGTACAGTGTGTGGTAGTATGATATTCAGAGGGTACAGTGTGTTGCAGTGTTATATTTAGAGGGTACAGTGTGTGGTAGTATTATATTTAGATGGTACAATGTGTGGTAGTATTATATTCAAAGAGTGCAGTGTGTGGTAGTATTATATTCAGTGGATACAGTATATGACAGGATTATATTCAGAGGGTACAGTGTGTGGCAGTGTTATATTCAGAGGGTACAGTGTATAGCAGTATTATATTCAGAGAGTGCAGTGTGTGGTAGTATTATATCCAGAGGGTACAGTGTATGGCAGTATTGTATTCAGAGGGTACAGTGTGTGGCAGTATTATATTCAGAGGGTGCAGTGTATAGCAGTATTATATTCAGAGGGTACAGTGTGTGGCAGTATTATATTGAGAGGGTACAGTGTATAGCAGTATTATATTCAGAGGGTACTGTGTGTGGCAGTATTATATTCAGAGGGTACAGTGTATGGCAGTATTATATTCAGAGGGTACAGTGTGTGGCAGTATAATATTCAGAGGGTACAGTGTATAGCAGTATTATATTCAGAGAGTGCAGTGTATGGCAGTATTGTATTCAGAGGGTGCAGTGTATAGCAGTATTATATTCAGAGAGTGCAGTGTGTGTTAGTATTATATTCAGAGGGTACAGTGTGTGGCAATTTTTTATTCAGAGGGTACAGTGTGTAGCAGTATTATATTCAGAGAGTGCAGTGTATGGCAGTATTGTATTGAGAGGGTGCAGTGTATAGCAGTATTATATTCAGAGAGTGCAGTGTGTGGTAGTATTATATTCAGAGGGTACAGTCTGTGGCAGTTTTATATTCAGAGGGTACAGTGTGTAGCAGTTTTATAGTCAGAGAGCGCAGTGTGTAGCAGGGTTATAATGATTATTGTTTTCATATTAAGGATCAGAATGCACTGACATAGTGAGGAGCCATTTGGGCGTCACATTCTGCAGAGAGATGATTTTTTCTGGATGAAGTCCCGGTGGTATGTACCATCTGAATTAGATAAGGGAAAGACTATAGAGAAGATGTCACCTGTAGTCACTGATATCATTGTGTATGCTGCTTGACTGTCCCATTAAAGCTGTAGTCACTTGTAAATTCTGCAGTAATAATGGGTGAAAAAACAATTTCCAGCATAACCTTACCACTGCTTAGGTCATACTGGAATATCATATGGATTATCATTTGATTATTAATACTGGAAATAATTTCTGCACACAACAGGCTGTCACAGCAGGCAAAAAAAAAATATTTGGGGGAAGGGTGTATGAGTATGGGGTGACACCATTTTTTACTGCATCGGGTGACACCGACCCTAGCAACGCCACTGAGTTATTGCGCTGAACATATCCAGGGGCTTTGCGCAAATTTATGAAGTGACCTGCGCCACATTATACATTTTGTGCAGCAACTGGGAATACTAAGCACCTGTGCAGCAGGTATCATACTGTGCACAAATATGCACTAATGGCTAATTCCCTTCTCATGGGTTACAAACTTCACAACCTTAGGTTGTAGACGAGACAATACCTTTACACAACTAGATACAATCATATAGGCTGCAGTGGCATCAGCACAGATATGCTATAACTCCCCTTTATACTGTACATTACCGTATTTTTCGCTGTAGAAGAAGCACTTTTTCTTCCACAAAATTGGGGGGGAAAAGTTGGTGCGTCTTATACGGCGAATACACACCTATCAGGTCGGTCCCTGCGGCCATCAAAGGCAGGGACCCGCGGCTAATACAGGATATCACCGATTGCTGCGGTGATGCCCTGTATTAACCGTTCAGACACGGCGATCAAAGCTGACTGCCGCGTCTGAAGCGAAAGTCGGGCTGTTCGGGACCGCTGCGGTGAAATCGCGGCGTCCCGAACAGCTTACAGGACACCGGGAGGGACCTTACCTGCCTCCTCGTGTCTGCTCCGTGCCAGGATCCCCTGCATGGCCGGAGCTCTCCTTCGACGTCATCACGTTTATCGCGCACGCCGTCCCATCATCCAATAGGAGCGGCGTGCGTAGCGACGTGATGACGACGACGGAGAGCATGGATCCCAGGGAAGAAGACGTCCGGAGCGTCGGGTAGTTCAAGGTTTTTTCCCTTAAGCTGGCCATACACATTTTACTCATGTCTAATGTGTATAGGAGTCTATAGAGAAGCTCATATCTATTACCATCCTCACTGTAAACAAGGACACCAGCGTAGAACACAAAAAATGGCCAAGGACATATTTTATAAAGCTATAAATGGCCGCCATGCCTACCAACTACAGTACAGACCCCTGAACTCTAACCTTCTCCACCCAAGCCCCCTGACATTCCTAACTCATACGCTTCCACTATAGCTACGCACCTCACTACTCATGGTAACTCCTGCTGGTCTGGACCCATCATAACCGCCTTATGGACAGCTTTACCCAGCTCGGAACTCTTATTGCCAAAACATGAACATTCCAGTAGTGCTTTTCCAGAATAATATAGAAACTAGTGCAAAGGGAACCGGGTGTATGAGTCTTTGTAACAAATGATTTTATCTGTCTCTTATCTTTATGACAAAGCACAAGATGATTTTGACTTTCTCTGACTCCTTTCTCTTTATCATCTGACATCAAACTGTATTACAGCTCTGGAGTCCAGTCAAAAGGGAAAACTGAGGTCAACAAATGAGTCGCTCCCCTTCCAAATAGGAAAATACTGAATTCCTCTGACATCCCCAGTGCATAATCTGGACACTCCTGCTCTGTTTAGTATGTCAGAATTGTTATATAATTGTGTTCACCAAAATGTGCCCATAGTATACCATTGACTTTACAATGACTTACAAATACACGAGACATTGAAGGAAAACCACTATGTACATGTGCTGCCTGCACAGTGCAAATCATAAAATAGAGACTCTTTGGGTATTGTTTTTTACAAAACTCACGCTGGGAGAGCTCTGTTCTCATTCAAGAAAGGAAGTAAAAACTACTTTGGGTCATAGGGAGAGGTTTCAGAATGTGCCCTGTCCAAACTCGATCCCTCCCATCACGTAAGTTTAACATCATAGCTGTCAAATCCATATTCACCACCTTCTGTATCTATTTAAGACTAAGTTAAAACCGTATTTGTGCTGTATGTCTGTTGCATACTGAACTGTATTGTACAGTATGCTTTTAGTTACTTTGTTCAGGTGTTTATATGTGACATCATTGTAGGTTATGCCCTATGTTCAACTTCTGCCCAAAAGCAAACATGGATGCCGGTCCCTGACTAGATCATAGCAGATACTCAGGTGATAGCTTCACACCAGTAATACAGTGTTGAACAACAACAAAAAAGGTTTGACAAATTGGGAATGTCAGTAGTGGAAATTTAAAGGGGTACTACGCCCCTAGACATCTTATCCCCTAACTAAAGGATCCCGCCGCTGGGGACCCCCGCGATCTCACTGCTGCACCCGGCTTTCGTTTATAGCATCGGGCTCCGCACCGAAGGCTCATGACGTCACGGCCATGCACCCTCGTCACTGCCGTGCACCAAATATCTGGGGTGCCGCAGCTGAGAACACGGGGGTCCCCAGCGGCGGGACCCCTGTGATCAGGCATCTTATCCCCTATCCTTTGAAAAGGAGATAAGATACCTAGTAGGGATCGACCGATATCGATTTTTTAGGGCCGATACCGATAATCTGTGACCTTTCAGGCCGATAGCCGATAACTTATACCGATATTCCGGTATAAGTTATTGGCTATTCCCCCCCCACCCCAGAAGCCGCTGCAGATCAGTGATTTAAAGTGGGCTTTTGTGGGGCCAGAGACCGCCGCTGCTGCCCGCTTCTCTCCTCCTGCCTGTCCTGGGGTCCTCCCTAGTCCAACCACCACCGCCGCTGCCCCATTGCCTCCCCCATACCCAGTTTTATAATTACCTGTTCCTGGATCCCGGAGTCCGCGCTACTTCTGGCTCTGACGTCGCGTTGAGGACGTCACTCAACATTGCGCAGCACAGCGTGCAGGACGCTGCAGGACGTCGCAGGAGCCAGAAGTAGTGCGGACCCCGGGAACAGATAATTATAAAACCGGGGATGGAGTAGGCAATGGGGCGGTAGTCTCGGGGAGGGGAGGCAGGACAGGGCATTATCGGTCGGCATATCGGCAAGGTAATTGCCGATACCGATAATGTCCAAAATCGTGAGTATCGGCCAAACCGATAATCGGTCGATCCCTAATACCTAGGGTCGGAGTACCCCTTAAAGCTAAGTTTTGACTTCATTTTTTGTGGCCCAAGAAAAAGCTAGAAAAAAATGTCACAGCATTTTCCCGTGTTTGGTGTTTTTCTGGCGTTTTTTGCCTTTGAGTGGAAATTGCATGCTTGGCCCCTTTGACATTTTTTAAAAATTTATTGGGTACCAAAAAAAAAATAAAATAAAAGGATGCAGTAGTGATGGAAAAAAATGTAGTAGTAGTTCCTGTACTAATAGCCAGATCACCCCATATCTATACAGCGCTCATATCTTTGCACTATACTCCGGGCCGGCCAGTGATGTGAATAGAAACTCACATCACTCATTCATATTTTACGCCCAGAGTGGGGATTGGCCAAAAAGAGAGAAAAAAACGTCCAAAGGATTAAAAAAACGCCAAACTGAAAAACACAAAGTGGGAAAAGAATTTTCTGATTTCTCATTAATTCACAGCTAACATCTGGCGGCAGAATTTTTTCAATGAAAAAACGCCATAGGGGCCGTTTTGGCGTTTTTTGGGGGAAAAACAAGTGGAAACTTGCTGGTAGAGCCTGACAACAGGTGAGGATACCATTCCAAGAGACTGTTAGTGAGTTAGCACTGAATAACCTGACGTCCAGGATCTAAAGTATCGAACCCTTTACCCTTAGGGTATGTTCACATTACGGAATCTCCACTCGCTAAATTCAGAGAGCGGAGATTCTTTCTGGTGGCCGCCAATGAAAATACTTCGGCGGTAGGACTGCGGGGCACTGCTCCGTCACCATTGATGGCTATGCAGTGCTTGCAGACTTTTGTGCGGAACAATTTCAGCGGCGGAATTGTCCGCTGCTGAAATTCCACAGTGTGAACGGGTCTTGTGGAAAACCCATTCACACTGATGGGAATGTTCACTGCGCAGAATTCCGCAGTGTGAACATGCCCTTAAAGGGATATTCCAAGACTTTAATACTGATAGCTATACCTAGGATAGGCCATCATAGAAAACCAAAATGGGCCTCCACCATGGTTTCAAGGTTTTGCTACCCTAAAGACAGAAGCAAGTTTTGGCTACAATGCGGAATCCTGATCAATTTGTATCTACCCAGTATCATAGGGGATGACACAAAGTAAAGCTGGGTAATCTCTTTCCATGGGCCCCATTGAAGCTGCATGGTGGGCCTTTGTGGTATGTACACCCTTGGCTATCAGTATTCGTTTGGTTGGGACCTGACTCTTGGTGATCCCACTGATCAGCTGACTCAAAAGTCTATGGTGCTCTAGCGAGTGCCGCTTCTTGTTCATTGTTTACCAGACACAGTGCTGTATAAGTTGCAGTGGCTGTATCAGGTACTGCAACTTTGCTGTGCTGGATCTCCATTCAGTCCAGTGTAAGAACTGGTGGCATCACCAGGGGACTTAGTCTCACATTTTCTCACACAAATGTGCTGTGTAAAGAACTCTAAATAACCTGAGGGACACCTATGCTTCATTATGAACCATGCTATATGGGTAACTTTCTCACTTTACAATGTGAATCAACCTACTGATAAAATTAATATCCTGTTTTATCTTTGTTATAAATAAAGCTCCAGATACTTATCTCTTATATAGAATTACCGTATGTGATTCAACAAATACAGAAAATGAAAACACAGGGAAAGAAGGGAGTGGCTGCACCTTCTTAGAACAAATAGTCCTCACATTTATACTGAAGCCTTACCATAATAACTCTCATTCTGTCAGCAGCGAATGAAAACTCCCAAATGTTGTCATTATCGTATTTGTCAATCTGCTTACTATAGAACAGAGGTAGATTCACTCAGTGATGTCGCATAGAGAAACTGCGAACGAAAAACACTACAGCCTGATATCCTGCGCATCACCACCCCATGGCCCACTTACATCTGCCTACCCAGTTGAACAGTTACTAGATAAAGAGAAGATGGGTTGGACTTACCTGGGCTCTTGCCATGCTGGGCAACGCCCCCTTGGCACTTTAGCCTTATTTGTATATTAATAAAATGGCTTAAAGGGGTATTCCGGTCAAAAACATTTTATCCCCTATCCAAAGCATAAGATGTCTGATTGCAGGGGGCCTGCTGCTGAGACCCCCCACGATCTCCCTGCAGCACCCGCATTCTATGCGGATGCTGAATCTCCAGTTTCGGAAATCTCCAGGTTTCCAGGACAGGGGACGTGACGTCACGCCACGCCCCCTCCATTCATGTCGTCACGCCCCCTCCCATAGACACGAATGGAGGGGGCGTGGCGTGACGTCACATCCCCAGTCCTGGAAACCCGGAGGTTTCCGAAACAAGAGACGCAGTCCCCGCATAGAATGCAGGTGCTGCAGGAAGATTGCGGGGGTCTCAGCAGCTGGCCCGCCGCGATCAGACATCTTATCCCCTATCCTTTGGATAGGGGATAAAATGTTTTTGCCCGGAATACCCCTTTAAATGTCGTCATTGGAGAGGACTATTGAAACAACAAATATCTAATCTGTCCCTCAAAACTCTTAGAACATAACAGCTTCTGGTGGGATCAGTGATCAATTCCAAATGTTGTCATTATTATGTTTGTCAGTCTGCTTTCTATAGGTGTAGATTCAGATAAAGGTGTAGATTCAGACAAAGCCACCGCAATGCTTCAAATACCGTGATCAGTATTGATGGGTTAATGGCGGGCACCCATGTAATCGCTGAAGTCCGCCATTACCGGTGGGTCCCCAGCTGCTGATAGCATCAGCGACCCACTGTGCATGAACAGAGCACAGCTCCTGCACTCCCTTCGTGTACAGGTCGTAAATGTACATCCTGGTGCACAAAGTACCCAGGCATCAGTATATATTTTGCATATTTCGTTCAGTGTTGATAAAAACTTTTGACAGTGTTGATAAAAACTTTTGACAAGTCACAAAGACACGTAAAAAATTTTGAGCGGTCATGGTGTTCAGACTCCATCGATTGTTAGAGCTGGGAGAAGCACAGTGCTGAGCCCTTCACTCCCCAGCTGGCTGGTCTACATGATGGAGAAAGGCCAAGGAGCCAGAGATGTTAATACAATACTGATACCTTTATTTTTAAACAGGGTGAGGCTTTGGCTGGCAGGAAACTTTGCTGCCTCGTCTTAGAAGGTCACCTCTTTCACTTGCAAATGAGATTTTTATTATTCCCACAGAATGTAAATGTCAATGAACTGTCACAGCCACATACAGGGGTGTTGCAGAACAACTATTGTGTGATACTGTCATGTGCCATAGAAAAGATGAATCCCCTTGAAAATGTTGGCAACCACATTGGTTATAACATAGTGTGGCACAAGTCCTAATACCAGAATGCAGTCATGCAGTACACCGGTATATCATTTACAGCATCAGATTATAGGGAGGGCATAAACAGCAATTTGCCTGGAGCCTCTAAAACCTGTTCCCCTCCAGCACTTCCAATACACTCCTGTGAAAAAAGAAATCACTGTGTACTTCCAACTATATTATTGTTATGCAACTTTTATTACTAAGGTTCAGAGCTCTAACCTCCTTGTATGAAGCTCTGATGCCTCGCCCGCTAAGAAATGCAGAAGTTGAGCATGAAATATTTAAGGGTGATAGGCGGATGACCTACCTTATCTCCTATTGGCCGATTAGAATTCAACATGCTTTACTTTGTTTTCCTCAGTGGCAGTGGGGACGGTGGGTCTGTATATAAAATGATACGGTGACTGGGGAGGGGCCTTTTAAAATCTATTGCCTAGGGGCTGATACCAACTTTCATCTGGCCACGGTAAGTTCCCTGTGCAGCTCCTGTGTATCGAGAAATACTTTGCAGATATTGACAAACCCAGTTATGGGGTAATTTATGTGAAAAAAATGCAGCTCAACGTGAACAATGAGGAAGGTTTATCTAATTCCATATGTTTTATGGTAGAAGTATTGCAAAACCTCCTTGAGAAGACCATGGTCTTCTCAAAGAAAAAAAAAGCTTGATGGACTGAAAATCCTTAAAGAGGTACTCCAGCCCTAGACATCTTATCCCCTATCCAAAGGATAGGGGATAAGATGTCTGACTGCAGGGGTCCCGCTGCTGGGGACCCCCGCGATCTCCCTGCTGCACCCAGCATTCGTTTAGAGCGTCGGGTGCAGCGCCCGAGGCTCGTGATGCCACGGCCGTGCGCCGCTCGCGACATCATGGCCACGCCCCCTCAATGCAAGTCTATGGGAGGGGGGCATTACGGCCATCACTCCCCCCTCCCATAGACTTGCATTGAGGGGGCGTGGCTATGATGCACAAGCAGGGCGTGACCGTGACATCACGAGCCTCTAACCCGCATTACCAGTCTTCCAGCATGGAGTGAAGTTCGCTCCGAGCACCGGATGTCTGGGGTGCTGCAGCTGAGATCGCGGGAGTCCCCAGCGGCGGGACCCCCACAATCAGACATCTTATCCCCTATCCTTTGGATAGCTGATAAGATGTCTAGGGGTGTAGTACCCCTTTAACACAAAATCTGGTCTGGATAAGTGGGGGTCTTCTCAAAGAGGTGGTCTTCGGAGAAGTTTAACTTTTTTGGCTTTAAAAAGTTTTCGGGTGATAAAAACAACTTTCAACCTCCGACCTGTCGACCTCCACATAGGATTGCAAATTGTTCTTTTACAATTGTTCTAGAAAAGCATAAGGTTATTTTAGTACCATAACTGTAAAGTTGGCTTTACAGGTAGCGATCTCTCTTTCAATTCAAACATTTTACATTCTTTATGCAGAATATACAAAAAAGAAGGTTGCAGCAGCACTCTTGGTCAAAAAATGGAGGCTCTTAGCACACCTTTTGATCAAAACGTGTCCCCCATCCACCACGTGGAGGTGGCCTCATTTCAGACCTCATTCAGGGTATATTTGTTCAGGTTAGTTCCTGGTTGTTTGCACCTTGTAGTGCAGTAGCTTCTTATACAGTATATACAAAGACACTAAACTTACAGTGAGTTAGGGACACACCACACAGCACCTACGGGATTAGTCACATGTGACGTGGAGGACACTATGATGAAGTCATTTTCCAGCATCCATACCTAATTACCTGTGAATAATACATTTCTTGTCCCCAGACTTTCTGTTTTTATGTTCTAGCAACATATCTGATACTAGGAGTCTCTCTTGGCTCTGGTGACACATACAGTCCAGTGATAATTTTGCCTAGAAGATGGGGGAGGTAAGGGGTGGGTGAAACCACTCATTGTTGTGACAAACACAGAATCCAGCTCAACTGGTTTCATGGCTCCTGGTGAGTTTCTGTGAGATGGAGAACTGGATTAATGCAGACAAACTCCTCCCATGGGTGTCAGGGATATATGTATCCTACTTTGATCACATCTCACACTTACATCCTTATCAGCCAAGCTACAACATCCTTCTTATTCTTCAGCTCAGCAAGGAAGAAGAAAGCAATGGCCTCCTTAGGTCTGCAAGTCCTGGGCATTGCCCTTTCCATCGTAGGCTGGCTGGGCTCCCTGGTCTGTTGTGCTCTCCCCATGTGGAGAGTGACTGCCTTTATCGGTAACAACATTGTGGTGGCCCAAATCATGTGGGAAGGACTATGGATGAACTGCGTGGTGCAAAGCACTGGACAGATGCAATGCAAGATCTACGACTCCATGCTTGCCCTGCCCCAGGATCTTCAGGCAGCCAGAGCCCTCATTGTCATAGCCATCGTTGTTGGTCTCCTGGGAGTTATGTTGTCCATTATTGGAGGCAAGTGCACCAATTGCGTAGAAGATGAGTCCGCAAAAGCCAAGGTCATGATTGTCTGTGGAATTATTATGATCGTGGCTGGAATCCTTACCCTGATCCCTGTCTCCTGGTCTGCAAACAACATCATCAGGGACTTCTACAACCCACTGGTGATGGAAGCACAGAAGAGAGAGCTGGGGGCATCACTGTACATCGGATGGGCTGCAGCTGCCCTGTTCATCCTAGGTGGTGGAATGCTGTGCTGCAACTGCCCACCAAGGGATCAGAAACCCTACTCTGCCAAATATTCAGCAGCAAGATCTGGGCCAGCCAGCAACTATGTGTAATGAGTTATTAAGAACTAACGGACATTGAACATTAATCCGTCATTTTTTTTGTCTTTTCCTGATATTTGGACACAGACTGTAGCGTGGGTCTCCCCACAGAGTTCTGCCATGATTTTGGTCGTTTCTTTGCTCTGAGACAAGCTACAACTGCACAAGCCCTTCAGAAAAACTCTGTTTTTTCCCCTGTCCAGCAGAGGGTGCTGCCATTTGTTAGTCAGATAATGAATGAAGAGAATAGTAAACTCTAACTTGGGTGGAAGTTGTGCAACTGGGGTTTTAGGCGACCTGCTAAAATATTGGGCTACATAGGTGCATACAGGCACTGTGCCATACTTAGTCTGGGGTCAGCAACATTGAAAAAGATCAAAGCCACAAAGCCCAAGAACTGTGCAAAAGCTGTGCATGTTGTGAAAAAAGGGAACTCAGGGAGCAGAAAATGTTCAGGTGAAATATTGAGTCAAGGGAGGGTGGGAATAATGGGACATACTTGAGATTCATGTAATAGTGATTTATAATGAGATCCAATGGAGGTTGCAATATTTCAGTATTTCATGTCGCAAAACCTCCTGTGCTCTTGGCTGAACTGCAACTCCCATCTAAACCTGAGAGGTGTTGTAGTACAGACAGACACTTTTGGGTTCTTGCTATAAGTGCTTTTCTTCCAAATTGAAATGTGAGCTGTACATTAGAAACTTGGCCTTTTAGGATGCTTTTAATGCTGTATGTATATTTAAGAAAATGCATACCATAGCGGGTCTGTACATCAAAGTATAAAATGTCTCTTGATTCCTTCGCCCTCTCCTTACCGATAAAGAGTGATCACAACTTACTGTGCATGCACAATTTCTCTATCTGTGCTTTTTTCACAATATCGACACGTGTCAGTGAAGAAATATAAATGTATATTGCTGTTTTTTTTAACCTATTATTTTTATATGTTTTAATAAATGTTTATGCTGTTTAGATTCTAAAAACAGTTTCTAAAATAAACAAAAAAAAAATCACTTTTAACCAAACTTCTTGTAGAATTGGATTTCTTTGTGAAATGTTGGAAAAGGGAATACTTGGAATTACAGGGTTGCCCGCATTTGCATGACAGTATTTGTATGGGATATGTTTTTTTTTTTTTAAAGGTTAGTGAAGGTCATGAGTCAGAGGCTATGTTGTGAATGCAAATAGAAACTTTTATGATATTATCTCCGTCTCTTCCTCTGTCTTTCTTTCTAGTGATACAGTACATAGCACTCCCTAAATAATAATAATTAAAAAAAATACCAATGATATTAGATAGCATGTTCCTTCATCTCTGTCTGGCTGCAGGTAATTATTTGGCTTATTAAAAAAAATTAGTTGATAATGAAATGAAATGATAGGATCTTTACGCTCTCTTCTCTGTTGTTGATCTAGGATGTGGTTACGGGGAGTTGGCAGGGTATATGTCCTAGGTGCCAAAAAACCTGTTGTTGGATTCCCCTACATATTACATCTGACTACTGGGGGGTCTCAGCAGTGGAACAACACATGGACAGCTCATCATTAGAGGACTCTTCTAGCAAAAGGGAGTGTCCCCTTTAAAGTGTTCTATGTGTTTGTGTGTATGAACGTTACCATATGTTATGTACTACGCTGCAGGCTGTGTATAGTGATACAAGTCTGTGTATTAACATTAACATGCTTCAAAACAGAAGCTGCAATTTTTTTTTTTTGGTATTTTATATTACTGTAGTAGTATAGTTACTGTGTAGCTCACAGGGCTCTGGAGCAAGAATGCTCTTTATGGTCATACATAAATATTAGAAGATCTATCTACATCTATATACAGCTCAAATTGTAGTAGGCAGCACAACCCAAGGTGAGGAGGTGTAGAGAGGGTGACGGCGGTACAGACCCGGTCATAGTCTCTCCAGATAATGCATACACAGAGAATCCGCAGCACTCCAGGGATAATTCAAAAGTGGTTTATTATCCCATGCAACACAAGTGATACAACGTTTCACTGGTCTCTCACCGGCTTTCTTATGCATGCTTGAGAAAGCCAGTGAGAGACCAGTGAAACATTGTATCACTTGTGTTGCATGGGATAATAAACCTCTTTTGAATTATCCCTGGAGTGCTGCGGATTCTCTGTGTATATCTATATACCGATATGCATCAGGAATGTTTTCAGAACCTTTTTTTTTTCTTTGTTATGTTTTGGCCTTGTACTAAAATCAAATCAAAATGAAAGTTTCCCCTATCATCCTGCTCTAAGTACTAAGTAATCCACAGTGACAAAGTGAAAACTGAATGATAGAAATGTTTACTAATGGGGATTATATGGGGGTGAATCCCATTTGAGGAATCATATTTTTTGACAAAATCTACTAAAAATCTGTTTACTAGTAAGATGTTATAATAAAATCAAGTAATCTAATGGCAGCATAAGTGAGAATATACATTTCATAAATAATCTTCTGGAATAGCCAATAACATTTAAAGGAGTACTCTGGGGGAGCAAAGTATTTTCAAAACAACTGGTGCCAGAAAGTTTTTTTTTTTTTTTTTTTTATTATAAATTTGATACATACAAAGTCCATTAATGCTTACATCATTATCATAAAGCAAAAAAACAAAAAAACAAAACCCCTCCCCTTCCCTTTTCCCTCCCTCCCCTTAAGACAGCCTGCCCGAAATCCAATGACTTCCTTCCTTTCCCTACTCCTCTCTTACTCTTTACTCCTTTTCACTATCTGCTTTCTCCTTTCTCCCAGGGTAGCCATTTATTCTCGATTTTTTTATTTCTTTCACTGTCCTTGAACCACAACAACTCATAAGTTCTAACCTTATTTATACCTCCTAACCATTCATCCCTTGATGGAACCGCTGGGGCCAACCATTTCCTAAGAATCAAATTCTTTGCCACTCCTAATACTCCAAGTATAAGATCAGCATGCTTAGTTCCCATTGTTCCTAGTCCATAAATTGCAACCTTTGGTTTAAAGAGCAATACCACCCCTATTCTAGCTTTAATAGTTTCAAATACTACACTCCAAAATTTTAGCAACTTCGTGCAATTCCATACCATATGTAACCAATTACTTCCCTCAAACCCACACTTGGGGCATAGTGCATTTTCCCTAACATTAATTTTATACAAAAATTGCGGTGAGTACTGTGCCCGATATACTAACATCAAAAAAGACACCCTATTATTTGCATTGATCGTTGTTCTTCTAATATTCTTTAACACCAATTTCCACTCTTCTTCTGAAATTCCACCTATATCCAGTGCCTGTCCTAACTGTTTGACTACGTCCTCCCAACCCTTCTGACCTAACATTTTATATAAAGTACTCATTATTTTCTTTTTCCCCCCCTGTGCACTTTTAATATATTCTGTAATGTGATAACACCCTACCTTTAATTTCCCTTTCGGTTCTTCCTGTCCCAAGGCATCTTTTAACTGTACATAACCAAAGTAATTAGTATTTTTTAGATTAAAGCGTTCACTCAAACATTCCCAATCTATTATTTCCCCATTTGTGCAAACCTGCTCTAACAACCTAATTCCTTTATCTTCCCAATTCACATATTCTGCGATTTTCTTTATTTCTGGGAAGTTCTCATTTTCCCATAATGGGGTACACCACACACTACTCATTATCACTGTTGCTGACTTCATACTATCCCATACTTGTACCAATAAATCTTTAGCTATGTTCTCCTCTTCTACACCCTTCTTCAAACTCCCACTCTCCAACCACTCCCATATGGACCCATATTTCTTACACCCCCTTTTCAAATAATCCAACAGTGTTTGTTGCTCTTGAATAACCAATGTTAGTTGGGATGCTATGAAGTATTGCTGAAAATTTGGGAGACCCAGCCCTCCTTCCTCTAAGGGATGGTACAAATATTGACTCTTGATCCTGACTCTTTTTCCACCCCATATAAGATTGTTTAATATACTTTCCAATTTTTTGCTGCGGATTCTCTGTGTATATCTATATACCGATATGCATCAGGAATGTTTTCAGAACCTTTTTTTTTTCTTTGTTATGTTTTGGCCTTGTACTAAAATAAAATCAAAATGAAAGTTTCCCCTATCATCCTGCTCTAAGTACTAAGTAATCCACAGTGACAAAGTGAAAACTGAATGATAGAAATGTTTACTAATGGGGATTGTATGGGGGTGAATCCCATTTGAGGAATCATATTTTTTGACAAAATCTACTAAAAATCTGTTTACTAGTAAGATGTTATAATAAAATCAAGTAATCTAATGGCAGCATAAGTGAGAATATACATTTTATAAATAATCTTCTGGAATAGCCAATAACATTTAAAGGAGTACTCTGGGGGAGCAAAGTATTTTCAAAACAACTAGTGCCAGAAAGTTCAATAGATTTGTAAATTAGTTCTATTTAAAAATCTTAAGCCTTCTAGTACTTATCAGCTGTATGTTCAATAGGAAGTTGTGTAGTTCTTTTCAGTCTGACCACAGTGCTCTCTCCTGCCACCTCTGTCCATGTCAGGAACTGTCCTAAGCATCAGGCTTTAGGAATTTACTACTGCTCTGGACAGTTCCTGACATGGACAGAGGTGTCAGCAGAGAGCACTGTGGTTAGACAGAAAAGAACTATACAACTTTTACTGGCGTATACAGCAGCTGATAAGTACTGGAAGGATTAAGATTTTTAATTTACAAATCTGTATAACTCTCTGGCACCAGTTAATTTGAAATTTCCCCCCCTCTGGAGTACCCCTTTAAGCATAGGTGTCTCCACACTACGATTTCTGACCATAGGGTATATGTGTTTAGACTTCCTAAAGCATGGTGTGCTGCACTTTAGGGTCAGAATTTAAATACATATACGTTCAAAAAATTTCTTGAATTTAGTTACTAGCCATTAAAGTCTTTGGGGCCTTTGCTCTTTGTGCAGATAAGTTGGCATCCGACATGTCAGCATATTATGGCATGAGTGCACCCTGGGTGAAAAAGAAAAATGAATGTTCAAGTAGCGGAATGTTGGTGGGCCTGGGTTGCAGTATTTTGTGCTGGTGTAGTACTACCATTGTACTGAAAACACCATAAATTGGTTATAAGCACCTTTTTCAGTTTTTCGCTCAGTTGTTATTATAAAGACAGACATGGATTTTGTCAGAGGGGTCATGTAGTAAAAATGTTCATTTACGTGCGGTAGAGAACTGCAACCACTAGCAAATTTGTTGGTAATGGGAAGAGTTTAGAAAAACCGTAAGAAATAATTCTAAGCCTAGAATTGGCAGGTAGAGAACATGCACACTTGCCAGTAAAAAAATAAAAAAAAATAAAAAATAAAAGATTCCTGAGGAATGATGGGGGGGGGAAGTATTTGTGAAAACCTGTTTAGCAAGACCCCTGCAGCATGTGTATTTTTAGCCTCTTCATTGCTTTGCTTTCTACAGTGAAGGTTTCCTCTCTCCCTGCTCCTTTCCTCTCCATAGAAGAACAGCTAATACAATGTAGGCTTTGTAGTGCTGTGTAGGTTAATGACCGACCCTGACCCGTGGCCCCCATCACCGCATCACAGGTTGAAATTGAGATCTAGAGCAAGGCATTTTTGGGGCCTATTTGGCCATCACGCCCCCTCCCATAGACATACATTGAGAGGGCGTGGCCGACCCCCGCAGCGCGAAAACAGCATTCGGAACATTTACTTCCAAACGCTGGCCAGTGGAATACCCCTTTAAGGCCCTGTGGGAGGGCATCCGAGCTTCTAATGGTGCATTTGTAACTAATAATAATAATAATATTTATTTATATGGTGTCTAGGCCAAATTCCAAAGGCACAAAGTGCTTTATTGATATGATGGTCCAGCCATGTTTTATAAATAGGCTAGGTTACATACAGGAGGGTGTACCAGTCACTAGCTGATCTCCAAATATCTAAAGTGCATAAAGAGTAGGGGGAGACTGCTGAATATTGAGGTTTTGATATCTCCAAGACCCAGGGGTCTCAAAAGGGGCAAAGTGGTTGTAGTGGAGGCCAATTAGGGAATGTTATAGGCCTGCCTGAAGAGATGTGTCTTTAGGGCACTTTTAAATCTGTGGATGTTGGGTTTAAGTCTGAGAATTTGGGGTATCGCATTGCAGAGAACAGGGTCAGCATGAACAAAGTCTCGTAGACAGGAGTGAAAGGTTCGGATTATAGGGGATGTTTGTGTAAGATCATTAGCAGAGCAGAGAGAATGTGTTGGATGATAAACAGAGATGAAAGCGGGGGGTTAGGGAGGTGCAGCACGGTGGAGAGCTATGTGGGTGAGAATGAGGATTTTGTACTGTATTCTGGACTGAATGGGTAACCAGTGTAGTGAGTGGCACAGGGGGAGGCATTGATGTTACAGCTGGAAAGAAAGAGGAGTCTGGCTGCAACATTCAGGATGGACTGAAGAGGGGAGAGTTTAGAGAAGAGAAGGCCTATGAGTAAAGAGTTACAATAGTCAAGGCAGGAGTGTATCAAAGCAACAATAAGAGTTTTAGCTGTTTCAGTAGTGAGAAATTAGTGCAGGTGACAAGAACATGAAAAAGACTGAATATAGGGTGTGAAAGACACATCAGAGTCTAGTATAACTCCAAGACAGTGAACTTGTCGCTCGAGAGTTATGGTAGTACCACACACCAAGATAGAAATGTCAGATTTTGATATATTAGTCGTTGGAGAGAATACAAGAATTTCAATTGTAGAAAGATTATGTTTCAGATATAAGGAGTAGGGATCAACAGATATCGGCTTTTTAGGGCCGATACCGATAATCGGTGGAGGTTAGGGCCGATAGCCGATAACTTATACTGATATTCCGGTATAAGTTATCGGCTATTTATCCCCCCTCGACACCACTGCAGATCATTGATTTAAAGCGGGCGCTTTAAATCAATGCACTGCAGTGGCTTTAGAGGTGCCATAGGCCGCCGCCGCCACCCGCTTCTCTCCCCCTACCTGTCAGGGTGGTCCGGGCCATCCTTCCTTCCTGTAGTGTCCGGCGGCATTCCGGGTGGAGGGTGAACCGGTCCGGGCTGTCCTTCTTCTCCGGGGGTCATCTTCTCCACTCCGGGCAGGCTCCAGCCTAGTACGCTGCATAGACGCCGCTGCGCAGTGATGCCCGTGCGCAGCAACGCACCTGACGTCACTGCGTAGCGGCGTCTATGCAGCGTACTAGGCCGGAGCCTGCCCGGTAAGTTTAATTTTTTTTATTGACTCGGAGGGTGGGGGAGGGGCCCGACCGGTATAGCGGTATGGGCAAAAATCCATACCGGTATACCGCCCAGCACTACCGGTGGGGGGTGCGACGTGGTGCCGTGGGTCGGGGGGGTGCTCGCGGTGCCGTGGGTCAGGGGGGGGGGTGGTGATGGTGGTACGGGGGGTCGGGGCATTATCGGCTTATCGGCAAGGTAATTGCCGATGCCAATAATGCCCAAAATTGTGATTATCGGCCGATAATATCGGCCATACCGATAATCGGTCGATCGCTAATAAGGAGGACTTGATGTTGGAAACAACAGAGAGACAGTCACTGGTATTTTGTAGAAGTGCAGGGGTAATGTCACTGGAAGAGGTATAGAGTTGGGTGTCATCAGCATAGAGGTGGTACTGGAAACCAACTACTGATAATTATTCCAATGGGGGATGTGTAGAGAGAAAAGAAAAGAGAATCCAAGACTGAACCCTGGTAAACCACAACAGCAAGGGGAACAGGATTAAAAGTAGAACCAGAAAATGAGACACTTAAGGAGCAGTCAGAGAGGTAGGAAGAGACTGTAGAGAAGGAGTTGTTGATCCATAGTGTCAAAAGCCGCAGAGAAATCTAGGAGAATCAATAGAGAGAAATTGCCATTAGATTTAGCATTCAGAAGACCATTAGTGACTTTGTTTAGGGCCCTTTCTGTGAAGTGCAGGGTGCGGAAACGAGACTATAAGGGTCAAGTAGCGAGTTCTCAGTGAGATAATGGATTAGGCGGCAATAGACCAAGCGTTCCAAGAGTTTGGCGATGAAGGGGAGATTAGAAACAGGTTGATAGTTAGCTGGCAAACTTTGTTGTGTAATGATAGGGCTAAAAAAAGGAAATAAGAAACAAAATGCAAAATTGGATGTCAACGTGACAGTGTAGTGGTGCCTTGCTTTGACTCCAACTTGTGACATGTGAAGAGTAGCCTTAACTTCTGAGTTGGACTGAATCTAATCTGATATTTGCAGTCACCACTTCATATGAGGACGGTGCTGAAGCGAGGAGCCTAAAATGTGTGTCTGGCTGATTCTGCTGTGACAAGACTTTGTCGAGAGATGGAGAAAAAAATTAAAGGAGTACTCCAGCACAAAATAACTTATCCCCTATTCAAAGGATAGGGGATAAGTTATAGATCGCAGGGGGTCCGAGCGCTTGGACCCCCCGGGATCTCCTGGACGGGCTGCCGGAAGTGAAGTTTCGACCCCAGCAGAAAGCCGCGGAAGACACTCCCCCTCCATGTATCTCTATGGGATTCATGGAGGGGGCTTGTCGGCCGCCGCGTCATGCGGGGACGGAACGCCCCCTTTCCTGTATATTGCCGCGGCCCCGTACCGAAGATCGCGGGGGCCCCAGCGCTCGGACCCCCCGCGATCTATAACTTATGCCCTATCCTTCGGATAGGGGATAAGTTATTTTGCACTATAGATGTCCTTTAAAAGTGAATGACTCACATCAAAAAAAAAAGTCACCTGTGATTCACTTGGAGAAAACTTTAGATGTGATTTACTTGGAGAAGACGTCACCTGTGATTCACTGATGTAACTGTAAGCACTTATATGGTATGCAGTGCTGTCTAGTGTTGGTGTCTACCTGTATATGGGCATTGTATGTGGATCTTTGCATAGTGGACTTTATTCAATAGCAGTGGGGGCGTATTAGTGGTGGTAGTGGTAATGGTGTGGAGGTATTATTTGTCCCTTGTATATTGGTATTATTGGAAATATTGATGTAAATTTACAGGATTTGGACAGTTACCGTATGATGGTGATATGTATGGTGATAATATTCTTCTTGTATACTGGTATTATTGATAATATTGGTCTCAGCATACAGGATTTCTGCATGCAATGCCACCATTTTTTCAAGCATTGCCACCATTTTTTACTATAATGGTATGCTTAGCCATTTTACTGGGATTGGATCTTTAATGGTGTTCCCATTTCATTTAAACATTTGTCGAAGTAGTGTTGTATTTCTTCTGTGACATATATATATATATATATATATATATATATATTTATGTATTTTAATATATATAGACAGGTTAATATAGGTGTGTGTGTAGATATATATGTGAACCGGATGATGCGTCATTGACGCGAAACAGCCTGTCGTTCCTAGATGCCCCTGCTGACGGCTTTGCGCCGACTTCCCTTTCTGCACCGTAGTGATGTCCATTACTTGTCACGATAGAAGTTTCGTTAAACCTTCATGGATTTGCTTTTCCCGTGAGTGGAATGCAGGAAGTCTTTTTTTTCTTATTGGGGTTTGTTTGCTTGGCTTCTCTTGCTTGCACGCACTTACCTGGCACCCCGGCTTGGACTCAAGCAGTGGCTTTGTTCACATGGCAGTGCCTATTCAGCTCTATTTGGATCTCTCTCTCTCTCTCTCTCTCTCTCTCTCTCTCTCTCTATATATATATATATATATGTATATATAGCAACAGAAGAATGCAGCAGCACACTGCCAGCACAAAGATATAGTTGAAACATGAATATGCAGTTAAAACATGGAGAGCTATACAGCTATGGTGTAATAGATGCAAATGTGAAACTATGAAATAGTGAGGCACTTAGCTCGCAAATTTGTCTCCGCCGGCGGTCAAATAGCTTCGACCGTTATATATATATATGGCTTTGTAAAGTGCTAGGTCTGTGAGCAACAGCTTTTGGCTGGCACAATGACGCAATGCTGTGGGGCTGGTATGCAATTATTTCCAGGGTTGGTTTTTATCCCCAGTCCAGCCATGTTTGTGGGGACACAAGTGGGACATAACTACTATATGAGGTCACAAGAGAGACCTTACTACTATATGAGGGCCAAAGGGTGACTTAACTACTATATATGAGAGCACAAGGACTTATCTACTATAATGGGACACAGGGGCGACCCAACTACTATATAGATGCACTACTATACAAGTGGGACTTAAAATGCATTCAGAAAGTCTTCAGACCCTTTCACTTTTTCCCATTTTGTTATGTTTCGGCCTTGTGGTAATATATTTAAAAAAAAAAAAACCTTATTCTGTACTCAATAACCCATAATAAGAATGTAAAAACAGAGTTTTAGAAGTTTATACACACTTTTTTTTTTTTTTTTTTTAAGTGTTGATATCCTTTGCAATGACACTTTAAATGTAGCTCTGGCTCCTCCCATTTCGCCTTGATTATCTAAGATGTTTCTACACTTTTTTTTTCTTTTTTTTTTTAACCTTAGTTCAAGTGTCATGTCTGGAGGAAGCCAACAAAAACTTTAATGCCCAGGGCGGGAAAAGGGGTTAAATAAACCAAGAAAAACCTCCAAACCCCAGTCACCAAGGTGACGGGGTAAAAAACCCTTATTGAAAATTCCCTCCCTAACTGTAAATATAAAACTTCACTTTTATTTCACTATTATTAAAAAAGTCCCCTGTAGTGAATAAAATTAGCAGGCTATTCCCTCAACTAGTGTAACTTCTCCTATCTGGAGTTCACAGTAATATGTACTTGACAGTGGCTGCAGACCACTGTCGATTGGGGAAAGTGCTGCAAATAAAATGTAATCAATCTGTCTCCCCTACATGTTTCGTGGTATGACCCACGTCCTCAGTGGTTAAGAGACAAATGGCCACGTGTATATGCAAGTGCTTCCTTTTATAACGTCCTCTGGACACTCCCCATACCTTAGAGCCAATCATGATCACACATGAACTTACCTGTTCCTATGCCACCTATCACTTGACCGTTTATTGCAGATCACTGGGGTTAAAGGATAACTTCCGGCGCTTGTTAATGACATTCATGGGTCGCCGCACTTACCCGTATTTTCCTTTTGTTTACATGTTCCGTTACGTAGATCGCGCATGCGCCCTATCTCCGGGCTCACTGTTCAATGCGCGATCAGCGCTGTGATGACTCGCGCATGCGCGCGGACTTAGACCCATGTCCGTAACTCAGAATGTCAATGCGCATCTGCACGGACTTAGAATCTGGTTGATAGAACGTTATCTACCCAGTAATGGTGACATATATAGATCACAAGGATCTCTTAATCTATATATTAGGATTAAGGTATTAGATGAAGGAGACTTATAGGGATCTATAATAGACAACCCATATAATCATTTAGCTGTACACTCTAATCTCTATAGTTGTATATCTAACAAGTGTATTAACAATTAATTCCCACTATTGATGAAGTGGTGGTATAGTTTAACCCTAGATGGCTTATAATTAATTATTTATTTATTTATTTATTAATCTATACACTTGCACTAAAAACAATCTATTTAGTTGTCTTCTATCTTTTTATGGGTTAGTTATATGTCTATCCATATATACACGTTTTATGCCAAAACCAATGAAAGAATGGGGGAACGCATTAGTTATATATCGATCAAAAAAATAATAGATATGATAGTTGAATTTGCCCAGAATGATACCATTGCCAACTATAAATGAAAGAATTATTAGGATTGTACCATTTCTACTCATAAAAATGCCGCGAAGGAGAAGCCTTCATTAAGGCCATAGGGACTACGTGTTCCCAGTCTGTAGATCCATCTGGATTCTTCTTGTAGCAATATTTTATATATATTGCCTCTACGTGAGCCCAGTTGTTTCTGACAAATACCCCAAAATTCGATCTCAAATACATTCTGACCATGAACTGCCCTCATGTGTCTAGCAAGTGGCGTATCACTGTTTGTACGTATAGTACTCAGGTGTTTGGAGATTCTCCTCCTAAATTCTTGTGTTGTCTTACCGACATAGAGTTTATGACAATTACAGCGAGCTGCATAAATGATGTTTTTACTTGAACAGTTAATAAATTGTCTAATCTGATATTGACGTCCATCAAGTGGATTAGAGAACTCTTGAGTCTTGGGTAAGTATTTGCAGAAACTACAATGGCCACATGGAAAAGATCCTGTAACCCCCATCCGAGGTCTATTATGGGTCTCCTCCAATGAGGGTAAATGACTCCGGACTAAAATGTCCTTAATATTGGATCCTCTCCTAAAGGTTACTTGTGGTCTAACCCCCTACAACTCCTCTTAGATCTGGATCTGAATATAGAATCGGCCAGAATCTGCGTAAGATATTGAAAATCCTAGTACTATATGCATCATATGTACCAATACATCTGATTTTATGTTCTGTAGCTACTCTATTTGAGGTTAATAGTTGTCTCCTATCACTGTTGTTTGCTCTCCTGTGTGCCTTCTTGACATGGGCTAAAGGGTAACCCCTTGCTCTAGACCTCCTGGATAACTCTCCAGATTCCGCCTCAAAGGTTTCTTGAGTAGAGCAGTTACGCTTCGCCCTTAGGAACTGCTCTACAGGGATGCTTCTTCTCAGAGTGACAGGGTGCCAGCTTTGCCAGTGTAAGAAATTATTCGTCGATGTAGGTTTGCGAAAAACTTTTGTTTGAATCGTGTTAGTCTCATCAATCATAATAGTAAGATCTAAAAAATTAATTAGTCTACCCCCAAACTCTGAAGTGAAGTGCATACCAATATCATTGTGATTAAGAGCTTCTAAGAAGGATGTGAATAAGGTGCTCCCCCCATCCCACAAAATCAACACATCATCAATAAATTTGGAGGAAGCCAAGCACTACTCGTCACCTGCCCAACTCAATACCATTGTCACGATTCGGCTGGCTGGAGGTGGATCCTCTGTGCCAGAGAGGGATTGGCGTGGACCGTGTCGGTGGACCGGTTCTAAGTTGCTACTGGTATTCACCAGAGCCCGCCGCAAAGCGGGATGGTCTTGCAGCGGCGGTAGCAACCAGGTCGTATCCACCAGCAACGGCTCAACCTCTCTGACTGCTGAAGATAGGCGCGGTACAAGGGAGTAGACAAGAGCAAGGTCGGACGTAGCAGAAGGTCAGGGCAGGCAGCAAGGATCGTAGTCAGGGGCAACGGCAGGAGGTCTGGAACACAGGCTAGGAACACACAAGGAAACGCTTTCACTGGCACAATGGCAACAAGATCCGGCGAGGGAGTGCAGGGGAAGTGAGGTATAAATAGGGAGTGCACAGGTGAACACACTGATTAAGCCTGCTGCGCCAATCAGTGGCGCAGTGGCCCTTTAAATTGCAGAGACCCGGCGCTCGCGCGCCCTAAGGAGCGGGGCCGCGCGCGCCGGGACAAGACAGACGGGGAACGAGTCAGGTACGGGAGCCGGGATGCGCATCGCGAGCGGGCGCCTCCCGCATCGCGAATCGCATCCCGGCTGAGAGTGATATTGCAGCGCACCCGGTCAGCAGGTCTGACCGGGGCGCTGCGAATGAGAGGATGCTGCGAGCGCTCCGGGGAGGAGCGGGGACCCGGAGCGCTCAGCGTAACAACCATCCATAAAATAAAATAGACATCATGCTGTGGGGGTGTTTTTCAGCAGCTGGCACTGGGAAACTCCACTGGAGAACATATTTTTTTTTTTAAATCAACTGGCTCCAGAAAGTTAAACAGATTTGTAAATGACTTCTTTAAAAAAAATCTTAATCCTTCCAGTACTTATCAGCTGCTGTTATGATCCACAGGAAGTTTTTTTTTATTTCCTTTCTCCCTGACCACAGGGCTCTCTGCTGACACCTCTGTCCATTTTAGGAACTGTCCAAAGTAGGAGCAAATCCCCATAGAAAACCTATCCTGCTCCGGACAGTTCCAAAATTGAACGGAGGTGTCAGCAGAGAGCACTGTGGTCAGGCAGAAAGGAAATTCAAAAAGAAAATAACTTCCTGTGGATCATAACAGCAGCTGATAAGTACTGGAAGGATTCATATTTTTTATTACAAGTAATTTACAAATCTGTTAAACTTTCTGGCACCAGTTGATTTCAAATTTTTTTTTCCAGTGGAGTATCCCTTTAATGGTAATGAAGGATTAAGACCACAAACATAGGCAGGGTAAAACAGACTGAATAAGGTATATATAACCCACCTGAGGAGGGCGTGGACACAGACGACAGGAAATAATTGGCTCTTTGACCATTCCTTGATTGGCCGGGGCACTGACTGATGAACAGCCGAATACCAGAGGAATTAACCCATTTTTATACTTGCTCCTTCCCTGACTGGATTTAAAAGAAATACTTTTCTTCAGATAACCCCATTACCATATAATGTGACTGATAGGGTTCCATTGTGGTGTCCATTACTTTGACTCCATGCTGCGCCATTGGTCCCATCAAATCTGAAGGAACCACCAACACAGGCTCTACACAGAGCCTCTGATCACAGTGTGAGCATAGCCTTATGTTGTTTATATTACTTATTAACTGATTGCTTTCTATGGGAAGGACTTTTTCCAGGGCGCAAAACCAAGAGATATAGTTATCTAGGTCTGGTATCAGTAGTAGATTACGTTATTGTTTGTTGAAAACTTGTTGCAATGATAATGACTAATGCACAATACAGGATATTAAATCAAAGGTGTAGACCTGTTGAAACACATGAATTATTATCAACTTATCACTATAGGTAAACACTGATAAAGAAGAATGGTCTACTATCATATATAATGTATCATCTAAAGACACATACTAAATAACATACCTTTAGAGGAACACATAAGCATCGAAGACATAGAATGCATTTGGAAAGTCTTCTGAGCCTTTAACTTCTTTCACATTTTATGTTGCAGCTTTGTTCTAAAATAAAAAAATTAAAATGTTCCCCACCTATTGGCACTCAATACCTCATAATTCAAATGTGAAAACAGAATCTTAGAAAGATTAGCAACTTTATTAAAAAGGAAAAACTAAAATTGTGCATGGACATAGGTATTCAGACCCTTTGCTATGATCCTTGAAATTTACCTCGGAGAGCTCCCATTTGACATCCGTGTCTATTTAAGGTCTCACAGCTGGCAATTCATATCAGAGCTAAAACCAAGCCATAAGGCGGAACAAACTGGCCAGAGATATGAATGAGTGGAGATATAGATCTGGAGAAAGGTATGAAAAAAACTGCACTAAAAGTTCCCGAGAGCGAAATGACCTCCATAATTTTCAATTGGAAAAGGTTCGGAAAAAAAAGGACTTTTACTAGAGCTGGCCACCAAACTAAGTAATGTGGGGAGAAGGTCCATGGTGGGAGAAGAAACCAGGAATTCAATGGTAACTTAGTTTGAGCTCTAAAAATCCTTTGTGCAGTTAAGAGAAAATTCCAGAAGGCCAATCTCACTGTAGCACTCCACCAATCTAGGCTTTATGACAAAGTGGCTAGAAAGAAGCCTCTCCTCAGTAAAACGAATGCCTGTTGTTACAGCACCATCTACATCCTCCAATTGGCTGTTTTCCTCATTGTCAGGAAGGTCATTTGTCACTGAGTGACCCAGACAGTCTATCAGGAGGTGAGAGTGCCAGGCCAATTAGCTGCCCAGGTGGTGGGAAATTTAAACTCAGTTGCAGTTGTTCTATCCAGTGCCAATGGTAGAAGTTAATTACCTTCACTGGTGTTCCTTATATTCCTGTGTTCCTATTGTTGTTCTGACTTCCTGTGACCTGACCTTTGTCTGTGCCCTGACCATTCTGATTTTGTGTTATCTAGGTTTAACCCATTACCTGTCCTGATTTTTTTAAATGTACAGTATTTGCCTGTGTATTATTGACCTGGACTGTTTGACAGCTTTTGATGCCTCTGCACTTAGTCCAGCATAGGGACTGTCACCCAGCTGGGGGCCCCCGTTTAGGCCAGATCATCCAAATAGGTAGGGACAGTGGCACCTGCCTGGAGTTTTCAAAAAAGCACCAAAGGACTCAGACTGTGTGAAACAAGATACTATGGTCTGATGAAACCAATATCAAACTATTTGACCTCAACTCTAAGCATAATGTCTGGAGGAAACCAATCAATTCTCTTTAACTGCCCAATACCATCTCTACAGTAAAGCATGGTGGTGGCAGCATCATGATGTAGAGATGTTTTTTAGTGGCTGGGACAGGTTGACTGGTTAGAGTTGAGGGAAAGCTAAATGGAGCAGAGTGATCTGGACTGGGCCAAAGGTTCACCTTCAAACCAGACAGGGACGCTTAGCACACAGCCAAGACAACACAGGCATCACTTAGGATCAACTCTGTGAATGTCCTTGAATGGCCCAACCAGAACCCTGACTTGAATCCAATGAAGCATCTCTGGAGAGACCTAAAAACGGCTTCCCCCGACTGTCCCAATTCAATTTAACAGAGCTTGAGAGGATCTGTAGAAAAGAATGGCAGAAATCCCCCAAATTATCAGAAATCCTGGTGTGTAGGCCTTATGGCA
The DNA here is from genome assembly GCF_029499605.1 of Hyla sarda. Classification (NCBI taxonomy): domain Eukaryota; kingdom Metazoa; phylum Chordata; class Amphibia; order Anura; family Hylidae; genus Hyla; species Hyla sarda. The sequence continues at coordinate 383,613,925 of NC_079190.1, read as the reverse complement.
TAATGCCCAAAAAGACTGGAGGCTGTAACCGCTGCCAAAGGCGCTTCAACTAAGTACTAAGAAAAGGGTCTGAATACTTATGTCAATTCAATATTTATTTTTTCCTGTTCAGTAAATCAGCAAAGAATGCTAATATTGTTTTTACTCAATCATTATTGTCATTATGGAGTGCTGAGTGTAGAATGATGAGGGAAAACTGGATTTTATTTTTATTTTAGCACAAGGCCATAACAAAATGTGAAAAAAGTGATGGGTATAAAGACTTTCTAAATGCATTGTAGGTATTGTACAAGCAATGTGCTAAATACACAGACACTAAGGCACTAACAGCACATTTGTGTACATTGTTTTATTTTATTAGATTTATTTATTTTTTTGTTTATTTTTTTAGGTTTCTTGTACATTTTTATCACAATTTACCTTCTGATATGCAATGAAATTATCAATTTATGCTAACAACAATACACTTAGTAGAACTTCTCCAGATTAAAAGGGAGGGCTCAAGTTTTATTTTATTGATTTATTTTTGCAGCTGAGCATGTGCTAGAGCAGAGAAAAAATCCCATACTCAATGTTGAGTTTCAAGGCCGGTGGAGGTACAGTATGGACCCATATCATTTTATTGTCTGAGTATAAAGTATCCGTGTGAATTCCAAATAGAGTTGTATGAATAAAGGTGGCCATACACCTTCAATAGCTGTTGGCTGCATAAATAGTAGTCTCTGCCGTTAGCAAAGGAAAAACTACAAATCCAGCTGTAATGTTCATTTCTGTGTTTTTGCATTTTTAGGTCCTGTTCAGACATTAGTTTTGTGTCTGAACAGTTCCTGTGCTAATTCTCCCTGATTTGGGAAGAGTTCATGCTCTCAGCCTATGGCATCTTTGGTGTGGTTATTTAGACCCGAGCTCTGCTGGAACTCTCATATGGTAATTAGATCTGTACTCTGACCATGTCTTGTTTACTATACATCTTAAAGGGGTAGTCCAGTGGTGAAAAATGTATCCCCTATCCTAAGGATAGGGGATAAGCTCGCTGGCCAGATAGCACGTTTTGACCACCGCATTAGGATAGGGGATACGTTTTTCACCACTGGACTACTCCTTTAATCTTTTTTCTGTTTTAGCACGGCTCGGCCCCTCATGACATCACGACCCACCCCCTTAATGCAAGTGTATGGGAGGGGGCGTGATGGCCGCCACGCCCCCTCCCATAGACTTGTACTGAGGGGCAGGCCATGATGTCATGAGGGGGAGGAGCCGTGACATCACGATGCTCCGGTCCCTGTATTGCTCGTCATTACGCACAGAGCGAGTCCGCTCTGTGCAGTAATGATAGCAGGGTGCTGCAGCAGAGATCCCGGGGGTCTCCAGCGGTGGGACCCCTGCGATCTGACATCTTATCCCCTATCCTTTGGATAGGGGATAAGATGCTAGGGGCAGAGTACCCCTTTAACCATGGTTATCGGTCCTGTTTGATATATTGATTTAGCCTGCTTTGTTTTAGTAATTTGTCGGGTTTTAGTATTTGTGTATGTTCGTTCTGCTTTTACCTTGATATATCTTAGTCCGTGTTCACACTGTGCATTATGTAAGTCCTGTTTTGACTTTGTTTGATCCTGCAACTTCTAGGATAGAATCCTGCTTTGAGCCTTGGGCTATTTCGTCTATCTAGGAGTGATTGAGTCTTGTGCCTGTACCCGTGTTTGCTTGTATTTTGTATTTCTGTTTCCTCCTAGGCCGGTATCCTGATCAGCTACTATATGCTTTAGAAGAAGTTGTGTAGTTATTTCCAGTTTATCAGGAACTGTCCTAAGCAGGAGCAAATCCCCATAGCAAACCTCTCCTGCTCCGGACAGTTCCTGACACGGGCGGAGATGGCTGCAGAGAGCATTGTGGTCAGACTGGAAAGAACTACACACCTTCCTCTGCAGCATACTTATGAGCTTCTGAAGTTGAGTTGTTCTTTTCTGTCTAAGTGCTCTCTGATGACACCTGTCTCGGGAACTGTCCAGAGTAGAAGCAAATCCCCATAGCAAACCTCTTCTACTCTGTGTAGTTCCCGAGGCAAGCAGAGATGTCAGCAGAGAGCACTGTTGCCAGACAGAAAATAACAACCCAACTTCAGCAACTAATAATTATTGGAAGGATTAAGATTTTTTAATAGAAGTAATTTACAAATCTGTTTACCTTTCTGGAGCCAGTTGATTTGAAAACATTTTTTCGCTCCAGAGATTACCCTTTTATAATAATAGGACATCACACTGTACCGTAATGCTCAGATCACCATCTATTCTGTTCTATTCTATTTGCATGGCTAGATTCACATTGCCATTTAAACCAACCTGTTCAGGGTCTGTTCTGAAAGGGGTGAATGGGGTAAACTTGACGGAACTGCCGCCAGAGCTCCACATAACGGAGTCCGTGTGAATGAGCCCATAGTCTTGGCTTTTCACCTACACACATGAACACTGAGCTGACTGTTCATGTGTTCTAAATTGAGAGATGGGGGTAAATTGCTGCCAGACTCACTGGGGGAAATTTATCAAAGGATTTAGACTGGTTTTCCTGTCTAAATTTGTCGCACAGAAAGTTGCAGTCTAAATCTGTGCGACTTTTCTGCGACTTTTGCTGTAGAGGATTTTTAGAACATGATGCATGCTAGTCTATTTTAGACGGAAATGCATTGGAAAATGCATTGGTGCAGAATTTATCAAGTGCGACTTTTGTGCGACAAGTGGCATCTGCCCAAAATACGCTGAAATGTCAGACCATGTTGGAGCAGGTCTAAATGCAGTTTAAGCTGTAGACCCTGAAGTCTGAGCACAGAATTTATCAAGGGCTGTGAGACCTTTGATAAATTAGGAGCACAATAGACAGGAGACTACCACATACGCTGGTCTATAAGCATACCCAGAATAGACTAGATTAGTAAATGTCCCCCATTGAGAACAAAAGGATTGGGCAGTGAAATCCAGCATGCCCAGGTCTTCTGAGCATCATCTGTTGTGGGAAAGTCAGCAGGCAATGTTTCACCAAACACGTCATTTATTATGGTTTTCCAAGGAACAAGTCACTTGCAGTAACCAGTTCCCTATTAATTTCTCTTTTTGTACAACATTCATTTGATGGCATAAACCATGTTTGCTTTCTCTTCCCTTGGGTAAAAAGATACCTGATCTATATTTAATGGAGCTAATAAAATAGAATAACTGCTATAATAATAATAAACTGCTTGCTGTAACTGCAGTATTCCGGTACTTTCCTCGCTGGCGTAACATTCAGTGCACGCATCTTAATAAAATCTGCCACTTCAGCTGCCTGCACGCCATGCTTTGAAATCTACACTGGCTCTGAGCTATAGCATAGAGATTTTAGCTACAACATTCAACAGTTAACTGATGTACACTGCTCAAAAAATAAATAAAGGGAACACTTAAACAACACAATGTAACTCCAAGTCAATCACACTTCTGTGAAATCACACTGTCTACTCAGGAAGCAACACTGATTGACAATCAATTTCACAAGGAACAGACAACAGGTGGAAATTATAGGCAATTAGTAAGACACCTAAAATAAAGGAGTGTTTCTGTAGGTGGTCACCACAGACCACTTCTCAGTTCCTGTGCTTCCTGTCTCATGTTTTGGTCCCTTTTGAATGCTGGTGGTGCTTTCACTCTAGTGGTAGCATGAGACTGAGTCTACAACCCACACAAGTGGCTCAGGTAGTGAAGCTCATCCAGGATGTGTCTGTCAGCATAGTGTCCAGAGCATGGAGGCACTATGGGGAAACAGGCCAGTACATCAGGAGATGTGGAGGAGGCCGTAGGAGGGCAACAACCCAGCAGCAGGACCACTACCTCCGCCTTTTTGCAAGGAGGAGAAGGAGGAGCACTGCCAGAGCCCTGCAAAATGACCTCCAGCAGGCCACAATTGTGCATGAGTCCATTCAAACAGTCAGAAACAGACTCCATGAGGGTGGTATGAGAGCCCGACGTCCACAGGTCGGGGTTGTGCTTACAGCCCAACACTGTGCAGGACATTTGGCATTTGCCAGAGAACACCAAGATTGGCAAATTCGCCATTGTCGCCCTGTGCTTTTCACAGATGAAAGCAGGTTCACACTGAGCACATGTGACAGATGTGACAGAGTCTGGAGACACCGTGGAGAATGCTCTGCTGCCTGCAACATCCTTCAGCATGACCGTTTGGGTCAGTAATGGTGTGGGGTGGCATTTATTTGGGGGGCCACACAGCCCTCCATGTGCTTGCCAGAGGTAGCCTGACTGCCATTAGGTACCAAGATGAGATCCTCAGACCCCTTGGGAGACCATATGCTGGTGCGGTTGGCCCTGGGTTCCTCCTAATGCAAGACAATGCTAGACCTCATGTGGCTGGAGTGTGTCAGCAGTTCCCTCAAGAGGAAGGCATTGATGCTATGGACTGGCACGCCCATTTTCCAGACCTGAATCTGATTGAGCACATCTGGGACATCATGCTCCATCCACCAACACCATGTTGCACCACAGACTGTCCACCTCATCAGGAGCCTCATTTTGACTTGTTTTAAGGACATTACAGCAAAGTTGGATCAGCCTGTAGTGTGGATTTGCACTTTGATTTTGAGTGTGACTCCATATCCAGACCTCCATGGGTTGATAAATTTGATTTCCATTGATCATTTTTGTGTGATTCTTGTCAGCACATTCAACTACGTAAAGAAGAAAGTATTTCATTTGATTTGTTCATTCATTCAGATCTAGGATGTGTTACCATAGTGTTCCCTTTATTTTTTTGAACAGTATAAGTTGTAATAAATTTGGTGTGTGTCAGAGGCCATGCCACCGCTATGCTAAGCCCTCTTTAAGCACCACTCACTTTTTATAGACTTTATACGAGTGCAGGGGGTTGATAAATCCCCCCTCCCCCAATTATATTCATCTTTAGGTTCTCTTTGCTGCCATTTACTGGTGGTAATAAGTAAAGAATTCCAGAATATTATGAAACTTTGTAGAATTTCCCAGTGAAAGGGAGGATTAGGACAATAAGTTAATAGCTGGCTTAGCTGGAACATATGGTCTTTGGGCAGAATCAGTAACATCTCCAGCTAGGTACAGAGACCTGCCTAGGGCTGTAGGTTCAGTGCCGTTGTTTCTGTCCACACAGCCACCTAACCTCTGTGTGAAGGGACTTGTGGGAGTAGGTAGGTATAAAGACTTTATAGCTTTTTCCTGATTCCTGAAGTGAGACTCTACGTTTTGCGTCAGATCTCTTCAGACAGGAATCCTGCGATAGGTAACTGCAGCTTAGCTGCACTACATCCGGTAGAATCATACTTCAGAGCAGAAAAGGACGAAAGGTGACATTACACTTTACACAACTCTTCTTAACACAGCACTGGTTAATTCTTCATTGCCAGCACCACCTGTAAGTGCTTTAAAGAACTGTTTAAGCTTTTGCACCATTAAACTGTTGAAGATGTTTTCTTGTTCAGTAAAGTTATTGTTTTCCAATGCAACCATGACTCCTAGTATCTTTGCTTCATCCGCACCTCACTAAAATTAAGGGTGGCCATCAGCCAGGATACAGTCACTAATGTGTCTTGGGTAAAACCTCCGTCTATGAACACCTTGGGGGGGAAGCCCTTCATCACTACACCTGGCCTAAGAGGAGAATAAGACTTGTCCTACTGCCACCTCATGCCATCTGTTAACAGTGACAAGGCTGCGGTATACCACAAGACCATCCACTGGCTCGTTCGATCAACACACTATTCACTCCAGTCAGTCGCTGCACAACTTTTCCTATTGTACTGTCAGCTGGTATTATAGCCACACTGGTTATTCCGTGATTGGGTGCTCCTTGAGGGTTAAGAGCAGTAGGGGGCCACACCACTATTTATAAACTTCATTATTTTTCTAACAAAAATGATACACCTTATACCTGTCAAATACTTGAAGGGTTATTCTCATACCAGAAAGTGATGGCACAAATTCTGTAATGTGAATGGGTTGTTACCGTAGATGATGATTTATGTAATGACTAAGGATAACACTCTGCAAAGTTTTCAAGCTCGAACAGGTTTTCAACTGATATAAACATTGAGGAGGCTGCATCGCCTTCATGAGGGCAGTGGCCTCTTCAAAGATCTGACCCATGGAGTTGGACCCCCACTGATCTAATGTTTAAAAGGTTGGATAAACCCTTTAAGACACTTTTTACATATGTCTGTCGATCCAGCAGCGGTGGGGAAATGATTGTAGAACTGATCGCATTCATTTGAAAGGGGACAAGTCACATTCATCTGGTGCCCCAGTTTGGACACTGGATGGTTTGACACGCTGCAAAGGTGCCGGACAGGGGGACGCATTTTGCTGCATTCCCCCATCTGGCTTGCACAATTACCGACAGACGAGTCCTAAACAACTAATGCACTTTGTTGTTATACAATTATAGCATCAGTTGCAGTGAGACAGACGACGGATATATGTGAACTTATTAAGTATTTCCTGAATTCTCAATTCACTCCACCATGGGGCTCAATCTACAAGCATAGAAAGCTGCACAAAATGCAAAAATGTTTACCACATGTAATCCTCTACAGCCTGTTTTGTGTCTAGGAGGCCCAGCACAAATGATCCGCTTACTGCATCTCCTCTCTGCAACTATTATGAGTTCCGGGTCATGAAGTGAAAGATCATGTGGGATGCCACCGGACAACCAAGGAATGTCCTGTCCTCTCTCTCCGGCCACATGTGAGAAACAGGATGTAAAGAAAATTACATAAAAAATTTATATATCTATCTATCTTTAAAAGCTACTCTCAGCTTCCGCAAAACTCGGCCTCTAGCCTTTCCCAACAAACTCTCATGACACACAAATACTTACACACAAACAAAAAGAAGACATCTAGTCTGGTCTGATCCCCCTCCCCTCATTTACTGCCTCCCTCCCACCCTTCAGTACTAATCCCTAATCCCCATTCTTCCTAATCTAATTTACCAATGATGTTCTTTATTGTTCTTTTTTTTTGTAATTAATTGAAAAAATAGTTGCAGCTCTAGACAGGGCTGTGTCTCTCCAAATCCTGTCCGATCTTCTGAATTTACCACAGGTGACTCCAGTCAAGGTGTAGAAACATCTCAGAGGAGATCAAGAGAAATACGAGGCCTCAGAGCTAAATGTCAAGTGTCATAGCAAAGGGTCTGAATGCTTCAAAATTTAGGTTTTTCCTTTTTAATAAATTTGTATAAAGTCCTATAATTCTGCTTTGACATTCTTATTATCGGGTATTGAGTGCAGAATGATGGGGAAAAGTTAAATTTCTTGCACTTTAGCACAAGGCCACAACAACAAAACATGAAAAAGGTAAATTGGTGTAAAGTCATAAAAAATGTATTGTATTGTATGTGCTTGTTGCTTGTCGCAGAGGCTTAATCATGGCTGTGTATAAAATATTTAAAGAGATGAATGTATTCCTTCATTGCTTTTATAAATACGGCAATTGTGACTCACATACCAAAACAAGAAAAACCTGTTTAATTCCTGTTCCTGCCCTCATAGTCATTCATTCATTATATAATGCCTTTTCAAGTGCACCAAAAAATGACCTGTCAAGCTTGTGCACGAAACACTGCAACAGACAAAGTTTGTCTGGTATCTAGGATTCTGGCTACCTTCATATAACCAGTTCAAACACCTAAGTCATTGAAGGCCATTCCACTGATACTGGGCCCAGCTGCAAACAATACATAGCAGACTGAGATAAGATAAGCTTTTAGGGCACTTTTACATGCAGCTAGAGCTTGCGATCCTAATAGTTGCAGGTGGGACCTTGACTTACTGCTCTAAATAGGGCAAGTCTAGGTGCAGCCTGGAATTCTCAGTGAACAGCAAGCTATTTGCCCGACACTCACCTCCACTGGGCCTTTGCTGCTGCTCTACCAAACCTCTTGTCCCCCCACACTCTTCCTGTGGCTGCAGTTCCTGGTCCAGCCCATAGGGTGTGCACTTGTGTCCTTCCCTCAACCTGAAGGGCCAAAATGAACATGCCTAATATGTTTTTTTGCCTATCCCGGCCCCGCACCAGTGGCCGTGGTCACTGGTACAGTGTATAAGAGCAACCTTACGACGTACAACATCAGAACAGTAGAAAAAAATGGTAGTAAAGCAAGCCATACATGTCTGATAGATGTTGGCCTACAACTATTTCTCTCGATCCACACGTATGTGACCCAGGTGTTTATATACTCTAAATGGGGAGAAGAACTGCTGCCAGACATCTTTGATGGTCACTTATCTTCTTTAGAATTATAACTGAGCATGCTGACATCACCTGTTGGGGTGAGTTTGGAGGCCCCCCAGAGGCATTAGATAGTTAACCATTCCACACCCTTTCTGGTAACCTATAGCAAATGACACAAATATATATTTTTTGGCATTATAGTCTTATCTTTGGGGTCACTGGCATTTTTTAAATGAAAATACATTATTCTCTAGACAGATGCCAAAATTGATTTTCCAGTTAGATTCCTACATTATAGAACCTATTTAGTTTGATGGCCATGTGCAGGAACCTTTATAACAGAAAGCAGATTTACTGACATACAGGTGAAACTCGAAAAATTAGAATTTCGTACAAAAGTTCATTGTATTTCATTAACGCAACTCAAAAGGAAAGGAGACATGAAGTGCTCCAAAATCCCCTGGTTGACCCTGGACTTACTGAAGCACAGTGGACTAACACCGGCAGATGAAATGGCTCCCCAAATCATACAGTATATTGGGGATTTGGGGTTTTCATGAGCTATATGCCATAATCATCACAATTATGACAAATCACAGCTTGAACTATCTTGCTTTGCATGTAATGAGTCTCTCATATATTAGTTTAACCTTTTAAAGGGGTTGTCCACCATAAGGTGATTTTAGCACCTACCTGCTAGACAGTAATGGACATGCTTAGGAAGGATCTGCACTTGTCTTTTGCTTAAATGGCTGTGTTGTGAGATTACCATAAAGCTGTGGCTTTCTTATTGTGAACCTCAGTATTTCCTGTTGAAGTTTTATTTTTTCCTACAAATCCCAGAATTCCACTTTCCTACCTCCCACACATCAGCCACCCCATCCATTGAACAAAAAACAAGCTAGATTCAATGAAAAAGGTCAGTGCTGTCTAATCAGGGTGCCTCCAGCTATTCCACCCATTGAAGCAGTCAGGCTCCCTGTCATTACCTGACTAGTGATGTCAGATATCAGCCGCACTGCATCCTGGGAAATACCCAAGACAGGAGTCATTTCGTAAAAATGAACATCCAGAGCAAAGATCACATAAGAATCCGAGACCAGCCGTTAGAGACAGGTACAGACACTATATTATGAACTACACTAACTTTACAGCCCCTGTAGCATAGTCAAATAAACAAAAAATCCTGGAATACCCCTTTAAGTTGCATTAGTGAAATAAATGAATTTTGCATGATATTCTAACTTTTTGAGTTTCACCTGTGGACATCCAGAGGCTTGCTTTTTGTGGAAAGATAAAATAAATGGAAGTGTTCCCAAAGACCACAGAATGTTACCAAATTTCGTCCCCATGTTAAACATCTAACAAAGGCTTATAAGGACATGTTGTTAAAGTTAATCAGTAATTTACCTCTAGCTGCTTTACAATCAAGTTTCCTAATCTGAAGGACAGAAAAATACCTTGTAAATCAGATGGTAGTCACTAGACTTTTCGTCAATAAAACAAATACTGGTTTACCACCTTTTCTTACCAGGTCCTGGTTTCTATTCTGATCTGAAAAATTCCAAATGGGTTGGGAGCATTGATCTGTATGTGGGCTGATGGGCTACTTGTAGATCAATGGGAAATGTGGCTTGTCACCCACTTATACAGATAATGTGCAAAGTCCTGCTGTAGTGCTAGTAGCATAATTTAAAAGTATATCAATAACAACTCAATGCAAATCGCTTGTGTAAAGTGGGAAGGCTACAGTGAGTAAAGAAAAGAAAGCCTTTTATGAAAACCTTATAATGTTGTACATGTCTTTTATGTCAGCCTACCGCAGCCACGGTGGACATGTGCTTGTTGGTAGGTCAGACGGTGTCCTCCTAAGCTAGGCTTTCCTTGACACCACAAGGAATTATTTGAGGCCTACAAAGAACTTTGTGCCTATCCTTGAGCAGGTTTGCCCACATTATCTAGATTGTAAGTACCTGTCTCACTCTTTCTATTAATACTGGATTACCTGTGCCAAAGCCAGCCGTGCCATGTTCTCAGACCAAAAACATGATTCAATTAAATCTACTTATTTATTATTGTATTCAATATTTAAACATTTATTGGACAGTGCAGAGTGCTAACTAGTTGTCTAAAGCTGAAGACTCTCAGAAATGCCATTGGGCAAATTAACTTTTTTGAAAAGATATTCCCATCTGAGACATTTATGGCATAGTGACAGGATATGTCATAAATATCACCTAAATGTTGGTCTCATCTCTGGGACTCATACCTATTTGGAGTTTGAATGTTCCCTTGCTCCCTCTGGCTTGCTTTGGGAGGCTGACAGTGGTTGGAAAGCTGAAAATGTTAATCCAATTTGCATAACTCCTTTTGACTTTAAACTCTTAAGGACATTTATTTTTTCATTTTTGCACTTTCGTTTTTTGCTCCTTGCCTTCAAATAGCTATAGCACTTTCTGTTTTCCACCTACAGACCTACATGAGGGCTTGTTTTTTGTGAAATGTCTATTTCCTGTTGGAGTTTCCTCCCTCCAGTCCCAGAATCTCTTGTTTCTTAGTGTGAGGTCACGTTTCTCCCTCCCATACATCAGTACCACACCCACTGCAGCACAGCTGAGCTACCTTGCATGCTGTGCCAGCTTAAAACTACAAGTCTCTACAGCTGTGGAGACTGATCTCCCTTCCACCCAGCGGTTGCGCCACTCATTGAAGCACAGACAGGTTCCCTTTCAACACCTGACTAGCAATGTAATGTCTTGCTCTGCAACCTGGGAAAAGAGACAACACTTATTTTTATGCTGTTAAAAATGAACACCAGGGCAAAGATCACATAAGAATTGTGAGACCAGCCATTAAACACAGGTACAGACACTATATTAGGATCTACACTAACTTTACAGCCCCTGTAGTAGTGATGTCCCGAATAGTTCGCCGGCGAATAGTTCCCGGCGAAAATAGCTTGTTCACGTTCGCCGCAGCGGGCGAACATATGCGATGTTCGATCCGCCCATTATTCATCATCATTGAGTAAACTTTGACCCTGTACCTCACAGTCAGCAGACACATTCCAGCCTATTAGCAGTAGACCCTCCCTCCCAGACCCTCCCACCTCCTGGACGGCATCCATTTTAGATTCATTCTGAAGCTGCATTCTTAGTGAGAGGAGGGACAGTGTAGCTGCTGCTGATTTAATAGGGAAATCGATATCTAGGCTAGTGTAGTCGGTGTCCACTACAGTCCTGAAGGACTCATCTGATCTCTGCTGTAAGGGCAGCTCCCCAAAAAGCCCTTTTTAGGGCTAGAACATCAGTCTGCTTTTTTTAAATTTTTTTCCTGTGTAATCTAATTGCAGTTGCCTGCCTGCCAGTGTGTGTTTCAGGCTCACAGCGTATACTGTGCCCACTTGCCCAGTGCCACCACTCATATCTGGTGTCACAATAGCTTGCATAAAAAAAAAAAAACACTTTTTTGACTGTGAAATAATAGCAGTTTCCTTCACATGTGTGCATTTCAGGGCCTGCCAGGGCATAGTGTCACACCAGTGCAACTCATATCTGGTGTAACAGTAGTGTACATTTGACTGCATAGAACACACTTCCCCTTATGTACCAAGAGCCCGCTCCCCCTTTCCCCCCAAAAACGACAGACTCAATTCTCCATTTTAACTGGGCTGGGTAGTGGTCACAGCTAAAATTTATTTTATGTAAACAACATAACCATATAAAACTGCACGGCAGTTAACATTTAACATCAGCTTTTACCTCAACATAAACCAGAAACTCTTATCAAGGCAGTATGCTGACCGCCAGACTCCTGGCGGGCATATGTGCCCTCGGTACCTTTTCCTCCAACTCCTCTCTTACCAGGCCACCGAGGAGCCTGTGTACACCTACACGGTGCTCCAACCATCACTAAGGAGGAAAAGTGCCTGTTCTAGGCCATCCTGAAGGCCAGACAAAAATATGTCCAGGCCAATATCGTTCAGGTCGACCCCGTCTGGGATCATAAAACGCCTGTTGTCCCCTTCAAGCTCCCGGTGGCGAACAACCACACCACCTTTTGAGCGCACAAACCTTGCCATCCGCGAGTTCACCAGCCGGTGAGATTGCTTGATTGCATTGGCATTGCAAGCACCCTGCCATGAAACCCTCTCCCTGTTCCTAAAATCAATGCCATATACACGTCCCCTGATAGGGGACATAACAGGGATTAAACTGATAAGAATAGTACTACTTAACACACCACACCTATCTGGTGGCACATTAGATTGCACGTGAAGTGCCGCAAATTTGAAGTAGGAGGACCGACCAAGCATCTTTTTCCAGCTCCCGGTGGTGAACAACCACACCACCTTTTGAGCGCACAAACCTTGCCATCCGCGAGTTCACCAGCCGGTGAGATTGCTTGATTGCATTGGCATTGCAAGCACCCTGCCATGAAACCCTCTCCCTGTTCCTAAAATCGATGCCATATACACGACCCCTGATAGGGGACGTAACAGGGATTAAACTGATAGGAATAGTACTACTTAACACACCTTATAATAACGCAGAGAGAGGAAATGCAGAGAGAGGAGTCTGAAGAAGAGGAGTCAGAGGAGGAAGGTGGCTTTGTGGAGGTGTAAGACCAAACACAGCAGTCGTCCCAGGGGGCTTGTTGTCACCTTTCGGGGACCCTTGGTGTTGCACGTGGCTGGGTGGAGGAAGAGACCTTCAATGACATCAGTAAGGACAAGGAACGGGACATGGCTAGCTTGGTATCCAACCTTGTGCAAATGGGGAGTTTGCGGTTGTATAAATGGACTGTTTACGGTTGTTTGCGGTGCGTTAAACGGGAAGTTTGGTCTGTCACTGCGAAGCGGTCGTAACCCTTACACTACCTGATCGATACAACATCATACCTGATGTTTTAAAGCACGTTATTCCAATCAATTTAGGAATGTTAGGTGATTTATGCCCTTTATGGATTAAAACCAGACTCTGCATCAACTATGTAATTTTCCATGGGAGTTTTGCCATGGATCCCCCTCCGGCATGCCACAGTCCAGGTGTTAGTCCCCTTGAAACAACTTTTCCATCACTATTGTGGCCAGAAAGAGTCCCTGCCCGTTCGCGAACATTTGCGGAAATTTGCTTTCGCCGTCCTGCAGTTAAGTATCCAGCATAGCACTGAAAGTCAGGCAGTTTATGCAACTCCCAGATCAATAAATTATTGCTTTAAACTGCTGCATGCACCTTCACAGCAGTGGAATAAGCTTTTCACAGTTGTCTTTTGTCAGGTGGAGCGGGTACCTGGGTGACTTACGACACCCAAGCTCCTGTTCTAACGTCTGTGATTGCCAATCAAAGCTTTTTACCCCTCAGATGCCACAGTCAATAACAACCATATCCCCTGAGATATTGATCACCCTATCAATGCCCTGCGGGATTCTGATGAATTGTCATACAGACTGGGGCCCTAACAACTGCCCTAAGGGCTGCCAGGAACAGACACTCAAGTGTTAAACTAAAGATCATGCATACACGGCTCTCCTTTGTTACCTGTTTTCTGTCATAATGCTTATTACCATGGACTATGATGGCTGTATACAAACCATTAGGATATTTTACTGATACAGTGATCCCTCAACTTACAATGTAAAAAACCACAGAGAAGCAGCGTGTAAAGATAAACAATTAATAAAGTTTTATTGAGAAAAAAAAATAAATTCATAAAACATACATATTGCAAATGAACACCATAATTCACCAAATATGGAAGACATAAAAGGAGACACAGACAGGACACTGAAAATATGGAGGTGGGCGCTCACTCAACTGTATTGTATTAGTATAACAATACATAAATAATAAAGTGCATAGCAAAAGTATGAATAATTAAGGTGCTGCTATGTTGCAAATAGTACAACAAATGAACAACATGAAATCAGAACAAAGTGCATTTCATAATTACCAAGTGGTACAGAGGAGCAAAACCACACCGCCAAAACCCGACGTTTCGCCACGGAGGCTTCTTCCGGGGGTGTGGTCAGTGATAGTCCGTCCCATCTTAAATATACATTGCGATCCAATCATAACCCAGGCCATTTACCTTGTGACTACAGCGTCACTGATAGATGATATGTGTATACCGGAAGTCTTATAGAGACTCATGGAAACGTGCACCTGCGGGGGCCCGGGTGCGCCCAGTAGGAGGAACACAGCAGGGCTGACCAATAATGGGCGTATTAAGGATACACCCTCATGTCGGACTCACACATCGCATATCCATTAATAGGCGCAACGTGTGAGCCTGCAAATTAACAAAAGAGCGGACTCAATTCTAAGATGGTAAGGCCAATCAGAAAAACCCCCAATCAATGGTCATGAGTATAACCACGTGGTATCGGCGTTCCACGTGTATGGAGGCTGATGTAAACAAAACCCACTTGGTGCAGGGACAGAAAACCCGGCACCACGTAGGCCTCTGTAACTCAGCGACCAAAATACGGGAGGGGAGGGGAAATAGTAACCACCCCGGGGGCGTGGTCGTAGACTGAGCCTCCTATTGGAGTCACCCCGTGCTTGAAAGGTAAGTATTACTCAAAAGTGCTAAAGAACACCTGGTTGTCATGAGAGATAATACCTGCATCACGGACATCCCAATATAGTATGATATCGCAGGGCGTAGTTAAGTGTATATAGAAGCCATATCCACGGTGCGGGCAATCGGCGGTAGGAAAAAAATCCCACCACCGACAGTCGCACCATGGAATACAACAAAACGCATTGTGTGTATGGGGCGGAAGAAAAAATAAAATAAAAAATTATAATAATAAATGAATAATGTGTGAATGAATGTGAATGAAGTGTAAAAAAAGGGGGGTTGTCAAACAATGGGGAAATGTGAATTGACCTGTGCAGGTATGTATTAAAATATACACATATATACATATATATGTACACATACATGTATACATGTAAAACCATGTGAAAGAATAAATACATAATAAAAGTAAGCTACAATGCAATCATGCAAGACACAGGGTGAGAATGGCCAGTTCTCAGCCTGCATGGTGCAGCCACTAAAGGCATACGTTAAATAATGATAAAAATGAAATAAAAAATAATAAAATGGTGAGGAAGTTATGAAGTGGAACGTGCTAAATCGCAAGTGAGCATGCTTGAGGAGTGAACACACGTGAATAAAAAGTGAACACAAGTGAGAAAAAGGAGATTTAATACGTTACCAAAATGTGCAGACATAGTGCCTAAAGTAAACTTTTCTTGTTGGAGAAAATGTCAAAGACTACATATGTGTACACAACATTGTAAGTGATGGTGACATTGAGAATTATGTTGATCGAAAAAATACATGCCAACGTGCAAAAAAAGGGGGGTTAAATAATTAGAGTTTAAATGCACGGATAAAGTGCATAGAGTGCCAAATTGCAACAAACCCTAGTAGCAATAATATACCGCCAAATATACCAGCTGATGAGTGAGCGCCCACAAGATAAAAGGTACTACATTAATAGAATGTCCAAACAATAGATCCAGTGGAAAATCATCATGATCCAACCCTGGTAATCCAGTTTCCAAATATAAGAACACAATTCCCAAAGATCCTAGGTATACATTAATAATGGAACTTGTAGTACATATGGGAGTAATGGAAGAATCTGTCAATGATCTGGAGACGGAAAGAAGAAAAAAGGGGTAAGTGTTAAAAACAATTCAAATAAAAGGTATATGCACATAAAGTATCCGAGTTGAGAACAGGATAGAAGGAATCAACCGCAATGGCCTCAACATACAATAGTTTCAACATACAATGGTCTTTTCTGGATCATTGTAAGTTGAAACCAGACTCAACATACAATGTTATGGACAGTCCAGATCTGTGAAACGTGTCAATGAACCGACCAATCAGAATGGGAATTCACTGGTAAAACTCCTGAATTACTGAAGCGTATGCACTGGCTGGTGTCTGGTAGCGCCCCCTACAGT
The DNA here is from genome assembly GCF_029499605.1 of Hyla sarda. NCBI lineage: Eukaryota > Metazoa > Chordata > Amphibia > Anura > Hylidae > Hyla > Hyla sarda. Next base: position 383,597,692 of record NC_079190.1, on the reverse strand, counting down.
ACAGGGAGGCATTACATGTTCTGTACTACTCTTTGGGCCAGGAGTAGCTTCTCCTTTGGACAACAGGTGAGGGTGGCTCCATGTTACTTTTTAAGGACATTGCGTGTACTGTACAGGACCCCGAAGAAGCTCCTGTCTTCTACATAGACCAGTGCTTCCCAAGCAGGGTGCCCCCAGCGGTTGCAAAACTACAACTCCCAGCATGTCCGGGCATGCTGGGAGTTGTAGTTTTGCAACAGCTGGAGGCTTCCTGCTAGGGAAATACTGACATAGACAGTGATTTACAGCTCCCAGCAGATCTTTCTTACTTTTATATGTAAGGACTTGCTATATCTTTATTAGTTATCTACTTATTTTCCCTTTAATCCTCACTTTTTCCAATTTTTTGGATGACATTTTGGTGTCTTTAGAACCAATTACCAGGTTTCCATAGAGTTATGGCCTCAACATACAATGGTTTCAACATACAATGGTCGTCCCAGAACCAATTAATATTGTAACTTGAGGGACCACTGTATATGAACCATTTAATCATTTCAGGGAAAACTTTGTTTTTATGTGCCAGGACCAGGGGCGTAGCTATAGGGGCAGCAGTCACACTGGGGCCCTGGTGCCTAAAGGGGCCGCAAAGCACATAAGTGTCCCATAAGAGGCCAGTATTATAATGGCACATGGGGCCCTGCTGCAGATTTTGCCTCTTGCCATGACCGAAGTATTTGAAATATCTGACATTTGCAGATTTCATTTTAGTTCTCACAGATAACTCTGAAGTATTACGGGAGGAGTTCTGGGCACTTTGCAGGGTCCTGTTTACTTTTCTACTTAGTTGCCAAGATGCCTGGGCTTCCCTCCTTCAGTTTTTCTAGCGCAAAAGCAAGATTTCTGACTTTTCTTATTAAGACAGATACTATATGCCATCTGCTGGAGAATCATAGGAATTGTGCAAGCATTAGTTATCACTAAGTACTGTGAACCACAGGATAGCTTTTATGTCAACCTTAAGACCATAATACAGTGTTTCCTAACCAGTGTGCCTCCAGCTGTTGAAAAACTACAACTCCCAGCATGCCGGACAGCCAACGGCTGTCTGGGCATGCTGGGAGTTGTAGTTTTGCAACAGCTGGAGGCACACTGATTGGGAAGCACTGCCATAATGCATACAGTATTACTGGTCGGGAGGCCATTCTGCGGGATAATGTCATACAATTCTCCACCTCTGGACTCATCGTGGTGTTTCATAGTAGTTAGCCCCCTAGTTTGTTCTCTTCATGCCTCCGGGGTTGAATTCCTCTAAACAGATGGTTTTGTTAATTAGCCATAAAATCATTATGTTCCATTAGATGACGCTCTGCGGTCTTTGATGTATCTGTAATTACATCTTTACATACCGCATGCAGTATAGTCACAGTAACCAAAAAAAAAAAATATAATAATAATTGCTATACAGATGGATTCATGTGAATATTTTATCTGTTTTCCTGCAAACAAAAATTTGATTTGCGGTTTTTATTTTATTTGTCTGTTGCATATTATAGTAATTAACAAATTGGGTGTTATGAACTAGACACAAAACACGTATGGGGAGTGGGAAACGTGAGAAATGGTCTAAGGAGCCATAACAGTTTGGGGGCATGTGTTTTCTGCCCAAGAGGGACAAAAGCAGCTGCCGTGTTGGTCTTATCCCTCTTTTCCCCGATATCTGCCATTTTAGATAGAAAAGAAAAGTTTTAGACTTCTTTATGGACTGAGACAATTTTGAACGTAAAAGGTATTCTCTAGAAATTCAAAGGACAGGGCATAAGATGTTTGATCATGATGGGTTCAGCCACTTGGACTCCCCGCTATCTCCGGGCTGGCACGGCAGCGTTCTGAACACGGAAGCTTGGAACTTCCATGTTCATGACATCACGCCATGCCCCCTCTATTCATGTCTAGTACATAGCCGTCACGCCTCCTCCCACAGACATGAATGGAGGGGACAGACGGCTGTTTTCACTTCGTGCACCAGATGACTGGAGAGCAGTGCCAGAGATCGCAAGGAATCCCAGCGCCAGACCCCTAAGATCAGGCTTCTTATCCCCTATCCTTTGGATAGGGAATAAGATGTTTAGGGGCGGAGTACCCCTTTAAAGTGGGCCTGCCAGTAGAATATTGAGACCCTAATGTGGTAACTCAAAGTACACACATATGGTACAGCAGGGAAGGACGCCTATGGGATGGCTGGATTAGTAGTCCTCCACTGGTCATGGCCTGTGTCACACTGGTCAATGGCTCAAGGTCTTCCACAGGGGCATCCCACATTTTCTAGGCTGACACAGTGTTGAGTGGGCTTCACTGTAGATGGTGGTTGTAGTTTCCATGGGGAACACTCAGTATAGAGTCTGGGGTGCCTTTAATAGTTAGAAACAAAAAGCTAAACTATGGGATATCTTAAACAGGTCATATTCTGTACTGAAACCAGATTCTTCCACAGTCTCTTAAATGGTAAACCAGACAGGTAGTGGCTGCAGCATGAGGAGACATGGTGTATAGTGGGCTATCTGTGGATTGCACTCTTAGCTCTAGCTCGTGATCTTTGTTGCTTATCCCTTTGTCTTTTTCCCTGAAGTAGGCTCCTACTATAGCTCAGCAGCAGAATAAGACATCAACTTGTCTCTCATGATGACTCTGAAATGTTGAACATGATTTCTCCCCCAGTGGAAGGCTTAGAGCAAGCTTCTCCCTTCCTTCTGAAGGGTCTTCGGTAAGTCTATGTTTATGCATGTGTTAACTTTCTAGCTCCTAACCATATCTGGTACAAATGGAGTTACAGTAAAAACATGGTACAAACAGTATGACACAGCACAAATGCATAGAACACTCATTGTATGGCATCCAACCACAGGTCCTGTAGGGATCCTAGTGGGACAATGAACTAATCACAGGCAGAATGAAAACTTAAAGGGGTACTCCACTGCCCCAGCGTTTGGAACATTTGGTTTCCAACGTTTGGAGCTGTGACATCACAGCCAAGCCCCCTCGTGAAGTCAGGTCACGCCCCCTAAATGCCAGTCTATGGGACATTCATAGACTTATTGAGGGGGCATGGCGTGACGTCACAAGCAGCGTGGCCGTGACATCATGACCCCGCCGCCTGCACCCAGAGTTCTAGACAAATGCTGGGTGCTGCACAGAAATCGCGGGGGTCCCAGCGGCAGGACCCCCTTGATCAAACATCTTATCCCCTATCCTTTGGATAGGGGATAAGGTGTCTAGAGGCGGTGTATCCCTTTAACAGACTCCCTTGTGTCACGATTCGGCTTACAGGTTGTGGATCCACTGTGTCAGCGAGGGATTGGCGTGGACCGTGCCGGTGGACCGGTTCTAAGTGGCTACTGGTGTTCACCAGAGCCCGCCGCAAAGCGGGATGGTCTTGCTGCGGCGGTAGCAACCAGGTCGTATCCACTAGCAACGGCTTAATCTCGCTGACTGCTGAGAAGGCGTGGGACAGAAGGACTAGGCAGAGGCAAGGTCAGACGTAGCAGAAGGTCGGGGCAGGCGGCAAGGTTCGTAGTCAATATGGATAGCAGGAGATTAGGTAACACAGGCATGGACAACACTAAACGCTTTCACTGGCACAAGGCAACAAGATCCGGCAAGGGAATGCAGGGGAAGTGAGGTGATATAGCCAGGGAGCAGGTGGAAGCTAATCAGGCTAATTGGGCCAGGCACCAATCATTGGTGCACTGGCCCTTTAAGTCTCAGAGAGCTGGCGCGCGCGCGCCCTAGAGAGTGCAGCCGCGCGCGCCAGCACATGACAGCCGGGGATCGGGACGGGTAAGTGACTTGGGATGCGATTCGCGAGCGGGCGCGTCCCGCTATGCGAATCGCATCCCCGCCGGCAATGTCAGTGCAGCGCTCCCGGTCAGCGGGTCTGACCGGGGTGCTGCAGGGAGAGAGACGCCGTGAGCGCTCCGGGGAGGAGCAGGGACCCGGAGCGCTCGGCGTAACACCTTGTTAACATTAACTATGTTTTATGTATAAAAACTGCAGTGTTGTAGACCAGCACTTGGAGAAGAGTCCACTGGTCTGCTTCCTCCAGATTTCCTTGCTCAGTTCACTATTTGCATATGGGAGAAACCTGTCAATCATGCTAACCTGATCAAATGTTTGCCAAAAGTCATGAATGAAATATAAAGTGCTCTTTTTTTTTAAGTACTGTTACCAGTGTCCCTGCCTCTGAGCTACACTGTGTGACTGTGAGAGAATGATGAGGTGTTACCAGCATCTAACAGTTAAAAAACCTGTAAATCATTCTTTTACAAACTACCCTTGTGTTTCTAGATTTTTATTTTCAAAGACACCCTAAACACCACCAGTCAGAACATGCAGAGAGTGCTCCAGGTGAATACTAGATACTACCACCATTATCTGAGTGCAACTTACTTTTCACTGCACCAGCCTAAGGATTGTGGGAATTCTCGTGAAAACACTCCAGCCAACTGTGACCCAGACTGTGACCAAATTCGGAAAGCCTTATTCCCCCCAGTTCCCGTGTTTATTTTATCTGTATCCCCTATGGCTGCTGTTATAATAAGTTGTATAATTGTCAGAAATAGTGTTTCTCTATAGAAATAAAGAAGCTTATCCTGAAAAGTTACCTGAAAGTACAGGTATGCTCTGGTCTGCAAATATGCTATACAGCTCTAAACAAAGTGAATAAAGCCATGGAAAATATTTACAAAAGGTATACACTTTGTATATAGTTTACTAAATGTTCGCCCTGTAGTAAACCAAAGATTATCAGGACTTTATTGCATATTACATTGTTCTTACGGGAATAGAATATCTAAGAAATCGGAACTTTTAATTTGTCTGTATAAGACACCTGGTTTCTAACAGATACATCATGAATCACATAGTATATTACAGTAAGTTCTGTTATATCTTGAAATGATCCCATGAGCTTTATTCCCTGAATCAACTACAGGTATTGCTATGATTTTGCATATTGATAGACTATCTGATGGGATGGCGCAATCCATTGAGTACAGGACATTCCCTCCAACTGGTGAACTGATATAAAGATGTTGTGTACATTTCTCAGGGACTTTACCTTCCAGCCCGCAACTAGCACATACCCGAAAGGACAATAAAATAAGACTATATGAGGACATTCTCTTTTAATAGTACACTGGTAATGGTAATATTTACTTGTCCTGGGGGTTGCAATAGATGGGAGATAATGAGACTTCCTATTTTGTTGCAAAAAAGCAATAAATAAATAAATAGACTCTGAGGGGTCCCATAGGTCACCCTAAGATTACATGGTCACTGATACCTCACTGGGTTACACTCACATGACAACTTGTAATCACATGTTAACAATTCTTAAAGCTATAACAACTTTTATAAGCATTATACAATATAATACAGATAAAAAAAATATATATATTTATATATATATATATATATATATATACATATATATATATATATACACACACAAGGGAACAGGTGTAGAGGAGGCCCAGGGGTCACTGTAGGGAGGCTGCCAGACAGGGCAGGAGGGGTATGGGGGTACAACTCCCGTACTGGGCCACCACAAACTCCCCCTCTTAAAAACAGCTGTCCTCGGTGCCCAGTCCTGAAAGGCGAAGGACTGTAAGTGGCCACTGGGGCGGGGTGACAACAGTTCCTGGGGCATTGTTTCCGAATGCCCTTCACAGGTCTGAATAAGTTATAACAAATATCCTTATATGCTCCTTTTGATAATGGGACATAAACATGTGGGATTTATAACCCTTGTAACTACATCCTTAACACATTTAATACACTTGAGCCAGATCGGGCTGCCGGAGGCTCTCTACCCGATGCCTTAGCTGCTGGGGCTCTTTGGCACTAGCTACTTCTCCCCTGAGCACTATACATACTTTGACAACAGTACAACATTACTTTCATACATAGCATCTCTGTCACTATATGTGCTTTACTTATATATCAGGGGAACCCTCTAGCCAGTAGAGTACCCTGTACATGAGATCAGGAAAAAGGTTAGACAGGTGAACATTTGACATCACTTGACTATGGACTACATTTCAGCTGCAGTCCTAACTAGGCATTTGACTAGCTTATACACAATGCACTACGTACATTACTGAATTAGTTATTTATAAGCTGCCAAAACTGGATTATATGTTATACTGACAACTTTATACACGGTACTACAACTTATTCTCTGTACCTGGCTGGTAACTGTCCCTGAGTTGACCTTTGGGATCTGTGCGGCACCACCTCTGGAGGATCTGGAACTCTTGGAGCTTCTGGAGCTGCAGCTGGCTCTTCTTCAGTGAAGTCAGGAGCTGGAATTGATTCAGGACTTGCTGGACTCCAAAGTCTCCCAACTGGTCATGGTATGCGTTGAGGACCATTGCCACGTCTCTTTGGGGAACCAGAATCTGATGAAGTTGATCACTAGAGACCGGATCCAAAGAATTTCGGTACAACAGTCCTTTGTGCACAAACAGTCATTTCCTCTGTCGCCACAGACGTTTCAATTCGTACACTGGGCCCAGCGTAGACGGGTTGGTACCTTTTTTTCCAGAAGGTAGTCCAACAGATCCCCCATGACTCGACTTTCTTCTTGAAGAGTCTTCCAGGTGTATAGTTCTTCTTTAACCTTCTTGGATCTGGGTTCACCATCCAAGAGTGCGGTCATAACATTCTGGTACACGAACCGTTGATAAAATGGGGGCATCTCCAAGTCTTTCCACGCGTCTTCGACAGGTGGTTCTTCGCTGAGGGTACATCGTACATCGTTATTGACATTCGACTTGCCGCTTCTGTACTTGATGGTGAAACTGTAATTGGCTAATCCTGAACCCCAACGCTGTTCGATAGCACCCAACTTGGCAGTGTTCAGGTGGGCCAACGGATTATCGGTGTAGACAGTAAAAGGTGTGGCAGCCAAACAGTCTTTAAATTAGCATTGTTCTTCTCTGCTCCTCGCAGGTTACGACTGGCATGGGAAATTATACGCTCTTGTCCCTCCTGCACTTGGGGCAGGACAGCTCTCAGACCTTTAAAACTAGCATCAGTATATAGCCGGAATGACTGACTGTAGTCTGGATATGTCAAGATGGGTTGGTCTGTCAGCAGACGTTTAAGAGCTCGGAACGCTGTCTCTTGCTCTTCGGCCCATTCAATAGGTAGTCTTCCATTGTAGTTCTCCTTTGCTGTACCCCGCAGGAGAGCTGTGAGGGGTTCTGCAATTTTGGCAAAATATGGAATGAAGCGGCGGTAGTAGTGGGCAAATCCCAGGAAGCTCCTGACATCTATTACCGTGTGCGGGGTAGGCCAGTTCTTGACAGCTTCCACCTTTTCAGAATTGGGCTGGACTCAATCTGCGCAGACAAGATGACCCAAGTAATGGACCTGAGGTTTAAGCAAGTGACACTTGGATGGTTTGATCTTCAGCCCGTGCTTGATCAAGACTTGAAAGACGTCTGACAGATGACTGAGGTGTTCCTGGTAAGACTTCGAATATACGATGACATTGTCCAGGTACAACTAGACACTTTGGAAATTCAAATGACCCAGACACCTTTCCAACAGACACTGGAACATAGCAGGGGCATTGCATAGCCCAAACGGTATACTTTTGAACTCGAACAACCCCATGGGTGTCACGAAGGCGGTCTTCTCTCGATCTTCCACGGCCATGGGCACTTGCCAATATCCACTGATTAACTCCATGGGGGAGAAATAAGCGGCCAACCCGAAGGTCTGTGAGTGATTCCTCGATCCTTGGCCAAGGGTAAGCATCTTTATGTGTGACATTGTTCAGTTTCCTGTAGTCAACACAGAAGCGGATGGTTCCGTCTTTCTTCTTTATCAGGAAAAGTGGGGCCGCACAGGGACTCTGACTTTCTTGGATCACGTCCGCCTCTTTCATGTTGGCCAGCATCTTCTTGACAGTCTGGTACATGTCTGACATGACCGGGCGGTGTCTCTCCTTGATAGGCGGACTGTCGCCTGTGAGGATTCGGTGCTGGATCATGGAGGTATGCCCGAAGTCTATGGGGTGTTCGCTGAAAGCCTCATGGTACCTTTTGGCGACATTGATGACTCCATTGACTTGTCCCTTGGCGTAGTGTCATCTCCCACCTGGAGTTGTGCCCACCAGGACTCTGTGCCCACCAGACCCCTTATCTGTAACATTAGTTACAGTCATGGCCGTAAATGTTGGCACCTCTGAAATTTTTCTAGAAAATTAAGTATTTCTCACAGAAAAGCATTGCAGTAACACATGTTTTGCTATACACATGTTTATTCCCTTTCTGTGTATTGGAACTAAACCAAAAAAGGGAGGGAAAAAAAGGAAATTGGACATGATGTCACATCAAACTCCAAAAATGGTCTGGACAAAATTATTGGCACCCTTTTAAAATTGTGGAAAAATAAGATTGTTTCAAGCATGTGATGCTCCTTTAGACTCACCTGGGGCAAGTAACAGGTGTGGGCAATATAAAAATCACACCTAAAAGCAGATAAAAAGGAGAGAAGTTCACTTAGTCTTTGCATTGTGTGTCTGTGTGTGCCACACTAAGCATTGACAACAGAAAGAGGAGAAGAGAACTGTCTGAGAACTTGAGAACCAAAATTGTGGAAAAATAGCAACAATCTCAAGGTTACAAGTCCATCTCCAGAGATCTAGATTTGCCTTTGTCCACAGTGCGCAACATTATCAAGAAGTTTGCAACCCATGGCATTGTAGCTAATCTCCCTGGGTGTAGACAGAAAAGAAAAATTGATGAAAGGTGTCAACATAAGATAGTCCAGATGGTGGATAAGCAGCACCAAACAAGTTCCAAAGATATTCAAGCTGTCCTGCAGGCTCAGGGAGCATCAGTGTCAGTGAAAACTATCTGTCGTCATTTAAATGAAATGAAACGCTATAGCAGGAGACCCAGGAGGACCCCACTGCTGACACAGAGACATTAAAAAGCAAGACTATATTTTGCCAAAATGAACTTGGGTAAGCCTAAATCCTTCTGGGAAAACGTCTTGTGGACAGATGAGACCAAAATAGAGCTTTTTGGTAAAGCACATCATTCTACTGTTTGGAATGAGGCGTACAAAAAAAGAACACAGTACCTACAGTGAAATATGGTGGAGGTTCAATGATGTTTTGGGGTTGTTTTGCTGCCTTTGGCACTGGGTGCTTTGAATGTGTGCAAGGCATCATGAAATCTGAGGATTACCAACAGATTTTGGATCGCACTGTACAGCCCATTGTCAGAAAGCTGGGTTTGCGTCCGAGATCTTGGGACTTTCAGCAGGACAATGACCCCAAACATACATCAAAAAGCACCCAGAAATGGATGGCAACAAAGCGCTTGAGAGTTTTGAAGTGGCCAGCAATGAGTCCAGATCTAAATCCCATTGAACACCTGTGGAGAGATCTTAAAATTGCTGTTGGGAAAAGGCTCCCTTCCAATAAGAGAGACCTGGAGCAGTTTGCAAAGGAAGAGTGGTCCAACATTCCGGCTGAGAGGTGTAAGAAGCTTATTGATGGTTATAGGAAGTGACTGATTTCAGTTATTTTTTCCAAAGGGTGTGCAACCAAATATTAAGTCAAGGGTGCCAATAATTTTGTCCAGCCCATTTTTGGAATTTGGTGTGACATTATGTCTAACTTGCTTTTTTCTCCCTTTTTTTTTTAGTTTAGTTCCAATACACACAAAGGTAAGAAACATGTGTATAGCAAAACATGTGTTACTGCAATCCTTTTCTGTGATAAATACTCCATTTTCTATGAAAATTTCAGGGGTGCCAACAATTACGACCAAGACTGTATAATCACTCCCTGCCTGGTAAGTACATGCTCTCCCAATTGAATAGTTTGCTCCCAGTATCCATGTCTGGGGACTGGTTGCCCATTACCTGCAACTACTCTGAAATTAACATCATCAGGCTCACACAACAGACTAGCATCCCAATGCTGATAGAAAACACTTTTCGATATGGTAGACACTTGTGACCCTGTATCTAGGTACACCTTCTACAATAACTCTTTTACATAGGGGCAAGAGGAGACATAAAGTGAGAGTCCTGATTTAGGTCGTTCAAGGGTTGGACCTGGTGACTGTTTTCCTGAGCGCCGGTTCTCCACCTCAGGGTGAATCCGTTTAAATCCCAGCACTGCATTTTCCAATGTCCGGGCTTGTTACAATAGGTGCAGAAAGGTCTCTGAGTCCCCGAATATCTATTGGGTGGAGGATTATGGCAAATGGGATTGCAGTGAGCAGGAGCAGGGGCAGGTTTCCTGGGTAAGGGTGGTTCACGATCAGGTGGAGCAGACCAGGTGGCAAGCTCCTTAAAGGGGTACTCCGCCCCTAGACATCTTATCCCCTATCCAAAGAATAGGGGATAAGATGTCAGATCGCCACGGTCCCGTTGCTGGGGACCCCCGGGATTGCCGCTGCGGCACCCCGCTGTCATTACTGCACATAGCGAGTTCGCTCTGTGCATAATGACCGGCGATAAAGGGGACGGAGCAGCGTGACGCCATGGTTCCGCCCCTCGTGACATCACGGCCCGCCCCCTTAATACAAGTCTATGGCAGTCCTCCCATAGACTCGTATTGAGGGGGGCGGGCCATGACGTCACGAGGGGCGGGGCCGTGACGTAACGATGCTCCGGCCCCTGTACCGCCCGCCATTACGTGCAGAGCGAACTCGCTCTGTGCAGTAATGACAGCGGGTTGCCGCAGCGGCAATCCCGGGGGTCCCCAGCAGCGGGACCGTGGTGATCTGACATCTTATAAGATGTCTAGGGGCGGAGTACCTATTTAAATTGCTCAATGTCCTGTTTAACGCTCTGTAGATCTAAGGCTGCGGTGACTGGCAAAGTGGGCTGCACTGGGGCGGGGACAGGGACCGGTGATGGTATCAGCCTAGCTACCACCCCTATTGGCTCTTGAACAGGTGTTAGGGGAGTACAAGTTTCCTCAAACTAAGGCCCGGACTTGATCACTTGGATAGCCAGTCTTTTAAAAGCAGGAAGTTACATGTTGGGATTATGGACTGCTAACATTCTCAATTGGGCCTTGTCCCATTTGTTATGGGCTCCATCAATTAATCTGTCCATTAACACTCTGTTGCCCTGTTTGGGAGTTATACCATCTAACTTTTGGACAGTCTCTAGGGCATTCTGTAGGGCTACAGCATATGCTCTCAAGGCATCACCAGGCTTTTGTCACCTTTCATACAACCGGAGATGTACCTCAGATGGAGAATATGACTCAATAAACAAACTCTGGATCCTTTCTTTGAAGTCACTCAGGGTAAAGGGGTTTCCATTGTAGGTAGGAAGGACAGGGTTCCCCATGAATACTGGTGCAGACTCTAGAACACCTGGACTGTTGATATTGACTGCAGGCAAGGGAGGCAGGACCCCGGCTACTGGGGCAGGTGATGACCTTGCTGGTGGAGATGAGGGGGTGCTGGTGCCCGGTTGATCTGTGGTGCTGGGTTCTGACATTCTGTTGATTTTTGAGTGCGCTGTCGCTTTAAAAGAAATAAGATGCATTCCCCTTTAAGATGCTTGCGGAGGCATTGCAGCGGCTTTTACTTGACTGAATGGATACTTCCCCTCTATTTTGCAGGCACCCTGTGATGAACACTCTTGTGACCAGACTTGCAGGCAGTAACATGACAGTAATGACAGATTCGGGCTCCAGAGACTTGATACTGATGATCGGAGGTTGCGGAGCCTGTGATGCAGCGTGGCTTTGCGGGTGACTGCCGGAGACGGGCGCAGCAGCCGGAACCTCCAAGATGGCTGTGCCCAGGGAACTTCCTGTCTAGGTCCAGTCAGCAAAATCTTCCCCTTTGCAACATGGGGTGGCTCTTTGGTTCCTCCTCGCTTGATTGAAGAGGCGTACCCTCTGGGGACTGACGTGAGCGGAGCTGCGACCGCTCGCGCACCCCGGAAACACTGGACCAGATTAACTCTTTCAGGTACAAACTCTATACAGTTCACAAGGGCAGATACCAGTCTTTTCTTCACCTCCCCCTCTATTTCACAAGCACCTCAGATTAAACACTTTTCACTGACAAAGTCCCGTACACTTTCTGGTACAATTTTTGTCGCACGTGCGTTTTATTCTGCAATACTGGACACAGTTCAGACTGGGGGGGAGGGGTACTTTAGGCATAAGGCGCAGGCAGATGGCATTAACCCCTTGTGTTCGTGACGCCAGGGAGTGGTTTATCCTCAATACCACCTGAAAGTATACTGTTGGATCCTGGGCTAGGCACGGGGGCAACAATGATGCCAAGTTACGGACAATGGTAGCTTTACTGAGTGACAGATTGAACAGTCTATACAGCTTAGCCAGGCCCACGGAGGTGACCAGTGACTTCAGAGACCTCTGGGCTGGCTGGGACTTGTAGTGGACTAGGACAATATTGATGCAGGCCACGCTGACTGAAGACAGATGACTTTGACTTGACTGACTTGAATGGGACTGACTATATCACAATTATAGCTTGCTTGAAGACTTGTGGCTGCTGGACTGACTTGAGGCCTCCTATGGACTCCAGACACACTCTTGGACTTGACCTTGCTGCAACTCAGCATAAGCAGGAAGAGAGTAAGAGAGAGAGCAGAGGCTCCACTCAGGGCTTATATTGTGGGAGACTCTGAGGGGTCCCATAGGTCACCCTTAGTTCACATGGTCACTGATACCTCACTGGGTTACACTCACATGACAACTGGTAATCACATGTTAACAATTCTTAAGGCTATAACACCTTTCATAAACGTAATACAAAATAATACAGGCAATATATATATATATATATATATATATATATATATATATACACACACACAAGGGGACAGGTGTAGAGGGGGCCCAGGGGTCACTGTAGGGAGGCTGCCGGACAGGGCAGCAGGGGTACAGGGGTACAACTCCCATACTGGGCCACCACAGATCCACCAATAAAATGTGTATTGCTGTATTGCTGGCTTTATTTTATCAGGTGCTGGATGTCCAAAGGTGACAACTACAGATCACATCATTTGTACTTTCTACACAGCCTGATTTGCATATAAACCATGATTGTTTTATAGAGTAAGTAACATTGCATCTGCATTTTATTGACCTTCCTGGAAAAGCCCTAATGTATTTTTAACATCATTACACAAATGTGAGTGAATGAAATGATATGTTAAACATTAATGGAGATTATTTCAGTCCACAATTAAAACTCTCCATGCCCAGGACCAACACAAATCAGCTCTTCATGTGGATGAAATTCTGTTATTTCTGTTATACGTCACGTTTCCAGCAGGGCCAGATTAAGAGCATCATGGGCCTGGTGCTGAGGATTTTGATGGGCCTACAAGTGTCGGTGACCCAACAGCTGGGTTGCGGTCATTTGTGGGTTGCAGTGCAACTCCATTAACTTACATTATGTCCGACACGTACGACAAACATATGACATAGGTATGTAGTCAGGAAAGTAGATTGCTAGTTGGATTGTTAGCTAACTAGGTAGATAGCCAGATAGCTAAGTCGAAGCAAGGTAGAGCAGCACATCCGAAGAGCGTCAAGGGGATGTGGATGCAAGCGGGCCCAATCGCAGCCCTGGTCACTGGCGGCAGTAATTGACACAAATAGAAAGCGTCCCACAGCACTCCAATATAAGGTGAAAAGCAGTGTAGTTTATTTTCTCATATGTGGCAAGCAATGTTTTGGCTGTCTGAACAGTCTTTATCAAGCATACAAAAGTGACCAGAGTACTGGTATTTATGTGCGAGAACACACCAAATCAATTACAAGGTAATTATAGCAAATCAAAGTGAATCACAGTGATCCCTCAACATACAATGGCCTCAACATACAATAGTTTCAGCATACCGACCAATCAGAATGGGCATTCACTGGTAAAACCCCTGTATTACTGAAATGTATGCAATGACTGGTGTCTGGTAGCGCCTCCATACAGTACAGGGAGGTACAGGGATGGGGAAATCCTATCGCCCGACGCCCAGGACAAGCAGTTTTGGGCGCCGGGCAGGTGAATTTGTCATAGATTTAGCCCTGTATCGGGCTAGCAGGGACAGATCGACTTCCCCCTTATTTTTCTTTAATGCCGGTGTGAGGCGCAGGAACCGATGGAAGTCTACACCTCACAACGACACTCAGAGTGTATGGAGGGGGTGGCGGTCCCCAGCTGACCGCAGAGCCCCCTTATCTCCCCTCCCGGAGGATGGAGGACGCAGCTCAGAAGACACAGCAGGGTGAGAGAAAGGACGAGCACAGCTCGGTACACAGCTCCATCCCCTGCACACAGCTCTATCCCTCCCCCTCCCCCTGCTCTGTCTCCACAGGACCTAATCCACCACTGGGAGGTTGCTAGTTTGCACGGGGAAAACACAGAGCAGGGGGGGGGGTGAGGGGGAGGACGGAAATCTCACCTCACACCGGCCAGGACTACAGCTCTGATGTCCACTCATGGCGGCTCAGGTGAGGAGACCGGGAATGCAGGCGGCGGCAGGAAGGGTGGTTGTATATGTATGGTGTGAGTGTATGTGTGATGTGTGTATGTAATGTATGATTGGGGGGGGCAGCGGCACGTGTATGTATGATATGTGCATATGGTGTATATCAGTGTTTCCCAACCAGGGTGCCTCCAGCTGTTGCACAACTACAACTCCCAGCATGCCCAGACAGCCGAAGGCTGTGCATGGTGTGAGTGTATGTGTGATGTGTATATGATGTCTGTCTATGTGTGATGTGTATGTAATGTATGATGTGTGTATGATGTCTCTCTGTGTGTGATGTGTATGTAATGTATGATGTGTGTATGATGTCTGTGTAATGTGTATGTAATGTATGATGTGTGTATGATGTCTGTCTGTGTGTGATGTGTATGTAATGTGTGATGTGTTTATGGTGTCTGTGTGTGTGATGTGTATGTAATGCATGATGTGTGTATGATGTCTGTCTGTGTGTGATGTGTATGTAATGTATGATGTGTGTATGATGTCTGTGTGTGTGATGTGTATGTAATGTATGATGTGTGTATGATGTCTGTCTGTGTGTGATGTGTATGTAAAGTATTATGTGTGTATGATGTCTAAGTGTGATGTGTGTATGTATGTGATGTATGATGTGGGGTGGGCAGCGGAGGGTGTATGTATGATGTGTGCATATGTATGGTGTATATGTATGGTGTGAGTATATGTGTGATGTGTATATGATGTCTGTCTATGTGTGATGTGTATGTAATGTGTGATGTGTGTATGATGTCTGTCTGTTTGTGATGTGTATGTAATGTGTGATGTGTGTATGATGTCTGTCTGTGTGTGATGTGTATGTAATGTGTGATGTGTGTATGATGTCTGTCTGTGTGTGATGTGTATGTAATGTATGATGTGTGTATGATGTCTTTCTGTGTGTGATGTGTATGTAATGTTTGTATGATGTCTAAGTGTGATGTGTGTATGTATGTAATGTATGATGTGTGTGTGTGGGGGGGCAGCGGCGGGTGTATGTATGATGTGTGCATATGTATGGTGTATATGTATGGTGTGAGTGTGTGTGTGTATGATGTATGTGTGATGTGTGTATGTAATGTATGATGTGGGGGGCAGCAGCGGGGGTGTGTGTGTGTGTGTATGATATGGGGGCAGTGGCTGGTGCATGTATGATATGTGTATGCATGAATGTTTTGTATAGGAGCGGGCTTTCACAAAAATAAACATAAGTGGTATCGCTACATGTGGAAATGTCTAGGCTATTAAAATATAATGTTAATTAAACCATACGGTGAACGGTGTAAATGTAAAAAATAGTCCAGAATTGCTCATTTTTGGTCACTTCATATAAGAAATTTTTCATAAGGTGATCAAAAAGTTACATCTAGACTTTTCTGGGCTTGCCTCGGGTGTAAAAGGATCTAGCTTCAGCTCTTCCTCTGCTAATAGCCTGGCATGTTGCGATCGCTGTGGCCGCTATTAAACCATTAGATCACCGCTATCAAAGTTGACAGCAGTGTCTAAAGGGATTGTCACGATGCCGGCTGGCCGGAGGTGGATCCTCTGTGCCAGAGAGGGATTGGCGTGGACCGTGCTAGTGGACCGGTTCTAAGTCACTACTGGTATTCACCAGAGCCCGCCGAAAAGCGGGATGGTCTTGCTGCGGCGGTAGTGACCAGGTCGTATCCACTAGCAACGGCTCAACCTCTCTGACTGCTGAAGATAGGCGCGGTACAAGGGAGTAGACAGAAGCAAGGTCGGACGTAGCAGAAGGTCGGGGCAGGCAGCAAGGATCGTAGTCAGGGGCAACGGCAAGAGGTCTGGAACACAGGCTAGGAACACACAAGGGAACGCTTTCACTGGCACGATGGCAACAAGATCCGGCGAGGGAGTGCAGGGGAAGTGAGGTATACATATGGAGTACAACGGTGAACACACTGATTAGAACCACTGCGCCAATCAGCGGCGCAGTGGCCCTTTAAATCGCAGAGACCCGGCGCGCGCGCGCCCTAGGGAGCGGGGCCGCGCGCCGGGACAGGACCGACGGAGAGCGAGTCAGGTACGGGAGCCGGGGTGCGCATCGCGAGCGGGCGCCACCCGCATCGCGAATCGCATCCCGGCTGGAGGCGGTATCGCAGCGCACCCGGTCAGTGGATCTGACCGGGGCGCTGCGGGAGCGAGAGTGTAGCGAGCGCTCCGGGGAGGAGCGGGGACCCGGAGCGCTCGGCGTAACAGTACCCCCCCCCTTGGGTCTCCCCCTCTTCTTGGAGCCTGAGAACCTGAGGACCAGATTTTTATCTAGGATATTGTCCTCAGGTTCCCAGGATCTCTCTTCAGGACCACAGCCCTCCCAGTCAACCAAAAAGAAGGTTTTTCCTCTGACCTTTTTGGAGGCCAGTATCTCCTTTACAGGAAAGATGTCTGAAGAACCGGAGACAGGAGTGGGAGAGATAAGTTTAGGAGAGAAACGGTTGATGATGAGTGGTTTAAGAAGAGAAACGTGAAAGGCATTAGGAATACGAAGAGAAGGAGGGAGAAGAAGTTTATAAGAGACAGGATTAATCTGGCACAAAATTTTGAAAGGACCAAGATAGCGTGGTCCCAATTTGTAGCTGGGAACACGGAAGCGGACATATTTAGCGGAGAGCCATACCTTGTCTCCGGGAGAAAAAATGGGGGGGAGCTCTTCTTTTCTTATCAGCAAACTTCTTCATGCGTGATGAAGCCTGTAAGAGAGAATTTTGGGTCTCTTTCCATATGGTGGAAAGATCACGAGTTATTTCATCCACAGCGGGTACACCAGAGGGCAAGGGAGTAGGGAGGGGGGGAAGAGGGTGACGGCCGTACACCACGAAAAATGGGGATTTGGAAGAAGATTCAGAAACTCTGAAGTTATACGAGAATTCGGCCCATGGTAGAAGATCTGCCCAGTCATCCTGGCGGGAGGAAACAAAATGCCGCAAATAATCACCCAGGACCTGGTTAATTCTTTCTACTTGCCCATTGGATTGAGGATGATAAGCAGAAGAAAAGTTTAATTTAATCTTGAGTTGTTTACAGAGAGCCCTCCAGAATTTAGACACGAATTGGACGCCTCTATCCGAGACGATCTGCGTGGGCAACCCGTGAAGACGAAAAATGTGTACAAAAAATTGTTTTGCCAACTGAGGCGCAGAAGGAAGACCAGGAAGAGGGATGAAATGTGCCATCTTGGAGAATCGATCAACGACCACCCAAACAACAGTGTTGCCACGGGATGAGGGTAAGTCTGTAATAAAGTCCATACCAATCAGAGACCAAGGCTGTTCGGGAACAGGCAGAGGATGAAGAAGACCAGCGGGCTTCTGGCGAGGAGTCTTATCCCGGGCACAGACAGTGCAGGCTCGCACAAAATCCACAACATCCGTCTCCAGAGTCGGCCACCAATAGAAACGAGAGATGAGTTGCACGGATTTCTTGATGCCCGCATGACCTGCGAGATGGGAGGAGTGACCCCATTTGAGGATTCCGAGGCGTTGGCGTGGAGAGACGAAGGTCTTCCCTGGAGGAGTTTGCCTGATGGAGGCTGGAGAAGTGGAGATCAGGCAGTCAGGAGGAATGATGTGTTGCGGAGAGAGCTCTACTTCCGAGGCAGAGCATCGGCCCTAATGTTCTTATCGGCAGGCCGAAAGTGAATTTCAAAATTAAATCGGGCAAAGAACAGAGACCACCTGGCCTGGCGAGGATTCAGCCGTTGGGCAGACTGGAGATAGGAGAGGTTCTTGTGATCGGTGTAAATAATAACTGGAAATCTTGATCCCTCCAGCAGATGCCTCCATTCCTCAAGTGCTAATTTAATGGCTAGTAGCTCTCGATCCCCGATGGAGTAGTTCCTCTCCGCCGGAGAGAAGGTCTTAGAAAAAAAACCACAAGTAACAGCATGCCCGGAAGAATTTTTTTGTAGAAGGACCGCTCCAGCTCCTACTGAGGAGGCATCAACCTCCAATAGGAAGGGTTTAGATGGGTCAGGTCTGGAGAGCACGGGAGCTGAAGAAAAGGCAGACTTGAGCTGTTTAAAGGCATCTTCCGCTTGAGGAGGCCATGACTTAGGATTGGCATTCTTTTTGGTTAAAGCCACGATAGGAGCCACAATGGTGGAAAAATGTGGAATAAATTGTCTGTAATAATTGGCGAACCCCAAAAAACGTTGGATAGCACGGAGTCCGGAGGGGCGTGGCCAATCTAAGACGGCAGAGAGTTTGTCTGGATCCATTTGTAGTCCCTGGCCAGAGACCAAGTATCCTAGGAAAGGAAGAGATTGACATTCAAACAGACATTTCTCCATTTTGGCATAAAGTTGATTGTCACAAAGTCTCTGAAGAACCATGCGGACATGCTGGCGGTGTTCTTCTAGGTTGGCAGAAAAAATCAGGATATCGTCCAGATACACAACAACACAGGAATATAAGAGATCACGAAAAATTTCATTAACAAAGTCTTGGAAGACGGCAGGGGCGTTGCACAGGCCAAAGGGCATGACCAGATACTCAAAGTGTCCATCTCTAGTGTTAAATGCCGTTTTCCATTCATCCCCCTCTCTGATGCGGATGAGATTATAAGCACCTCTTAAGTCCAGTTTGGTAAAGATGTGGGCACCTTGGAGGCGATCAAAGAGTTCAGAGATGAGAGGTAGAGGGTAGCGGTTCTTTACCGTGATTTTATTAAGACCGCGGTAGTCAATGCAAGGACGTAGGGAGCCATCTTTTTTGGACACAAAGAAAAATCCGGCTCCGGCAGGAGAGGAGGATTTGCGGATAAAGCCCTTTTTTAAATTTTCCTGGATGTACTCAGACATAGCAAGAGTCTCTGGGGCAGAGAGAGGATAAATTCTGCCCCGGGGTGGAGTAGTGCCCGGGAGGAGGTCAATAGGACAGTCATAAGGCCTGTGAGGAGGTAGAGTCTCAGCTTGTTTTTTGCAAAAAACATCCGCAAAGTCCATATAGGCCTTAGGGAGACCGGTTACAGGGGGAACCACAGGGTCACGGCAAGGAGTACTGGTAACCGGTTTAAGGCAGTCCTTGAAACAAGAGGGACCCCAACTCTTGATCTCCCCTGTGGACCAATCCAGGGTTGGGGAATGGTGTTGAAGCCAGGGTAGTCCAAGGAGAATTTCGGAAGTGCAATTGGAGAGGACCAAAAACTCAATTTTTTCGTGATGAGGTCCGATGCACATTAGGAGGGGCTCCGTGCGGTAACGCACGGCACAGTCCAATCTTTCATTGTTAACGCAATTGATGTAGAGAGGTCTGGCGAGACTGGTCACTGGGATGTTGAACCTGTTGATGAGAGAGGCCAAAATAAAGTTTCCTGCAGATCCGGAGTCCAAGAAGGCCTTAGTGGAGAAGGAGAAGGTAGAGGCAGATATCCGCACAGGCACAGTAAGACGTGGAGAAGCAGAGTTGACATCAAGGACTGTTTCACCTTTGTGCGGAGTCAGCGTACGTCTTTCCAGGCGGGGAGGACGGATAGGACAATCCTTCAGGAAGTGTTCGGTACCGGCACAGTACAGGCAGAGATTCTCCATGCGGCGTCGTGTCCTCTCTTGAGGTGTCAGACGAGGCCGGTCAACTTGCATAGCCTCCACGGCGGGAGGCACAGGAACGGATTGCAGAGGACCAGAGGAGAGAGGAGTCGGGGAGAAAAAACGCCTCGTGCGAACAAAGTCCATATCCTGGCGGAGCTCCTGACGCCTTTCGGAAAAACGCATGTCAATGCGAGTGGCTAGATGAATGAGTTCATGTAGGTTAGCAGGAATTTCTCGTGCGGCCAGAACATCTTTAATGTTGCTGGATAGGCCTTTCAGTAGGAAACTGGTCCGACATCATCTCCAAGTGCAGGGAACATTGTGAAAGAAAGCCACGGCAAAACTTAGAGTCCCCATCAAATTTATCCGGCAAGGATAGTCGTAGGCCTGAGGCGGCCACTCGCTGCGGAGGAGGTGCAGGAGCTGGCGGAGGAGATGATTGCTGAAGCTGTGGTAGTAGCTGCTGTAGCATCACGGTCAGTTGAGACAGCTGGTGGCCTTGTTGCGCTATCTGTTGTGACTGCTGGGCGACCACCGTGGTGAGGTCGGCGACAACTGGCAGAGGAACTTCAGCGGGATCCATGGCCGGATCTACTGTCACGATGCCGGCTGGCAGGAGGTGGATCCTCTGTGCCAGAGAGGGATTGGCGTGGACCGTGCTAGTGGACCGGTTCTAAGTCACTACTGGTATTCACCAGAGCCCGCCGCAAAGCGGGATGGTCTTGCTGCGGCGGTAGTGACCAGGTCGTATCCACTAGCAATGGCTCAACCTCTCTGACTGCTGAAGATAGGCGCGGTACAAGGGAGTAGACAGAAGCAAGGTCGGACGTAGCAGAAGGTCGGGGCAGGCAGCAAGGATCGTAGTCAGGGGCAACGGCAAGAGGTCTGGAACACAGGCTAGGAACACACAAGGGAACGCTTTCACTGGCACGATGGCAACAAGATCCGGCGAGGGAGTGCAGAGGAAGTGAGGTATACATAGGGAGTGCACAGGTGAACACACTGATTAGAACCACTGCGCCAATCAGCGGCGCAGTGGCCCTTTAAATCGCAGAGACCCGGCGCGCGCGCGCCCTAGGGAGCGGGGCCGCGCGCGCCGGGACAGGACCGACGGAGAGCGAGTCAGGTACGGGAGCCGGGGTGCGCATCGCGAGCGGGCGCCACCCGCATCGCGAATCGCATCCCGGCTGGAGGCGGTATCGCAGCGCACCCGGTCAGTGGATCTGACCGGGGCGCTGCGGGAGCGAGAGTGTAGCGAGCGCTCCGGGGAGGAGCGGGGACCCGGAGCGCTCGGCGTAACAGGGATCTTATATCCATCCCTGGTGGTCTAGTGGGGTGGATCGTACTATTTTGGTTTAAATTGTTTTATCTACCAGGACAAGTGGATTTTCTTGAGGGACAAATAGATTGTGTTCCGCTTTAGTCCCTTGGACAAGTAGTTTTTTTTTTAAATTTCCACACCCCTGAGGTATTACATGTTCTGTACTCTTTACCTGTATTACTGAAGTGTATGCACTGACTGGTGTCTGGTAGCTCCCCCTACAGTACAGGAAGGTACTACATGTTGTCACAATTCGGCTGGCTGGAGGTGGATCCTCTGTGCCAGAGAGGGATTGGCGTGGACCGTGTCGGTGGACCGGTTCTAAGTTGCTACTGGTATTCACCATAGCCCGCCGCAAAGCGGGATGGTCTTGCAGCGGCGGTAGCAACCAGGTCGTATCCACCGGCAATGGCTCAACCTCTCTGACTGCTGAGATAAGCGTGGTACAAGGGAGTAGACAAGAGCAAGGTCGGACGTAGCAGAAGGTCAGGGCAGGCAGCAAGGATTGTAGTCAGGGGCAACGGCAGGAGGTCTGGAACACAGGCTAGGAACACACAAGGAAACGCTTTCACTGGCACAATGGCAACAAGATCCAACAAGGGAGTGCAGGGGAAGTGAGGTATAAGTAGGGAAGTGCATAGGTGAAGGTACTGATTAAACCCTCATGCGCCAATCAGTGGCGCATCGGCCCTTTAAATCGCAAAGACCCGGCGTGCGCGCGCCCTAAGGAGCGGGGCCGCGCGCCGGGACAGCACAGACGGGGAACGGGTCTGGTAAGCGAGTCGGGATGCGCATCGCGAGCGGGCGCGTCCCGCATCGCGAATCGCATCCCGGCTGGGAACATTATCGCAGCGCACCCGGTCGGCAGGTCTGACCGGGGCGCTGCGAATAGGAGAACGCTGTGAGCGCTCCGGGGAGGAGCGGGGACCCGGAGCGCTCGGCGTAACAGTACCCCCCCCCCCCTTGGGTCTCCCCCTCTTTTTGGAACCTGAGAATTTGAGGATAAGATTCTTATCCAGGATGTTGTCCTCAGGTTCCCATGACCTCTCCTCTGGGCCGCAATTCTCCCAATCAACCCAAAATTTTTTTTTACCTCTGACCGTCTTGGATGCCAGAATTTCTTTCACCGAAAAAACGTCAGAGGACCCGGAAACTGGAGTGGGAGAAACAACTTTGGGAGAGAAGCGGTTAAGGATGAGTGGTTTAAGGAGAGAGACATGGAAAGCATTGGGAATACGGAGAGAAGGAGGGTGAAGGAGTTTGTAAGAGACAGGGTTGATTTGGCACTTGACTTTGAAAGGACCAAGATAACGTGGTCCCAGTTTATAACTGGCGACACGAAAGCGGACATACTTGGCGGAGAGCCATACTTTGTCTCCGGGAGAAAAAATGGGGGGAATGCTTCTTTTCCTATCGGCATGTTTTTTCATCCAGGATGAGGCCTGTAAGAGAGAATTTTGAGTCTCTTTCCATATGGTGGAGAAGTCCCGAGTCACCTCATCAACAGCGGGCAAACCAGAGGGCATGGGAGTGGGAAGGGGGGAAGAGGGTGACGGCCGTATACCACGAAGAATGGGGATTTAGCGGAAGATTCAGAGACTCTGAAATTGTACGAGAATTCGGCCCAGGGTAGAAGATCTGCCCAGTCATCCTGGCGGGAGGAAACAAAATGTCGCAAATAGTCACCCAGAACCTGATTAATTCTTTCTACTTGCCCATTGGATTGGGGATGATAAGAAGACTAGAAGTTTAATTTGATTTTGAGTTGATTACAGAGGGCCCTCCAGAATTTAGACACAAATTGAACGCCTCTATCCGAGACGATATGCGTAGGCAGCCCGTGAAGGCGAAAAATGTGTTAAAAAAATTGTTTCGCCAACTGAGGCGCAGAAGGAAGACCTGGAAGAGGGATAAAATGTGCCATCTTGGAGAATCGATCAACGACCACCCAAATAACTGTGTTGCCATGGGATAAAGGTAAGTCAGTAATAAAGTCCATACCAATCTGAGACCATGGTCGTTCAGGAACAGGCTGGAGGATGGAGGAGACCAGCAGGCTTCTGCGAGGGGTCTTGTCCCGGGCACAGACTGTACAAGCCCGCACGAAATCAACAACATCAGCTTCCAGGGTAGGCCACCGATAAAATCGAGAGATGAGCTGGATGGATTTTTTGATGCCAGCATGGCCTGCGAGGTGTGAGGAGTTTCCCCACTTGAGAATCCTGAGGCGCTGGCGTGGAGAGACGAAGGTCTTCCCTGGAGGAGTTTGTCTGATGGAAGCTGGAGAAGTGGAGATCAGACAGTCCGAAGGAATAATGTGTTGCGGGGAAGCTTCCACTTCAGAGGCATCCGATGAACGAGAGAGGGCATCAGCCCTAATGTTCTTGTCAGCAGGGCAAAAATGAATTTCAAAGTTAAAACGGGCAAAGAACAACGACCACCTAGCCTGGCGAGGGTTCAGCCATTGGGTAGACTAAAGATAAGAGAGATTCTTGTGATCAGTGTATATAATAACTGGATATTTGGATCCCTCCAGCAGGTGCCTCCATTCCTCAAGCGACAATTTTATGGCCAGTAGTTCACGATCACCAATGGAGTAGTTTTTCTCCACCGGAGAGAAGGTCCTAGAAAAGAAACCACAAGTAACAGCATGTCCGGAAGAATTTTTTTGTAGGAGTACTGCTCCAGCTCCCACCGAGGAGGCGTCTACCTCCAGTGAGAAGGGCTTAGATGGATCAGGTCTGGAGAGTATGGGAGCAGAAGAAAAGGCGGTCTTGAGATGATTGAATGCGTCTTCCGCTTGAGGAGGCCAGGACTTAGGGTTGGCGTTTTTCTTGGTTAGGGCCACGATAGGAGCCACAATAGTGGAAAAGTGCGGAATAAATTGTCTGTAATAATTGGCAAACCCCAAAAAACGTTGGATAGCACGGAGTCCGGAGGGGCGTGGCCAATCCAATACGGCTGATAGTTTATCTGGGTCCATTTGTAGTCCCTGACCAGAGACTAAGTATCCTAGGAAGGGAAGAGATTGACATTCAAAGAGACATTTTTCCATTTTGGCATATAATTGATTGTCCCGAAGTCTCTGAAGAACCATGCGGACATGCTGGCGGTGTTCTTCTAGGTTAGCAGAAAAAATCAAAATATCGTCTAGGTAAACCACAACACAGGTATATAGAAGATCACGAAAAATTTCATTTACAAAGTCTTGGAAGACGGCAGGGGCGTTGCAAAGCCCAAAGGGCATAACCAGATATTCAAAGTGTCCATCTCTGGTGTTAAATGCGGTCTTCCACTCGTCCCCCTCCCTGATGCGGATGAGATTATATGCACCTCTTAAGTCCAGCTTGGTAAAGATGTGGGCGCCTCGTAGGCGATCAAAGAGTTCCGAGATAAGAGGTAGGGGATAGCGTTTTTTTACAGTGATTTTATTAAGTCCGCGGTAATCAATGCAAGGGCGTAAGGAGCCGTCTTTTTTGGAAACTAAAAAAAAATCCAGCTCCGGCAGGGGAGGAAGACTTGCGGATAAACCCCTTTTTTAAATTCTCTTGGATGTACTCCGACATGGCTTGTGTTTCCAGAGCAGACAGAGGATAGATTCTGCCCCGGGGTGGAGTAGTACCAGGGAGGAGGTCAATAGGACAGTCATAAGGCCTGTGAGGAGGCAAAGTCTCTGCTTGTTTTTTGCAAAAAACATCAGCATTATCCAGATAGGCCTTGGGGAGACCAGATATCGGAGGAACCACAGGGCCTTGACTGACAGTACAGGGAGCAGGCTTAAGACAGTCCTTGTGGCAAGAAGTACCCCAGTTCTTGATCTCCCAGGTGGTCCAATTGAGGGTTGGGGAATGGCGTTGAAGCCACGGTAGTCCAAGAAGAATTTCCGAAGTGCAGTTAGAGAGGACCAGAAATTCAATTTTTTCGTGATGGGGTCTGATGCACATTAAGAGGGGTTCCGTGCGGTAACGCACAGTACAGTCCAATCTTTCATTATTAACAGAGGCGATGTAGAGGGGACTGGCGAGACTGGTCACCGGGATGTTGAACCTGTTGATGAAAGAGGCCAAAATAAAATTTCCTGCAGATCCGGAATCCAAGAAGGCCATAGCTGAGAAGGAGAAGGTAGAAGAAGAAATCCGCACAGGCACAGTAAGACGTGGAGAAGCAGAGTTCACATCAAGAGCTGTCTCACCTTTGTGCGGAGTCAGCGTGCGTCTTTCCTGACGTGGAGGTCGGATAGGACAATCCTTCAAGAAATGTTCGGTACTGGCACAGTACAGGCAAAGGTTCTCCATGCAGCGTCGTGTCCTCTCTTGAGATGTCAAGCGAGACCGGTCAACTTGCATAGCCTCCACGGCGGAAGGCACAGGAACGGAATGCAGTGGACCAGAGGAGAGAGGAGCCGGGGAGAGAAACCGCCTCGTGCGAACAAAGTCCATATCCTGGCGGAGCTCCTGACGCCTTTCGAAAAAACGCATGTCAATGTGGGTGGCAAGATGAATAAGTTCATGCAGGTTAGCAGGGATTTATCGTGCGGCCAGCACATCTTTGATGTTACTGGATAGGCCTTTTTTAAAGGTCGCGCAGAGGGCCTCGTTATTCCAGGACAATTCGGAGGCGAGAGTACGGAATTGGATGGCGTACTCGCCAACAGAAGAATTACCCTGGACCAGGTTCAGCAGGGCAGTCTCGGCAGAAGAGGCTCGGGCAGGTTCCTCGAAGACACTTTGAATCTCCGTGAAGAAAGAGTGTACAGAGGCAGTGACAGGATCATTGCGGTCCCAGAGCGGTGTGGCCCAAGACAGGGCTTTCCCAGACAGAAGGCTGACTACGAAAGCCACCTTTGACCTTTCAGTTGGAAACTGGTTCGACATCATCTCCAAATGCAGGGAACATTGTGAAAGAAAACCACGGCAAAATTTAGAGTCCCCATCAAATTTATCCGGCAAAGATAAATGGAGGCTGGGTGCGGCCACTCGCTGCGGAGGAGGTGCAGGACCTGGCGGAGGAGATGATTGTTGAAGCAGTGGTAGTAGCTGCTGTAGCATCACGGTCAGTTGAGACAGCTGGTGGCCTTGTTGCGCTATCTGTTGCGACTGCTGGGCGACCACCGTGGTGAGGTCAGCGACAACTGGCAGCAGGACCTCAGCGGGATCCATGGCCGGATCTACTGTCACGATTCGGCTGGCTGGAGGTGGATCCTCTGTGCCAGAGAGGGATTGGCGTGGACCGTGTCGGTGGACCGGTTCTAAGTTGCTACTGGTATTCACCAGAGCCCGCCGCAAAGCGGGATGTTCTTGCAGCGGGGGTAGCAACCAGGTCGTATCCAACGGCAACGGCTCAACCTCTCTGACTGCTGAGATAAGCGTGGTACAAGGGAGTAGACAAGAGCAAGGTCGGACGTAGCAGAAGGTCAGGGCAGGCAGAAAGGATCGTAGTCAGGGGCAACGGCAGGAGGTCTGGAACACAGGCTAGGAGCACACAAGGAAACGCTTTCACTGGCACAATGGCAACAAGATCCGGCAAGGGAGTGCAGGGAAAGTGAGGTATAAGTAGGGAAGTGCACAGGTGAAGGTACTGATTAAACCCTCATGCGCCAATCAGTGGTGCACCGGCCCTTTAAATCGCAAAGACCCGGCGCGCGCGCGCCTGGACAACACAGACGGGGAACGAGTCTGGTAAGCGAGTCGGGATGTGCATCACGAGCGGGCGCGTCCCGCATCGCGAATCGCATCCCGGCTGTGAACATTATCGCAGCGCACCCGGTCGGCAGGTCTGACCGGGGCGCTGCGAATAGGAGAATGCTGTGAGCGCTCCGGGGAGGAGCGGGGACCCGGAGCGCTCAGCGTAACACATGTTCTGTACTACTCTTTACCTGTACCAGTCAAAGCTGTCTATAATAGCTCAACTATGATAAGCAAATATGGCATTCAGGAGTATGAAAAAGCTAGGTGAGAAATTGTCATCTAACTTTTCTGGGCTCCTGAATGGCATATTTGCTTATCATAGTTGAGCAATTATAGACAGCTTTGATTATATATTATAGGCTAATATATATATATATATATATATATATATATATATATATATATATATATATATACATGTTATATAGCTACTATAAGCAGACCTGCTATTCAGGAGCATGGAAAAGCTAGGTGAGACATTGTCACCTAGCTTTTCTGTGCACTTGAATGGCAAGTCAGTTCATGCCTGGTGGACTAGTGATACCTTTGAAGGAACTCCTGGGGCAGAGGCAGAGAGTAATGTTCACCGGCAGCAGGACCTCAGGCAGGTGGCAGCTACAGCACACACAGTATTTTTTTAAACTTGGCGGGCACTGGCCCAACAGGGGGAGGAGTCACATACACTAACCCTGATGTCATGTGGGGCACGCAGGTCAGCAGGTTACGCAGCCACATCACCAGGGCTGCCCCTTACACACTGTGGCACACGCTGGATTTTATAAACATAAAATAATATCGCCACTCCATATTATTTCTGCAGTGACTAAATAATACCACCATACTGTAAGGAAATAAAAGCCACTATACACAGACCAGTGTCACTAATAACACCACAATACAAGGGACATATAAATCTGCCACACCATGACCACTACCATGATCACTGACTAACACTGCTATATTGTTATTGAATAAAAACCAGTACAGTATATAAAAGATCAATAACCCTACACAGGAGTAAATTTGAGCTGTACACAGGGGCTGCAGACCATGTAGGTTATTATAGTTATATACTTACAGGGGCATCTACTCTGTTCGGAGTCGTTGACTTTTCTCTTTCTTCTCCATCTGTTCTGGTTCATCATGAACGTCTTCCTGATTCTATAATCAGGAAGACGGATAGAATAATTTGTCACCAAGACCACCTCAACCGAATGGTTTGCTGTCTCCCTGGTGCCAGGGTTCGGCATGTGGTGGAAAGGGTGGACAAATTACTAGGGGGGGCTGGGGATGACCCAAATGTCATGGGAACCAACGACAGAATACATGGTAGGTGGAGGTCCTTGAAGAATAATTACAAGGAACTAGGTGCCAAGCTGAAGGGAAGGACCTCTAAGGTTGTGTTCTCTGGAATACTTCCTGTGCCATGCGCATCGCAGGAAAGACAGCGGGAGCTTAGGGAGTTAAATGCATGGCTTAAGTCGTGGTGTGGGGGAAGGGTTTGGGTTTTTAGAGCACTGGGCTGACTTTTCATTGGGGTACAGACTCTATTCTACGGATAATTTGCACCTGAATGGAAGGGGGT
Organism: Hyla sarda; assembly: GCF_029499605.1. NCBI lineage: Eukaryota > Metazoa > Chordata > Amphibia > Anura > Hylidae > Hyla > Hyla sarda. The sequence continues at coordinate 383,569,004 of NC_079190.1, read as the reverse complement.
CCGCTGTGCTGCGGGAGAGAATCCTGGAAGGGGTGGTTGAGTATTTAAACTAGGTGAGTGGGGGGAGGATAATAAAGCAAAGAAAACAGACAGTGGAATGGATAGGTTAGAGAGGGGTCAGGACATAATGGTGGGTGGAGAGGAGTTCTGTGGGGGGAGGTTAAGAGCAGTGGATAAGGAGATCCATGGGTTACAAACCAGCCATAAAAATAAATGTAGCCCGAAAAATTGTAATCCCAATAATTCAAAAAGTTCCATTAGCCCCAATAACTCAATAACTACAATAAGCCCCATTAACTCAAAAAATACCGTTAGCCCCAATAACTTAAATAACAACGTTAGAGCCAATAACGTAAAAAATCCCATTAGCGCCAATAACTTAAATAGTACAATTAGCCCTTATAACTCAAATAATAACATTAACCCCAATAACTCTGAAAATCCCATTAGTGAGACTATATATGTAAAACTTAATGGAAATATAAAGTGTATATTCACAAATGCCAGAAGCCTAGCAAATAAAATGGGGGAGCTTGAGGCCTTGATACTGGAGGAACATATTGATATAGTTGGGGTCACTGAGACATGGCTGGACTCCTCGCATGACTGGACTGTTAATCTGCAGGGGTTTACATTGTTTCGCAAAGATAGAATGAACAGAAAAGGGGTGGAGTCTGTCTGTATGTAAGAAGTGGTATGAAAGTCAGTGTGAACGATGCCATAGTGTGTGATGATTCTGAGGATGTGGAATCACTGTGGGTAGAATTACAAAAGGAGGGAAATACTGAAAAAATAGTATTTGGTGTAATCTACGGACCCCCTAATATCACTGAAGAGATAGAAGGTCAGCTGTATAAACAAATAGAGGGGGCCGCCCGGGCAGGTACAGTGGTAATAATGGGAGATTTTAACTATCCAGATATAGATTGGGGCTGGGGGCTGGCTAAAACTACAAAGGGGAGAAAATTCCTAAATTTATTGCAGGATAATTTTATGGGCCAGTTTGTGGAGGACCCAACAAGAAGTGATGCCTTGTTGGATCTGATCATTTCCAACAACGCAGAGCTGGTTGGTAATGTAACTGTGCGGGAAAACCTTGGTAATAGCGACCACAATATAGTTACTTTTGATTTAAAATGTAGAAAACAAAGACAGGCGGGGAAGGCAAAAACATATAACATTAAAAAGGCAAACTTCCCTGGGCTGAGATCTGCTCTACAGGACATAGACTGGGGGGAGGTGTTGTCAAATACTGATACAGAAGGTAAATGGGACATCTTTAAATCAACTCTAAATAACTATACAGCTAAATATATACCAAAGGGGAACAAATATAAACGATTAAAACTAAATCCTACATGGCTGACAAATGATGTTAAAAGAGCAATAAACAACAAAAAAATAGCCTTCAAAAAATTCAAATCTGATGGGTCAGCGATAACATTTAAACAGTACAAAGAGCTTAATAAAATCTGTAAAAATGTAATAAAAACAGCAAAAATTCAAAATGAGAGACAGGTGGCCAAAGAAAGCAAAACTAATCCTAAATATTTTTTTAGATATATAAATACAAAAAAACCAAGGACAGAGCATGTAGGACCCCGTAATAATGATAATGGGGAGGTTGTCACGGGCGATCAAGAGAAGGCAGAGCTACTGAATGGGTTCTTTAGTTCTGTATATACCATGGAAAAAGGAGCTGACATTGGACAGGTCAGTGCTGGTAACACATCATGTAATCTACTGAACTGGCTTAATGTAGAGATGGTACAAGGTAAGTTAAGTAAAGTAAATGTAAGCAAATCTCCAGGGCCGGATGGACTACACCCAAGAGTTCTTAGAGAGGTAAGTTCAGTAATATCTGTACCCTTGTTCATGATATTTAGAAATTCTCTGGTGTCTGGTATTGTGCCAAGGGACTGGCGCAAGGCTAATGTGGTACCAATCTTCAAGAAGGGCTCTAGGTCTTCGCTAGGCAATTATAGACCAGTAAGTCTAACGTGCATTGTGGGTAAATTGTTTGAAGGACTTATAAGGGATTACATACAGGAATACATAGGGGATAATAGTATTATAAGTGATAGCCTGCATGGGTTTACTAAGGATAGAAGTTGTCAAACCAATCTAATTAGCTTTTATGAAGAGGTGAGTAGAAGCCTTGACAGAGGAATGGCTGTGGATATAGTGTTTCTGGATTTTGCCAAAGCATTTGATACTGTCCCTCATAGTCGTCTGACAGGTAAGTTAAGGTCTTTGGGCTTGGAAACTTTAGTTTGTAACTGGATTGAACACTGGCTCATGGATCGTACCCAGAGAGTGGTGGTCAATGATTCGTACTCTGATTGGTCCACGGTTATTAGTCGTGTACCCCAAGGTTCTGTACTGGGCCAGCTGTTGTTTAATTTATTTATCAATGATATAGAGGATGGTATTAACAGCTCTGTTTCTATCTTTGCAGATGACACCAAGCTTTGTAGCACGGTACAGTCTATAGAGGATGTGCATAAGTTACAGGATGACTTGGATAGACTAAGTGTCTGGGCATCCACTTGGCAAATGAGGTTCAATGTGGATAAATGTAAAGTTATGCATCTGGGTACTAAGAACATGCATGCATCGTATGTCTTAGGGGGGATTAAACTGTCAGAGTCACTGGTAGAGAAGGATCTGGGTGTACTTGTAGATCACAGACTGCAGAATAGCATGCAATGTCAGGCTGCTGCTTCCAAAGCCGGCAGGATATTGTCATGTATAAAAAGAGGCATGGACTCGAGGCACAGGGACATAATACTCCCCCTTTATAAAGCATTGGTACGGCCTCACCTGGAATATGCTGTTCAGTTTTGGTCGCCTGTTCATAAAAGGGACACTGCGGAGTTGGAAAGGGTGCAGAGACGCGCGACTAAACTAATATGGGGCATGGAACATCTTAGCTATGAGGAGCGATTAAAGGAGTTACAATTGTTTAGTTTTGAGAAGAGACGTTTAAGGGGGGATATGATAAACATATAGAAGTATATAAATGGCCCATACAAAAAATATGGAGAAAAACTGTTCCAGGTTAAACCCCCCCAAAGGACGAGGGGGCACTCCCTCCGTCTGCAGAAGAAAAGGTTTAGTCTAAAGGGGCGACACGCCTTCTTTACCGTGAGGACTGTGAATTTATGGAACGGTCTACCTCAGGAACTGGTCACAGCAGGAACAATTAACAGCTTTAAAACAGGGTTAGATACATTCCTGGAACAAAATAACATTAATGCTTATGCAGTATTTTAAAACTACATCCCTTTCCCTTATCCCCTTACACCCTTCACTTCAATTCCCTGGTTGGACTTGATGGACGTATGTCTTTTTTCAACCATGCTAACTATGTAACTATGTAACTATGAAGATTTCTGCTGATCGCAACTCGTCTCCACCGAATCTGTAAGACAAACATTTTAGGATTGTCACTACAGCAAAGTCCTCACCACTATACAAACCCCCTATATGTATTACACTGCCCCATATAGTAGTCCCTTCTGTGCCCCTGTATAGTATTAGGCCCCAACATTGTCCTCATACATTATAATGCCCCCTCTCATTGCCCCATATAATATTATGCCCCTGTACATTGCCCTCATATATAGTAATGACCTCTCACATTGCCCCTATATATAGTAACATCCCCGTACACATCCCCCATACATAATGCCCCCTCACATTGACCCCATATATATATTAATGCCTCCTTTCATTACCCCCATAGATTATAATGTCCCATCATATGGTCCCCATATAAGTAATGCCCCCTCACATTGCCCCCATATATAGTAATGGCCCCTCACATGACCCCCCCCATATATAGTAATTCCCCCTCACATTGCCCCCATATATAGTAACGTCCCCGTACACATCCCCCATACATAATGTCCCCTCACATTGACCTCAAATATAATAATGCCTCCTTACATTACCCCCATAGATTATAATGTCCCCTCATATGGTCCCCATATAAGTAATGCCCCCTCACATTGCCCCCATATATATTAATGCCCCCTCACATGACCCCCCCATATATAGTAATTCCCCCTCACATTGCCCCTATATAGAGTAATGCCCCCTCACATGACCCCCCATATATAGTAATGCCCTCTCACATTGCCCCCATATATAGTAATGCCCCCTCACATTGCCCCATATATAGTAATGCCCCCCTCACATTGCCCCATATATAGTAATGCCCTCTCACATTGCCCCATATATAGTAATGCCCTCTCACATTGCCCCCATATATAGTAATGCCCCCTCACATTGCCCCATATATAGTAATGCCCCCCTCACATTAACCCATATATAGTAATGCCCTCTCACATGCCCCCCACACATAATAATGCCCCCTCACATGGCCCCCACACATATTAATGCCCCCTCACATATTAATGCCCCCTCACATATACATATTAATGCCCCCTCACACACACACACACACACACACATATACATATATATATATATAGTAATGCCCCCCTCACAATTCCCCCATATATGGAGGTCATGTGTGGGGGCATTACTTATATGGGGGTATTACTATATATGGGGGCCATGTGAGGGGGCATTATTATGTATGGGGGCCATGTGAGGGGCATTATTATGTATGGGAGGCATGTGAGGGGGCATTACTTATTGGGGGCAAAGTGAGGGGGGCATTGCTTATTATTACTTTGCCCCCATGTAAGTAATGTCCCCATCACTTTGCCCCATATAAGTAATGCCCCCGTCACTTTGCCCCCATATAAGTAATGCCCCCGTCACTTTGCCCCCATATAAGTAATGGCACCTCACATAATAATGCCCCCAGCAAAAAAGCAAAAACACCACTCACCTCTGCCTCTTTCCCCCACAGCTCTCGTTCTCTCCTCTTCTCTCCTGTGCTGACAGCCTCCACAGAGCCGCTGCCGCACAGGAAACCCAGGCTGGAGTGACAGGACGGAGCCGCCGGCTCCTTCCTGTTACGTCAACTGCCGCACCGAGCGCACGCTCAACGCTGTGTGTGTCTTAAAAGCGCACTCAGTGTTAAAAACTGCGGTCGCTCGGAGATTCGGATCCCTTCACCTGCTGGCCCAGTCGCAGGGGGAACGATGGGGCCCGCAGGTGAAAGGTCCGGTTATGCACATGCAGAGACCGTGCCAGCACCGGCCCCAGCATGGTGCAGCCCTAGGCCTGTGCAGCCGTTTGTGCGGGCCGCCGGGCCTATTTTAAAGCAGGGGCCTGGAGCTGCCGCTCCATCCGCCCCCACGTTAATCCGGCCCTGGTCTCCAGTCACCGTAAAAACTGAGTGCCGAGTGCTGCATGGAGATTGCTGGGGATCCCAGCGACGGGCCCCCCCGCGATCAGACATCTTATCCCCTTTGGATAGGGGATAAGATGTCTATGGCCGGAATACCCCTTTAAGACTTTATGATAAATGGCAAAAGGATAATTTTGCTCATCTAGAAGTCCAGATTCCCCATAAACTTCATCAGCTGTTTGCTCTTAAAGGGCTTTTCTGGCAAAAATGCCCGGGCTGGCAAATAAAACAAAACAATATTTACCTCTTACTCATTCCCCATAGTCTCTGGCAGGGACATGCACAGACATTTTGAAGGGCAGGGGCTCAAGTAAAAAAGAAGGCACTTCTCATAATTTAAAAAACGTCTGCCAGACTTAATGGGCAGATGTACTGCGGCCCAGCGATACAGTGGACTCCCCCCGGGCCCCCTCGACATTCCTATCCCCCATAAAAGTTGGTGTTTTTGTAAAATCGAGTCAAGAACAGTTTCTCTGAGGTCTGCCATGTGTATATACACTTTGTCTGTGCTGTCAGTCTTATTTACAGAAAACATGTGACAGCTGCCCTATAATATACTGTATTATAGAGGAGATTTATACAAAACCTGTGCAGAGAAAGAGCGGTGCAGTCGCCCATAGCAACCAATCAAATGGTTTTGCAGAAGGCTTTTCCTCTGCAAAGGTTTTAATAAATCTCTTCCTATATGCCCCGGTCTGACCTCTATATGAGAGAACGTGCAATGTACCCGGCCTCACCCATCCCCAATCCCCCAGCACCCATCACCCATCTCCAATCACCCATCCCCAATCCCCCAGCACCCATCACCCAGCACCCAGCACCAATCACCCAGCACCAATCACCCAACACCAATCACCAAGCACCAATCACCCAGCACCCATCACCCAATCCCCCAATCACATAGCACCAATCACCCAGCACCAATCACCCAGCACCAATCACCCAGCACCCATCACCCAATCACCCAGCACCAATCACCCATCACCCACCTTATGCAGGAATCTCCACACAGCCCTGGTTCTTACACTGAAGAGATGGACACCACACCAATATATGCTTACATGCTGCAATATACAAGTCGGCAAAAAAAAGAATTACAAATATACAAAGCCGGCCAGGCATAGCACAGCATACAGGATGGAGGCAGGGAAGCTCCGCCTCCATTGTGCACAAGACTGACTTCGCATACTAGCAATGTGGGGCAATACCTAGAAAATGGAAAGACCAATTTTTGTATACATGCACTGTAACCTAGTGTATTGGGTTTAGTGCGAGTAAACAGCCTGTCAGTTTGCCTTTAAATATATACCGTACCCCCCTTTATGAACTATATACTGTGCCACCATTCATCTATTAATTCCCTATATACTGTGCCACCATTAATGAACTATATACTGTGCCACCATTCATCTATTAATTCCCTATATACTGTGCCACCATTAATGAACTATATACTGTGCCACCATTAATGAACTATATACTGTGCCACCATTAATGAACTATATACTGTGCCACCATTAATGAACTATATACTGTTCCACCATTAATGAACTATATACTGTGCCACCATTCATCTATTAATTCCCTATATACTGTGCCACCATTAATGAACTAAATACTGTGCCACCATTAATGAACTATATACTGTGCCACCATTAATGAACTATATACTGTGCCACCATTAATGAACTATATACTGTGCCACCATTAATGAACTATATACTGTGCCACCATTCATCTATTAATTCCCTATATACTGTGCCACCATTAATGAACTATATACTGTGCCACCATTCATCTATTAATTCCCTATATACTGTGCCACCATTAATGAACTATATACTGTGCCACCATTAATGAACTATATACCGTGCCACTATTATTTAACTATACTGTGCCACCACTAAGGGTGCGTTCACACGTGCGTATTTTCTGCTGCAGATTTGCTTTAGCAGATTTCTCTTCCCATTGTCAATGAGAAGCAAAATCTGCAGCAAAAATAGGCACGTGTGAATGCACTCTAAGGATCTATATACAGTGCCAGCATACATAAAAATATAATGTTCCAATATAATGAAATATATACTGTGCTTCCATAAATTCCCTATATACTGTGCTTATATTCCTCCAATAATTCCCTAATAATGTGCTTCATACAATAAATACAAGCACATAACATAAAGGCACATACAGTACATAGGTAATATACACACATACAGTACATAAGAAATATACACACATACACAGAGACACTGACACAAACATACAGGTACAAATATACATTAAGAAACATAAATACACAGACACACATATAACATGGAATATATACAAACAGATATAGCCAATAAGCACATCATACATACAGGTACACACATTCAATCACTTACAGATATATACACACATACATAGATTCACTTGCTCATATATATATATATATATATATATATATATATATACATATATATATATATATATATATATACATACACACATACACATACATACATAGATAGATTCACTTGCTCATATATATACACACATACATACACATATGCACACACACACACACACATATATATACATACACACACATAGATTCACTTGCTCACATATATATTGGCACATACATAGAGATAGACACACACACAAACACACATATATACACCTCACACTGACATACAGTCACACTAAGGCCCCAGCCATCCCTCTCTGCACAAGCACATACATAGAGATACACACACACATATATATACACACACACACACATCTATACACACACACACACTGACAGTCACTCACTTATATTTTCAGTTACTTACAGTAAGTAAGGCACCATCCCCCTCTGCACAGACTGGAGTTTCTGCCCGGGACATGTTGTGGGCGGGGCTTCTCTCTGCCTCTTTTGCTCCTGTCTCCTCCGTGTGGAGAGAAGCAGATAAATGGCAGATAATGACAGGGTGAGTGGTGCCCCCTTCCTGCAGGGAGGGCACAGCACCCTCCATTAAACCACATACAAATCTCCCCAGCAACGGACCCTTTTTACTGCACCTATCACCCTTAGTCTGTAGCTCCTTTTGTGAGGGCACTAGAGGGGCAGGTGCGGAAAAGGGCAGGGGCTCCAGCCCCCTTTTACCCCTATGTGTCCACGTCCCTGGTCTCTGGTATGGCTGCTCAGCTGTCCGCTGTGCTCCACTTCCTGGTGCTGGGGCCCAATACATCTGAATGGCACTGAACAAATCACTTGCTGAAGTGGGACATCGCTGTGTGTGACCCCAGCACCATGAAGTAAACTCCATCAAAAACTGGGTACTGGGGTCCACATAACACATTGACACAGTCGTGCTGCAGCAGTTCCCTACCTTAACCAGTGACTGGCTGAAAAGATGCATTGGACCCCAGCACCATGAAGGGAGCATAGCAGACCGAGTGCAAGTTAAAAGAGGTAATCTCATGGAAAAAACGTATACCCTATCCATAGGATAGGGGATAAGTTTTAGATTGTGGGGGGGGGGGGTCCAAGTGCTGGGGCCTCCCGCAATCTCCTGTTCGGAACCCCGGCTCTCCCCTGGAGCGGCGCGTTGTGACCCCCGCCTGAAACGGGGGCTGCCATGCCACCTCCATATATCTCTATGGGAGTGCCATTTGACTATCTTCAGCTCTCCCATAGAGATATATGAAGGGATCGTAACGTGCTACTCCAGGGGAGAGCCGGAGGTCCATACAGGAGATTGTGGGGAGCCCCAGCGCTCATCCCCCTGCAATCTACAGATAGGAGATAAGATTTTTTTCATGAGACTACTCCTTTAAGTATAGTTTTTTTGGGCAGCCAGAGAAAACACTTCATCGTCTTTAAAATTTTTGTTCCAAACCAGTTTCATTGGCCAAATGAATGTGCTGAAAATTGATGTTTTACCTAGGTTTTTTTATCTGTCTCAAACCATTCTCATTTTTATTCTGTCTAAGGGTGGGATCAAACTACACACTACGGGTGCTGGATTGGGAGGGGCGAAAAACCGGCCTCTCCCGTATCCCAGCCGGATCGAGCCCCATTCATTTCAACGAGCCGACCACAGTTTTAGGTCCGGTCTGAAAACCATATACGGGGCAAAAATGAGCCGACCGGAGTCAGCGTTTGACTCCGGTCGGCTCATTAAAATGAATGGGGTTCGGGCCGGATCTGGCTGGGATACGGGAGCGGACGGTTTTCGTCCCTCCCAACTGGATCCAGCACCCGTACACTACAAACGTAGTGTGAACCCACCAATAACTCAGTAGACCCAGATTGAGCCAGCAAACACTGACAAAACCTAAATTGCTTAGGGAAGCTGGTCTTCTGGACCTCAAATTGTATTTTCATTCGCCTGTTTTGGCTAGAATATTTGACTGGACACATGGTAGATTCAGCAAGCTGTAAGTGAAAATGAAATCTGCTCCAGGTGGCCTTGAGGATAGAGTCTACTGATAGGTACTACCTCTCCTTGTGGCCATTTCTGACCCTGACCTGGAGGGCATTAATTCCCTAGCTGCCCAGATCATTGCTGGAGGTGCTTGTTCGATAAGGGTACACTGTTTATATATGGTGGGAATGCCCAATGGTGTGGTCTTTTATGTTCCGAATCCTCTCTATCTATGCCTCTTTTTAGGAACACAATGTTCTGAATACTAACCAGGTCACACTGCTTTTCCCCTACAACCTCCCCTCTCCACATCTCTCACTGAATGGATATATAGATTTCGTTACATCATAAGGATGAAGAATTTGCTTGCTCAGCAACATGCAACAGTATCTGGAAACTCATCCATACCAAACATTGCTGTCACGATGCCGGCTGGCAGGTAGTGGATCCTCTGTGCCAGAGAGGGATTGGCGTGGACCGTGCTAGTGGATCGGTTCTAAGTCACTACTGGTTTTCACCAGAGCCCGCCGCAAAGCGGGATGGTCTTGCTGCGGCGGTAGTGACCAGGTCGTATCCACTAGCAACGGCTCACCTCTCTGGCTGCTGAAGATAGGCGCGGTACAAGGGAGTAGACAGAAGCAAGGTCGGACGTAGCAGAAGGTCGGGGCAGGCAGCAAGGATCGTAGTCAGGGGCAACGGCAGGAGGTCTGGAACACAGGCTAGGAACACACAAGGAAACGCTTTCACTGGCACGATGGCAACAAGATCCGGCAAGGGAGTGCAGGGGAAGTGAGGTGATATAGGGAAGTGCACAGGTGAACACACTAATTGGAATCACTGCGCCAATCAGCGGCGCAGTGGCCCTTTAAATCGCAAAGACCCGGCGCGCGCGCCCTAGGGAGCGGGGCCGCGCGCACCGGGACAGGACCGAGGGAGAGCGAGTCAGGTACGGGAGCCGGGGTGCGCATCGCGAGCGGGCGCTACCCGCATCGCGAATCGCATCCCGGCTGGAAGCGGAATCGCAGCGCCCCGGGTCAGTGGATCTGACCGGAGCGCTGCAGTGGGGAGAGTGTAGCGAGCGCTCCGGGGAGGAGCGGGGACCCGGAGCGCTCGGCGTAACAGTACCCCCCCCCTTGGGTCTCCCCCTCTTCTTAGAGCCTGAGAACCTGAGGAGCAGACTTTTGTCTAGGATGTTGTCCTCAGGTTCCCAGGATCTCTCTTCTGGACCACAACCCTCCCAATCCACTAAAAAAAAGGTTTTCCCTCTGACCTTTTTAGAAGCTAGGATCTCTTTGACGGAGAAGATGTCCGAGGAGCCGGAAACAGGAGTGGGAGGAACAGATTTGGGAGAGAAACGGTTGATGATGAGTGGTTTAAGAAGAGAAACGTGAAAGGCATTAGGGATGCGAAGAGAAGGAGGAAGAAGAAGTTTGTAAGAGACAGGATTAATCTGACACAAAATTTTGAAAGGACCAAGATAGCGTGGTCCCAACTTGTAGCTAGGGACACGGAAGCGGACATATTTAGCGGAGAGCCATACCTTGTCTCCAGGGGAAAAAATGGGAGGAGCTCTTCTTTTCTTATCCGCGAACTTCTTCATGCGTGATGAAGCCTGTAAGAGAGAATTTTGGGTCTCTCTCCATATGATGGAAAGGTCACGAGAAATTTCATCCACAGCGGGCAGACCAGAGGGCAAGGGGGTAGGGAGGGGGGGAAGAGGGTGACGGCCGTACACCACGAAAAATGGGGATTTGGAGGAAGATTCAGAGACTCTGAAGTTATACGAGAATTCGGCCCATGGAAGGAGATCTGCCCAGTCATCCTGGCGGGAGGAAACAAAATGTCGTAAATAATCACCCAAGACCTGGTTAATTCTTTCTACTTGTCCATTGGATTGGGGATGATATGCAGAAGAAAAATTTAATTTAATCTTGAGTTGTTTACAGAGAGCCCTCCAGAATTTAGACACGAATTGGACGCCTCTATCCGAGACGATCTGCGTAGGCAACCCGTGAAGACGAAAAATGTGTACAAAAAATTGTTTAGCCAACTGAGGCGCTGAAGGAAGACCAGGAAGAGGGATGAAATGTGCCATTTTGGAGAATCGATCAACGACCACCCAAATAACAGTGTTGCCACGGGAAGGGGGTAAATCAGTAATAAAATCCATACCAATCAGAGACCAAGGCTGTTCGGGGACAGGCAGGGGATGAAGAAAACCAGCGGGCTTCTGGCGAGGAGTCTTATCCCGGGCACAGATAGTGCAGGCTCGCACAAAGTCCACAACATCCGTCTCCAGAGTCGGCCACCAATAGAAGCGGGAGATGAGTTGCACAGATTTCTTGATGCCCACATGACCTGCGAGATGGGAGGAGTGACCCCATTTGAGGATTCCGAGGCGTTGGCGTGGAGAAACAAAGGTCTTTCCTGGAGGAGTTTGCCTGATGGAGGCTGGAGAAGTGGAGATCAGGCAGTCAGGTGGAATGATGTGTTGCGGAGGGAGATCAACTTCTGAGGCATCCGAGGAACGAGAGAGAGCATCGGCCCTAATGTTCTTATCGGCAGGCCGAAAGTGAATTTCAAAATTAAATCGGGCAAAGAACAGAGACCACCGGGCCTGGCGAGGATTCAGCCGTTGGGCAGACTGGAGGTAGGAGAGGTTCTTGTGATCGGTGTAAATAATAACTGGAAATCTTGATCCCTCCAGCAGATGCCTCCATTCCTCAAGTGCTAATTTGATGGCTAGAAGCTCTCGATCCCCGATGGAGTAGTTCCTCTCCGCCGGAGAGAAGGTCCTAGAAAAAAAACCACAAGTGACAGCATGCCCGGAAGAATTTTTTTGTAGAAGAACCGCTCCAGCTCCCACTGAGGAGGCATCAACCTCCAATAGGAAGGGTTTGGAAGGGTCAGGTCTGGAGAGCACAGGAGCCGAAGAAAAGGCAGACTTGAGTCGTTTAAAGGCGTCTTCCGCTTGAGGAGGCCAAGACTTGGGATCGGCATTTTTTTTGGTTAAAGCCACGATAGGAGCCACAACGGTAGAAAAATGTGGAATAAATTGCCTGTAATAATTGGCGAACCCCAAAAAGCGCTGGATAGCACGGAGTCCGGAGGGGCGTGGCCAATCTAAGACGGCAGAGAGTTTGTCTGGATCCATTTGTAGTCCCTGGCCAGAGACCAAGTATCCTAGAAAAGGAAGAGATTGGCATTCAAACAGACATTTCTCAATTTTGGCATAGAGTTGATTGTCACGAAGTCTCTGAAGAACCATACGGACATGCTGGCGGTGTTCTTCTAGATTGGCAGAAAAAATTAGGATATCGTCCAGATATACCACAACACAGGAGTATAAAAGATCACGAAAAATTTCATTAACAAAGTCTTGGAAGACAGCAGGGGCGTTGCACAGGCCAAAGGGCATGACCAGATACTCAAAGTGTCCATCTCTGGTGTTAAATGCCGTTTTCCACTCATCCCCCTCTCTGATGCGGATGAGGTTATAAGCACCTCTTAAGTCCAGTTTAGTAAAGATGTGGGCACCTTGGAGGCGATCAAAGAGTTCAGAGATGAGGGGTAGGGGGTAGCGGTTCTTAACCGTGATTTTATTAAGACCGCGGTAGTCAATGCAAGGACGTAGGGAGCCATCTTTTTTGGACACAAAGAAAAATCCGGCTCCGGCAGGAGAGGAGGATTTACGGATAAAGCCCTTTTTTAAATTTTCCTGGACGTATTCAGACATGGCAAGAGTCTCTGGGGCAGAGAGAGGATAAATTCTGCCCCGGGGTGGAGTAGTGCCCGGGAGGAGGTCGATAGGACAATCATAAGGCCTGTGAGGAGGTAGAGTCTCAGCTTGTTTTTTGCAGAAAACATCCGCGAAGTCCATATAGGCCTTAGGGAGACCGGTTACTGGAGGAACCACAGAGTCACGGCAAGGGTTACTGGGAACCGGTTTTAGACAGTCCTTGGAACAAGAGGGCCCCCAACTCTTGATCTCCCCAGTGGACCAATCCAGGGTTGGGGAATGAAGTTGAAGCCAGGGAAGTCCAAGGAGAATTTCCGAAGTGCAATTGGGGAGGACCAAAAGTTCAATCCTCTCGTGATGAGATCCGATGCTCATTAGAAGGGGCTCCGTGCGGAAACGTATGGTACAGTCCAATCTTTCATTGTTTACACAATTGATGTAAAGGGGTCTGGCGAGACTGGTCACTGGGATGTTGAACCTGTTGACGAGAGAGGCCAAAATAAAATTTCCTGCAGATCCAGAGTCCAAGAAGGCCACAGTAGAGAAGGAGAAGGCAGAGGCAGACATCCGCACAGGCACAGTAAGACGTGGAGAAGCAGAGTAGACATCAAGGACTGTCTCACCTTTGTGCGGAGTCAGCGTACGTCTTTCCAGGCGGGGAGGACGGATAGGACAATCCCTCAGGAAGTGTTCGGTACTAGCACAGTACAGGCAGAGGTTCTCCATGCGGCGTCGTGTCCTCTCTTGAGGTGTCAGGCGAGACCGGTCGACCTGCATAGCCTCCACGGCGGGAGGCACAGGAACGGATTGCAGGGGACCAGAGGAGAGAGGAGCCGAGGAGAAGAAACGCCTCGTGCGAACAGAGTCCATATCTTGGCGGAGCTCCTGACGCCTTTCGGAAAAACGCATGTCAATGCGAGTGGCTAGGTGAATGAGTTCATGTAGATTAGCAGGAATTTCTCGTGCGGCCAGAACATCTTTAATGTTGCTGGATAGGCCTTTTTTAAAGGTCGCGCAGAGGGCCTCATTATTCCAGGATAATTCTGAAGCAAGAGTACGGAATTGTACGGCATACTCGCCAACGGAAGAATTACCCTGGACCAGGTTCAACAGGGCAGTCTCAGCAGAAGAGGCTCGGGCAGGTTCCTCAAAGACACTTCGGATTTCCGAGAAGAAGGAGTGTACAGAGGCAGTGACGGGGTCATTGCGGTCCCAGAGCGGTGTGGCCCAAGACAGGGCTTTTCCAGACAGAAGGCTGACTACGAAAGCCACCTTAGACCTTTCAGTGGGAAACTGGTCCGACATCATCTCCAGATGCAGGGAACATTGGGAAAGAAAGCCACGGCAAAACTTAGAGTCCCCATCAAATTTATCCGGCAAGGATAGGCGTAGACCAGGAGCGGCCACTCGCTGCGGAGGAGGTGCAGGAGCTGGCGGAGGAGATGACTGCTGAAGCTGTGGTAGTAACTGCTGTAGCATAACGGTCAGTTGAGACAGCTGTTGGCCTTGTTGCGCTATCTGTTGTGACTGCTGGGCGACCACCGTGGTGAGGTCAGCGACAACTGGCAGAGGAACTTCAGCGGGATCCATGGCCGGATCTACTGTCACGATGCCGGCTGGCAGGTAGTGGATCCTCTGTGCCAGAGAGGGATTGGCGTGGACCGTGCTAGTGGATCGGTTCTAAGTCACTACTGGTTTTCACCAGAGCCCGCCGCAAAGCGGGATGGTCTTGCTGCGGCGGTAGTGACCAGGTCGTATCCACTAGCAACGGCTCACCTCTCTGGCTGCTGAAGATAGGCGCGGTACAAGGGAGTAGACAGAAGCAAGGTCGGACGTAGCAGAAGGTCGGGGCAGGCAGCAAGGATCGTAGTCAGGGGCAACGGCAGGAGGTCTGGAACACAGGCTAGGAACACACAAGGAAACGCTTTCACTGGCACGATGGCAACAAGATCCGGCAAGGGAGTGCAGGGGAAGTGAGGTGATATAGGGAAGTGCACAGGTGAACACACTAATTGGAATCACTGCGCCAATCAGCGGCGCAGTGGCCCTTTAAATCGCAAAGACCCGGCGCGCGCGCGCCCTAGGGAGCGGGGCCGCGCGCGCCGGGACAGGACCGAGGGAGAGCGAGTCAGGTACGGGAGCCGGGGTGCGCATCGCGAGCGGGCGCTACCCGCATCGCGAATCGCATCCCGGCTGGAAGCGGAATCGCAGCGCCCCGGGTCAGTGGATCTGACCGGAGCGCTGCAGTGGGGAGAGTGTAGCGAGCGCTCCGGGGAGGAGCGGGGACCCGGAGCGCTCGGCGTAACAATTGCCTCAATGATGGCTTCATTTTTATTATATGATGGTCGTGGGCATCCAGTCTTGTCCATTCCCTTTCCTCTTCCCCCCCCCCCCTTTTCCTTTGCTTTTTTCCCTATCTTCTCTTCAGGTAATATGTTAGGCTGAGTGCTATTTTATTTCCTCTATTGACATTTGCTAACTTCACTGTTCTTGTAATGCTGTTCACAAGTGCCAATATGTTTATGGCTCGGCAGCATGATGCTGCTGTTCCTTAGGTGTGGGATTTTGTTGTCACTTTGTAGTTCGATCAAAATGTATTTATTACTTATTATTATGTTTTTTTCTTTTAGCGTCGACCTCACTGATGTCGACAGTACGCCCTTGCCATGCCCCCTCCCCACACAGCTCTATAGGGGAGGTGGGGGACACACAAACGCTGCCTCCCCACCTCTCTCATAGAGATACATGGAGGAGGCGTGTCGGGATATCGCAGGGGGTCCCAGCGGTCGGACCCCTTGCAATCAGACACTTATCCCCTATCCTGTGGATAGGGGATAAGTGTATTTAGGCTGAAGATGTCCTTTAATGCTCTGAAAGGAAGGACATTGTAAAAGAGTCATTGACACAATGAGAACAATTTAATTGTAGTGTGGACAGAATATATATGACAATATGTATAAAGTGAGTAACTTTTGTCTGGCTATTCCCTTCCATTATTGTTGGCAGCATATCCCCAGTATACACAATGAGAAGTGCTGCCTACAAATAATTAATTTTAAGGCTGCCCACACAATGTATATACTGGTGCTGTACCAAATCTAGTTAATGGAAAAGCCACACATTTAGGGTTCGTACAACATCTGCTGCATATTTTTGCTGCATATTTTGTGCAGCTGATTTTGCTACCCATTAACTTTAATGGATAGCAAAATCAGCTGCACAAAATATGCAGCAAAAATATGCAGCAGATCCTGTACGTGTGAACGAACCCTAAATGTGTAAAATGCACAACAAACCAATTTAAACTGTATGTTGGTATTATGCTACTCCATTCAGTCTTTGGCTGCATTCACACTACATTTCGTCCATATGGGGACCGGATCTGGTTGGAAATGGGAAAACTGGGCTCCCATATCCCAGACGGACCCGGCCCTGATCTCATTCATTTAAATTAATCGACCGGAGTCAGATAGTGACTCATTTTTGCCCCGTATCCAATTTTCTGGCCAGACTGAAAAAGGCCAGTAAAGGCTGTCCTGCCTACTGGGCCCTTGTAAAGATACACCAACAGTATTTCCATCGGGTATATGAAATGTGAATTTGAAAACTTTTATTGACTGAAAAGTAACCAAAATATAACCATTAATGTAAAGCGATATAGCAACTGTATCAACTGACAATAGAAGGAGTTAGCATTTTTCTATAAATGTATATGACTCCAGGGATATAATCTGATTTATGAGTAATTTCCTTTTCTGATGTGGCCTTCTCCCATTGCTCCACTTCTTGGATCAAGACCTGTTCCCAGAGTCCTTTGTTTTGTAAAGAAGACATTTCTTCTTCAAGTTTAGCTTTGTATCTCAGGTTAGAGATATTACAACGTGTGGTCATGCACACAAAGCCACCTAGACAGGCAGAAAGATTGTATTTAGTTTAGGAGGACATTTCAAATAGATAATGCACGCCTACCATACTGTCATTCGTAAGAAAATTAAAAAATACAGTGTAGTAATCTCCCATAGGATCAGTATGCATAATTATATGCATGTTTTTATATGTTAAATACCTTTTGATCTATGTTTTAATGTGCTCACTCTTCTAGCACCTCTCCTGAAGGCTGGGGGGGGGGGTTCTTCAGGAGCATGATGAACATGCCCCTTCCCCCCCCCACCCACTGCCTTGTCATGAGGTCTGTACAAACATTTTTAGATTTTCATAGCGATGTGTCTAAAGTGCACACTTTACATAACTCTATTGCAGCCATGTGGGACCTATATGGGGCAAGTACACAAGAAAAACCTTCAGTTTGTGCCAACAAATAAACATTTTTACAGTTGCAAAGATTTCTGCCCAAAGTGCATGCTTTATATAGCCCATAAGCAGCCATGTGGAACCTATATGGTGCAAATACGCAAGAAATAAGTTCATAAAATGACCAAAGAGAAATAATTTTGCATATAAATAATATATTGCTCGTCAGTGTGCATGGAAATGCTTTTCTTCTGAAAAGACTGCAAGCTTTCTGATATTCTCCAAAATTCACCAGGACTTTCCAGTAAATAGGTGGTTATTATAATTAAGCTTCTTATATAAGTCTAGCTTCTAGATTTATCAAAACTTGCTCAGAAGAAAAGTTGCTGAGTTGCATATAATAACCAATCAGATTGCTTCTTTCATTTTTGAAAAGGTCTCTGAAAAATGAAAAAGGCAATCTGATCGGTTGCTACGCACAACTCAGCACATTTTCCTCTGGACAGGTTTTGATAAATCTCTCCCATGGTCTATAAGGGAGAGTTGCTGTTGCTGTTATGCAAGTTGGAGTTAGAGCAAAATTGCTAGAGCTTATCAGGATTGTATGTAACACTACAGGCTACTACGTAGATGACTACAATATCCTGTGTGCAGTCCTTACCCATACTTGAAGGACATCTTCCTTGTGAACTTTTCAACTGCTTGAGGGGAAAATACCCAAACCAGGGCACCTTAGCAAATCTGTGCCTGTGTGGACCTCTGATCAGGCAGTTGGGAGTCAACCTATAGAGTTTTCCAAAGTCTTCAAGGATTTTACCATCTTAGGAACCTCCACATGGGTTAACTCCTTAACCCTTTAAGGACGCAGCCCTTTTTCACCTTAAGGACTGAGCCCTTTTTCGCAATTCTGACCACCGTCACTTTACAAATTAATAACGCGAAAACGCTTTTACCGAATATTCTGATTCTGAGATTGTTTTTTCGGGACATATTCTACTTTATTTTGGTGGTAAATTTTCGGCGTTAATTGCATCCTTTTTTGGTGAAAAATCCCAAAATTTCATGAAAATTTTGAAAATTTTGCATTTTTCTAACTTTGAAGCTCTCTGCTTGTAAGGAAAATGGATATTCCAAATAAATTTTTTTTTCTTTACAAAACACAATATGTCCACTTTATGTTGGCATCATAAAATGGACATACTTTTGCTTTTTGAAAAAATTAGAGGGCTTCAAAGTAGAGCAGCAATTTTCAAAAATGTCATGAAAATTGCTAAATCTGAAGGGACAGATGTTACAGAACTACAACTCCCAGCATGCCTGGGCAGTCGAGGCATGCTGAGAGTTGTAGTTTGGCAACATCTGGAGGGCTACTGTTTGGGCACCACTGTAACAGTGGTCTCCAAACTGTGACCCTCCAGATGTTGCAAATCTACAACTCCCAGCATTTGGCTCTCTAGGCATGCTGGGAGTTGCAGTTTGGCCCCCCTAGTGGTTGCCACAGTAAAGATCGATTTACTTTCACTTTCAATTCCCCCCCCCCCCCCACTGTCGATTCCCTACCTGATCAGGATCCTGCAGCCTCCAGCGAAGATCCCAGGTCCCCAGGCATCTTCTCCTGCAGGTACGGCCTCCATCTTCTTCCCAGAGCCCCTGTCCTGCGCTGCCATTGGTCAGAACTCCGTTCTGAGTAATGGCAGGGGATAGGAAGAGATCGCAGCTTTGCGATCTCACTCCAATCCTTTAGGCTGATCGGGGGTGTTGCTGACAACTCCGATCAGCCCTATTTTCCGGGTGATCGGGTCACCAGAGATCCGATCAGCCCGGAATTGGAGAAAATCGCATGTCTGAATTGACAAGCGATTTTCTCCGATCGCCGACATGGGGGGGGGCGATGTGCCAGGGTGCCTGCTGAATGATTTCAGCAGGCATCCGGCTCCGGTCCCCAACCGGCTAGCGGTGGGGACCGGATTTCCCACGGGCGTATGGATACGCCCTCGGTCCTTAAGAACTCGGAATGCAGGGCGTATCCATACGCCCTGCGTCCTGAAGAGGTTAAAGGGGTTATCCACCATAAGGTGATTTTAGTATATATCTGCCAGACAGTAATGGACATGCTTAAGAAGGATCCATGCTTGTCTTGGGGCTATATGGCTATGTTGTGAGGCTATGTTTTTGTGAACTGGAAATTTCCTGTTGGATTTTGTTCTCAAGCTACATATTCCATGTTTGTCACTTTCCTTCCTCCCATTGAAAGACAAATGAGTTGTAATCCATTCAAAAGATCAGTATTTTCTAACCAGGGTGCCTACAGCTGTTGCACAATGATCTCTCTTCCACCCGGTCTCTACACCCATTGAAGCAGGACAGGCACCCTTTGCACACCTTTGGTAGCAGGTGAGACAAGTAAAAGTAGACACAAGGACACTTAAAAAGCAGACCTGGTTTTTTCTTGTTTTATACTGTGGAAAGGTAGCAGTAAAACTGATTAACTATATTAAGTTGTGCTGGGGCTCGCACAGCTCCCACTGGTAAGCGCCCATTCACATGAAGCGTTTAGCATGGTCAACACAGTAATACACTATGGAGCGCTCTTTCTGTTTGTTTTAGTGACTTAAAAGCAGAGGTATAAAGAACAGGAATTTACAGGACTTCACACACAGTATTTCTTTGCTAACATAAAAAGTATAGTAATAAAATAATGTTTTGTTGATCTCTAATCACTTTATACTGTTTCCGTAACTAAAACAAGGCTAAAATTTAATAAAAACTAAGTTATGATGACTAAAAATATAACTAAAATCTATCAACATTTTAGACATTTTAGATAATAATAAGAGAGAAGAGACAATGTGGGAAGAGATCCTATCAGAATGAATCTTTTTGTCTGTATTCAATGTTCCAAGCCATAATACTATAAGTAATAGATTAATAGCCATTAACTTCAGATTAATAGATTAATAGCCATTAACTTCAGGAGTATAGAATCAGTTTGCATTATTTAAGCATTATTCAGAATTTGCATTACACTTTGACGGAACCTAATAGATTTTATTTGACTAAGTCTACTGTAGATGTAGTAGACTAAAATCTTATGGCAGCATACTAAAATTAGTCTGAAACTAAAACAATTTAGATGATAAAAAATCTGTCATTTAAGTGAAAACACAATGACTAAAACTAAATCAAAATTTGCTATCAAAACTAAAGGAGTACTCTGGGATAAGAAATCTTATCCCCTATCCTAAGTATAGGGGATATGTTTCAGATAGTGGTTGGCCTGACCACTGGGCCCCCCCGCAATCTCCCATACGGGGCCACGGTAGTCATTAGCTTCCACCTCTGCCATAGAAATGTATTGAGGGGGCGTGTCGGCTGCTACGTCATGCGGTGGTTGAAACTCGCTATTTCGGCAAAGACCTGAAGGCCCCGTATAGGAGATTGCGGGGGGTACGACCACTGGGGCCCCCCGCGATCTCTCGTACGGGGCCCTCGGCTCTTTGCTTAGGTAGGGGATACGTTTTCTTATCCCAGAGTACTCCTTTAACCCTGTAGAAAAAGGTCAGTAGGGCAAAGGGAACCTTTGTGATCAACACTCTGTCGGGGACCTCTTTTTCGATACCTCTTTTAAGATATATTTCTAGCATAAAATAAACTGTGCCCCTTGAACCAAGTTTTTGATCATGTAAACAACATCTGCCAGTTCCAGACATAGGTTTTTCTTATTTGAGAATACAGAGTCACTAAAGGTGTGATATGTGACTGCAATACATACATTCTGTACAACTGAACCTAGAATAAGGCCGATTTCACTTAAAGGGTAGCTCCCACCATCCTATTTTTTTTTTTTTGCTAGCCCGTCCCCCCCCCCCCCCCCCCGCTAAGGCACTAGCCCTTTCCCTCCTCCCCCCCGCCCAACATACCCCGCTTCCTCATTACACTTGCAGTTACTGCAGAGTCCGGAAGCGGGCATGCAGGGACAGCGGCGGCAACGAGGTGGCGGCGATGTGCGGGAGGAGTGGCCTCCCAGCCAGTGGCCGGGGAGCCAATGCGCTCGCTCCCGCCTGTCTGATTGACAGGCAGGGAGCGAGTGCAGCCTAACTGAAAAAGGACTGATTGCCACTCCAAAATCAGTCCTTTTTCAGTGGCCGGTTTTTAAATGTAAATTAAACCTTTTTAATGAAAAAAAATAAAATAAAAGTATATTAGAGATATGTTGTAGTACATAAGTACTACAACATATCAAAAAATAAAGTTGGTGACAGTGCCCATTTAATAGTAATAGGGGCATATTTTTGCAACAGTATTACAGCTGCATGTTGTAATTTAAAGGGGTTTGGAACAAACTGTTTTGAACGCTAGAACTGGTGCCGGGAGCTCGCGATGTCATAGCCCTGCCCCCACATGACGTCACACCCCGCCCCCTCAATGCAAGTCTACGGGAGGGGGCATGATGGCTGTCCCATAGACTTGCATTGAGGGGGCGGGGCGGGACATAATGAGGGGGTGGGGCTATGACGTCACAAGCTCCTGGCTCCAGTTTGTTCCAAATGCTGAGCAGCGGAGTACCCCTTTAACTGCAGGTCTCATAACCCAAACTGTGACAATTTGGGTCATTAGACCCATGGTCAAGCCATGACTTGTGCCCGTCTTACTCTTGTTTGAAGTGGCCTAAAGCAGTGTGTATATTCTCACCTGGTTTCGTGACACGGAGCAGTTCAGGAATTACTGACACAGGGACCTGTCCATCACTGAGCGCTCCTACTATCATAACTGCATCATACTTTTCTGAAAACAGACAAGAACATATAGGTATTGGTGCATTCTATCCTAAATCCAGTCACACAATGTAACATAATTAGTGTAAGAAATAGCTCTCTGTGCAGTCTTCAGGGTCTACCATAGATATTTGAACCCCTAAGCGTAACATATATGGTTTACATTTACTTAAAGCAAAGCCCAACTTTGATTAACATGTACTATTTAGTCTTCAAATGTAACATCTAGCATATTTATCATAAGTATTTATATGTTGTAGCTCTTTTTATATGTTTTACTCTATATAGGGTATATGTGTGAGAACCTGGTTCAGTATTACACAAGTATTTATTATCATGTGAATTCTTGATGTCAGGGAATACATGAATATATGATGATAATTTTAACATAAATTTAGCCTAATAAACAGCTGCATCGCTAATACCTGCATTCATAGCTGTTAGGGTGGAATGGTGAAGCATCCTTATCTTAGAACAGCAAAGCCACATGTTACTACATGTTAGAACCGTATTTTTCGCCATATAAGACGCTCCGGCATATAAGACGCACCCAATTTTAAAGGAGGAAAATCTAGAAAAAAAAGATTCTGAACCAAATACAATGTAAAGTATAGGACAGTGATCTTCAACCTGCGGACCTCCAGATGTTGCAAAACTACAACTCCCAGCATGCCTGGACAGCCATTGGCCATCCGGGCATGCCAGGAGTTGTAGTTTTGCAACATCTGGAGGTCCGCAGGTTGAAGAACACTGGAGGAGGTAATACTCACGTGTCCCCGCCGCTCCGGACCCGTCACCGCTGCCCTGGATGTCGCCCTCCATCGCTGTTGCCGCATCCCCGGGGTGTCCCCATCGCTCCGGAACGTCTCTCCTTGCTCTCCGTCGCCGCCATCACGTCGCTATACACGCTGCTACGCACGCAACTCCTATTGGATGACGGGACGACGTGCGCGACGACGTGATGATGACGAAGGAGAGCGCCGGCCATGCAGGGGATCCTGGCACAGAGCAGACACCGAGGAGGCAGGTAAGGTCCCTCTCGGTGACCTGTAAGCTGTTCGGGACGCCGCGATTTCACCACGGCGGTCCCGAACAGCCCGACTGAGCAGCCGGGCTAGTGTCACTTTCGCTTCAGACATGGCGGTCAGCTTTGATCGCCGTGTCAGAAGGGTTAATACAGGGCATCACCAAGATCAGTGATGTCTTGTATTAGCCGTGGGTCCCGGCCGTTGATGGCCGCAGGGACCTCCGCGATAGGACAGGCTCCATGATGTGCTCTTCATCTTGCATTACTTATAAGGCAGCAGATATTAGATTGGGGGCACACAGAGGCATTTCGTTACAAAAATTCTCCATGTAGCCTCAGTCTTAGGGTACTTATTAGAGAGGAGCGAACTTA
This sequence comes from Hyla sarda, assembly GCF_029499605.1. Taxonomy (NCBI): domain Eukaryota; kingdom Metazoa; phylum Chordata; class Amphibia; order Anura; family Hylidae; genus Hyla; species Hyla sarda. The sequence goes on along the minus strand of NC_079190.1, from coordinate 383,545,114 downwards.
CAATTAATTTGATTCGTCACAAACTTCTTGGCTCGGCAGTTGATGACTTTTCCTGCATAAATTAGTTCTGCTTTCAGGTGCTCCGGTGGGCTGGAAAAGGTGGATACAGTCCTAGGAGACTCTTTGCTAGGAATGTATCCACCTTTTCCAGCCCACCGGAGCACCTGAAGGCTGAACTAATTTACGCAGGATAAGTCATCAACTGCCGAGCCGAGAAGTTCGTGACAAATCGAATTTACTGTAGGTTCGCTCATCTCTAGTACTTATCATTCACACAGCCCATATATGTTAACTGTATTTCTGCTAAAGAGAGAGGCAGAGTGAAAAAAACAGATCACTCAAAGGCAACTTTTTGACTTAACCCCTCTGCACTGATTTTTTAGATTTTTTTTATTGTCGATTTGTGTCCTTATTGATCAGAGTCGATCAGAGTTCTTCTTATGACTAGTAATTGTGAGACCAAGGAATCATTGGCACAGCCCCTTATATACATTCTTTATATCTAAAATTCTAAAGGGCTTCAGAATGTGAAGGTACTATAAATAAATATTATTAGAAGAAATTTAGAAGAATTCCAGTTTTGTTATATTTGATGGTTACATCATGTGGCATAGGTCCCCCATGCATCTATACAGCCTGCATAACAGTTCAGTCCGTACCTTAACTTACAGTAGCTCCATAACACAGTGGGGAGATTTTACTGCATAAAACCAGACACAGGTATTTACTGTACCAAGTTTATCACAGTGGTGTATGCTGTGTGATAAATTTGAAACACCAATTTTGAAACAAAAAAACGACACACACTTGCAGTAGATCCTGAACATTTTACATTTAGCAATACATTTAGCAAACATTTTTGACACAGAATGTTGGCTTTTTTTTTTTTTTTACCAGAGTCATATGGAAATTGTGTCTGCCCCAACATGTTCTGCTTCAACTGTTGATACAATCCTTTCTTCTTTGCAACTTCCAGCATTCCTGCACTGCCATCCAAACCATGAAACAGGTTAAAGCCACAGCGCTGTAGCTGGAAACAAAAGCATAATAAAAGCCAAAGCTTTATTTGTAAGCTAGGTGTATTTTTTTTCTTAGGTTGTATGCTTATTGTGTTGATTAATGGTTACCCAAGCAAGACTTCAATTATTTTATCATAGCCACCTTCACTATAAATAAATAACCCTTATACCGTCACACAGAATTTTCTGATTATCTGCAATCAAAAGTGATGTGTGTCTAAACATACAATACCTAACCTACAAAAAAAACTCTTAACAACTCCTGACAACTAAAAAAGTACCCTGAAGATGTCACAGGTGATAATAATTTAAATGGACAATAACTTTTCACAAAGCTTGTGCTCATCTGAGTCTTCAGAACTAAATAATTTATTTATTGTTTTTACAATTTTTCTTTCTTACTTTTACTGACTTTGCAATTCATTGCCTGTTGTTAGGCTTAGTCCTTCAACAGAAAACAGTAAGCAGAGATCTTGACAGTGGTATACTTTATACTTGAAACAAAGTATATGAGAATGCTGCAGCATTTTACATTATCAAATGGTTGAAAACCAGAGACCCCAAATTGAAATGAAAAAAAAAAAAAAAACAGATGTGGAGAACATAGGAGTATTTATTTAGGGTAAATCTGTTGGCATATTGAAATTAATTTAATGATTGAATATTGAGTATTCATATACTGATACATAAGTCACCAACACAAATGCTAGTTTCCCCAGCAGCGCTGGGTAACAAAAAACCCTCATCTGAGACTAGGCCCCACCAAAGATTGTAGACCTAACTCCATCATTTATTGCAGCCCGACATTGAAAATGAAGATAAATGGTTCATGTCAGAATGATGAAGACCCAGAGTAAATCCCTCCCGATCCATATGATGATAGGATTGGCATTCCTTTATTGGCAAAAATTTTTGAGGTGATTTGTTGATGCTTCTACAGCTTCTTTAAAAAAAACTTTTCTTTAAAGGCCCAAAGTAATCTTGGGACAAATAAAAATAAAAAAGAAACAAGATTGAGGCAAAATACATTTAAGTGTTGGAAATCCTGTTTTATCCCTCTAATAAGGTCTAAAGGATATTTGTAGATTTTGTATATCTTATTGCCACTGGAATGGATGATCAAAATTTCAGGAAGAGCATTAGTCAAAAGTATGGCTTCAAGAGTTGGCAAAACTCTTTTCCACCTTAGGCCTTTATATCCAAACCAATTCATACAAAAAGCTTCACCATCAAATGAAAGAATATGACCGGTCTGCAGCTCTCTTTAGGGCACAGTAAATAATGGATTGGCCTATTTTTAAACAGTCTTACCCTTGAAACTTAGAAAAATTGTGGTTGTGATATTATTAAGAATAACTAAGCAGAAAATGGGGTGTGATGTACAACTTAAATCAATTAGACTCTCAGCACTCAACATTTTTAATAGTCTTGTCACTCAGACCAAAAGGAGCAGCCTCTGTTGCGGCACCTATCCTAGAATGAGATGTAAAAGATGAGTCCCTGGACTTACAGAAATTCTAACATTTCTTGAGTACCAAGTTGATTTGAAAAGGAGATAAAGAAGAACCTTCAGAATGAATCAAGAAATATAAACCTAAGCTAGGGCGAACCACTAAATACTTAGCAACTGCAGCCACAGGACAAAGAGGTGAATCTTGCAAAGACCAAATTGTTACACATCTGCCTTTACCTAAGTGGTCTGTTTCTGACCTCCGAATCACTAAATAAACAGTGTTATCCTGCAGAGTAACATCCTGAAAAATAAACCAAAATATGACAATTTATTCACCATTTATTCATTCATAACAAAATCTAACAAGCGAAGATCTGTGAGAAAAGCTTATAAAAATGCTACCTCAAACTATCTGGTCTCATAAACCAAAACCAAAAACAAACCTTAGATAGAAAAGCAACTTAACAAAAATAGAGAAACAGAAACATAGCCACACATCCATAATTAGTGTTTTGATCTACATGCTTCTCAGCATAATTTCAAAAACTAACAGGTTGCTAGTATATGTTACGCCGAGCGCTCCGGGTCCCCGCTCCTCCCCGGAGCGCTCGCAACATCCTCGCAATTGCAGCGCCCCGGTCAGACCTGCTGACCGGGTGCGCTGCAATACCTCTCTCAGCCGGGATGCGATTCGCGATGCGGGAGGCGCCCGCTCGCGATGCGCATCCCGGCTCCCGTACCTGACTCGCTCTCCGTCGGTCTTGTCCCGGCGCGCGCGGCCCCGCTCCTTAGGGCGCGCGCGCCGGGTCTCTGCAATTTAAAGGGCCACTGCGCCACTGATTGGCGCAGTTGGCTTAATTAGTGTGTTCACCTGTGCACTCCCTATTTATACCTCACTTCCCCTGCATTCCCTCGCCGGATCTTGTTGCCATTGTGCCAGTGAAAGCGTTTCCTTGTGTGTTCCTAGCCTGTGTTCCAGACCTCCTGCCGTTGCCCCTGACTACGATCCTTGCTGCCTGCCCCGACCTTCTGCTACGTCCGACCTTGCTCTTGTCTACTCCCTTGTACCGCGCCTATCTTCAGCAGTCAGAGAGGTTGAGCCGTTGCTGGTGGATACGACCTGGTTGCTACCGCCGCTGCAAGACCATCCCGCTTTGCGGCGGGCTCTGGTGAATACCAGTAGCAACTTAGAACCGGTCCACCAGCACGGTCCACGCCAATCCCTCTCTGGCACAGAGGATCCACCTCCTGCCAGCCGAAGCATGACAGTAGATCCGGCCATGGATCCCGCTGAAGTCCCACTGCCAGTTGTCGCCGACCTCACCACGGTGGTCGCCCAGCAGTCGCAACAGATAGCGCAACAGATAGCGCAACAAGGCCACCAGCTGTCTCAACTGACCGTGATGCTACAGCAGCTACTACCACAGCTTCAGCAATCATCTCCTCCGCCAGCTCCTGCACCTCCTCCGCAGCGAGTGGCCGCTTCCGGCCTACGATTATCCTTGCCGGATAAATTTGATGGGGACTCTAAGTTTTGCCGTGGCTTTCTTTCGCAATGTTCCCTGCACTTGGAGATGATTGTCACGATGCCGGCTGGCAGGAGGTGGATCCTCTGTGCCAGAGAGGGATAGGCGTGGACCGTGCTAGTGGACCGGTTCTAAGTCACTACTGGTGTTCACCAGAGCCCGCCGCAAAGCGGGATGGTCTTGCTGCGGCGGTAGTGACCAGGTCGTATCCACTAGCAACGGCGCAACCTCTCTGACTGCTGAAGATAGGCACGGTACAAGGGAGTAGACAGAAGCAAGGTCGGACGTAGCAGAAGGTCGGGGCAGGCAGCAAGGATCGTAGTCAATAAGGTAATAGCAGGAGGTCAAGTACACAGTATGGACAAACACAGTAACGCTTTCACTAGGCTCTAAGGCAACAAGATCCGGCAGGGGAGTGCAGGGGCAGAGATCAGATATAGTCTGGGAGCAGGTGGAAGCCAATTAAGCTAATTGGGCCAGGCACCAATCATTGGTGCACTGGCCCTTTAAGTCTCAGGGAGCTGGCGCGCGTGCGCCCTAGAGAGCGGAGCCGCGCGCGCCAGCACATGACAGCAGGGGATGGGAACGGGTAAGTGACCTGGGATGCGATTCGCGAGCGGGCGCGTCCCGCTGTGCGAATCGCATCCCCGACGGCCATGACAGTGCAGCGCTCCCGGTCAGCGGGACCGTCCGGGGCGCTGCGGAGAGAGAGACGCCGTAAGCGCTCCGGGGAGGAGCGGGCACCCGGAGCGCTAGGCGTAACAGTACCCCCCCCCTTAGGTCTCCCCTTCTCTTTGTCCGGTAACTGCCTCCCCTGGGATGAGGACACCGGGAAAGAATGGAGGGATTCCTCAACGGCAGGCAGTACAGCAGGAGTGGGAATGGGGAGGGAGGGCAGAGGGCGAGGCCTGGCACGGGGCAGTGTGACACCAGGACGGGGGCCATGAGGAGGCACCGATGCTTGCCTGACTGGACTGAGAGGGGGGGAGAGGCACTTCTTATGGCAGGCAGAGTCCATAAAGACTTTAGGGAGACCGGATACAGGGGAACACACAGGGTCACGGCAGGGAGTACTGGGAACCGGTTTAAGGCAGTCCTTGAAACAAGAGGTACCCCAGCTCTTGATCTCCCCTGTGGACCAATCCAGGGTTGGGGAATGGTGTTGAAGCCAGGGTAGTCCAAGGAGAATTTCGGAAGTGCAATTGGAGAGGACCAAAAACTCAATTTTTTCGTGATGAGGTCCGATGCACATTAGGAGGGGCTCCGTGCGGTAACGCACGGTGCAATCCAACCTGACTCCGTTGACCGCGGAAATGTAGAGTGGCTTGACGAGACGGGTCACCGGGATGCGGAATTTATTCACCAAGGACTCCCGAATAAAATTCCCAGAGGCACCAGAGTCCAGGCAGGCCACGGCTGAGAGGGAAGAGTTGGCTGAAGGAGAAATCCGTACAGGCACCGTGAGACGTGGAGAAGCCGACTTAGCATCAAGAGACGCCACACCCACGAGAGCTGGGTGCGAGCGTGCGTTTCCCAGACGTGGAGGACGGATAGGGCAATCCACCAAAAAATGTTCGGTACTGGCACAGTACAGACAAAGATTCTCTTCCTTACGGCGATTCCTCTCTTCCAGGGTCAGGCGAGACCGATCCACTTGCATGGCTTCCTCGGCGGGAGGCCTAGGCGCAGATTGCAGTGGAGACTGTGGGAGAGGTGTCCAGAGATCTAAGTCTTTTTCCTGGCGGAGCTCTTGATGTCTCTCAGAAAAACGCATGTCAATGCGAGTGGCTAGATGAATGAGTTCATGCAGGTTAGCAGGAGTTTCTCGTGCGGCCAGAACATCTTTAATGTTGCTGGATAGGCCTTTTTTAAAGGTCGCGCAGAGGGCCTCATTATTCCAGGATAGTTCAGAAGCAAGAGTACGGAATTGTATGGCGTACTCGCCAACGGAAGAATTACCCTGGACCAGGTTCAGCAGGGCAGTCTCAGCAGAAGAGGCTCGGGCAGGTTCCTCAAAGACACTTCGAATTTCCGAGAAGAAGGAGTGTACAGAGGCAGTGACGGGGTCATTGAGGTCCCAGAGCGGTGTGGCCCATGACAGGGCTTTTCCAGACAGAAGGCTGACTACGAAAGCCACCTTAGACCTTTCAGTAGGAAACTGGTCCGACATCATCTCCAAGTGCAGGGAACATTGCGAAAGAAAGCCACGGCAAAACTTAGAGTCCCCATCAAATTTGTCCGGCAAGGACAAGCGGAGGCTAGGAGTGGCCACTCGCTGCGGAAGGGGTGCAGGAGCTGGCGGAGGAGATATAGTCTGGGAGCAGGTGGAAGCCAATTAAGCTAATTGGGCCAGGCACCAATCATTGGTGCACTGGCCCTTTAAGTCTCAGGGAGCTGGCGCGCGCGCCCTAGAGAGCGGAGCCGCGCGCGCCAGCACATGACAGCAGGGGATGGGAACGGGTAAGTGACCTGGGATGCGATTCGCGAGCGGGCGCGTCCCGCTGTGCGAATCGCATCCCCGACGGCCATGACAGTGCAGCGCTCCCGGTCAGCGGGACCGTCCGGGGCGCTGCGGAGAGAGAGACGCCGTAAGCGCTCCGGGGAGGAGCGGGGACCCGGAGCGCTAGGCGTAACAATGATGTCGGACCAGTTTCCTACTGAAAGGTCTAAGGTGGCTTTCGTAGTCAGCCTTCTGTCTGGGAAAGCTCTGTCATGGGCCACACCGCTCTGGGACCGCAATGACCCCGTCACTGCCTCTGTACACTCCTTCTTCACGAAGATTCGAAGTGTCTTTGAGGAACCTGCCCGAGCCTCTTCTGCTGAGACTGCCCTGCTGAACCTGGTCCAGGGTAATTCTTCTGTTGGCGAGTACGCCATCCAATTCCGTACTCTTACCTCCGAATTATCCTGGAATAATGAGGCCCTCTGCGCGACCTTTAAAAAAGGCCTATCCAGCAACATTAAAGATGTTCTGGCCGCACGAGAAATTCCTGCTAACCTGCATGAACTTATTCATCTGGCCACCCGCATTGACATGCGTTTTTCCGAAAGGCGTCAGGAGCTCCGCCAGGATATGGACTTTGTTCGCACGAGGCGTTTTTTCTCCCCGGCTCCTCTCTCCTCTGGTCCTCTGCAATCCGTTCCTGTGCCTCCCACCGTGGAGGCTATGCAAGTTGACCGGTCTCGCTTGACACCTCAAGAGAGGACACGACGCCGCATGGAGAATCTGTGCCTGTACTGTGCCGGTACCGAACACTTCTTGAAGGATTGTCCTATCCGTCCTCCCCGCCTGGAAAGACGTACGCTGACTCCGCACAAAGGCGAGACAGTTCTTGATGTCAACTCTGCTTCTCCACGCCTTACTGTGCCTGTGCGGATATCTTCCTCTACCTTCTCCTTCTCTACTATGGCCTTCTTGGATTCCGGATCTGCAGGAAATTTTATTTTGGCCTCTCTCATCAACAGGTTCAACATCCCGGTGACCAGTCTCGCCAGACCCCTCTACATCAATTCTGTTAACAATGAAAGATCTGACTGTACCGTGCGTTACCGCACGGAACTTCTCCTAATGTGCATCGGACCTCATCACGAAAAAATTGAGTTTTTGGTCCTCTCCAACTGCACTTCCGAAATTCTTCTTGGATTACCGTGGCTTCAACGCCATTCCCCAACCCTTGATTGGTCCACAGGAGAAATCAAGAGCTGGGGTACTTCTTGTTTCAAGGACTGTCTTAAACCGGTTCCCAGTACTCCCTGCCGTGACCCTGTGGTTCCCCCTGTAACCGGTCTTCCTAAGGCTTATATGGACTATGCTGACGTGTTTTGCAAAAAGCAAGCTGCCTCCTCACAGGCCTTATGACTGTCCTATTGACCTCCTCCCGGGTACTACTCCACCCCGGGGCAGAATTTATCCTCTGTCTGCTCCAGAGACTCTTGCCATGTCTGAATACATCCAGGAAAATTTAAAAAAGGGGTTTATCCGCAAATCCTCCTCTCCTGCCGGAGCTGGATTTTTTTTTGTGTCCAAAAAAGATGGCTCCCTACGTCCTTGCATTGATTACCGCGGACTTAATAAAATCACGGTAAAGAACCGCTACCCCCTACCTCTTATCTCGGAACTCTTTGATCGTCTACAAGGTGCCCACATCTTTACCAAACTGGACTTAAGAGGTGCTTATAATCTCATCCGCATCAGGGAGGGGGACGAATGGAAGACTGCATTTAACACCAGAGATGGACACTTTGAGTATCTGGTCATGCCCTTTGGCCTGTGCAACGCCCCTGCCGTCTTCCAAGACTTTGTTAATGAAATTTTTCGTGATCTCTTATATTCCTGTGTTGTGGTTTATCTGGACGATATTCTGATTTTTTCTGCCAACTTAGAAGAACACCGCCAGCATGTCCGCATGGTTCTTCAGAGACTTCGAGACAATCAACTTTATGCCAAAATGGAGAAATGTCTGTTTGAATGTCAATCTCTTCCTTTCCTAGGATACTTGGTCTCTGGCCAGGGATTACAAATGGACCCAGATAAACTCTCTGCCATCTTAGATTGGCCACGCCCCTCCGGACTCCGTGCTATCCAACGTTTTTTGGGGTTCGCCAATTATTACAGACAATTTATTCCACACTTTTCCACTATTGTGGCTCCTATCGTGGCTTTAACCAAGAAAAATGCCAATCCCAAGTCCTGGTCTCCCCAAGCGGAAGACGCATTTAAACGTCTCAAGTCTGCCTTTTCTTCTGCTCCCGTGCTCTCCAGACCTGACCCATCTAAACCCTTCCTATTGGCGGTAGAGGCCTCCTCAGTGGGAGCTGGAGCTGTCCTTCTACAAAAAAATTCTTCCGGGCATGCTGTTACTTGTCGGTTTTTTTCTAGGACCTTCTCTCCGGCGGAGAGAAACTACTCCATCGGGGATCGAGAACTACTGGCCATTAAATTGGCGCTTGAGGAATGGAGGCATCTGCTGGAGGGATCAAAATTTCCAGTTATCATATACACCGATCACAAGAATCTCTCCTATCTCCAGTCTGCCCAACGGCTGAACCCTCGCCAGGCCAGGTGGTTGTTGTTCTTTGCCCGTTTTAACTTTGAAATTCATTTTCGTCCTGCCGACAAGAACATTAGGGCCGATGCCCTCTCTCGTTCCTCGGATGCCTCGGAAGTAGAGGTCTCTCCGCAACACATCATTCCTCCTGATTGTCTGATCTCCACTTCTCCAGCCTCCATCAGGCAAACTCCTCCAGGGAAGACCTTCGTTTCTCCACGGCAACGTCTCGGGATTCTCAAATGGGGACACTCCTCCCACCTCGCAGGCCATGCGGGCATCAAAAAATCCTTGCAACTCATCTCTCGTTTCTATTGGTGGCCGACTCTGGAGACGGATGTTGTTGATTTTTTGCGGGCCTGTACTGTCTGTGCCCGGGATAAGACTCCTCGCCAGAAGCCTGCTGGCCTCCTTCATCCTCTGCCTGTCCCCGAACAGCCTTGGTCACTGATTGGTATGGACTTTATTACAGACTTACCCCCATCCCGTGGCAACACTGTTGTTTGGGTGGTCGTTGATCGATTTTACAAGATGGCACATTTTATTCCTCTTCCTGGTCTTCCTTCAGCGCCTCAGTTGGCAAAACAATTTTTTGTACACATTTTTCGTCTTCACGGTTTGCCCACGCAGATCGTCTCGGATAGAGGCGTCCAGTTCGTGTCTAAATTCTGGAGGGCCCTCTGTAAACAGCTCAAGATTAAATTAAACTTCTCTTCTTCTTATCATCCCCAATCCAATGGGCAAGTAGAAAGAATTAACCAGGTCCTGGGTGACTATTTACGGCATTTTGTTTCCTCCCGCCAGGATGACTGGGCAGATCTTCTACCATGGGCCGAATTCTCATACAACTTCAGAGTCTCAGAATCTTCTGCTAAGTCCCCATTTTTCGTGGTGTACGGCCGTCACCCTCTTCCCCCCCTCCCTACTCCCTTGCCCTCTGGTTTGCCCGCTGTGAATGAAGTGACTCGTGATCTTTCCACCATATGGAAAGAGACCCAAAATTCTCTTTTACAGGCTTCATCCCGCATGAAAAGGTTTGCCGATAAGAAAAGAAGAACTCCCCCCATTTTTGCTCCCGGAGACAAGGTATGGCTCTCCGCTAAATATGTCCGCTTTCGTGTCCCCAGTTACAAACTGGGACCACGCTATCTTGGTCCTTTCAAAGTCTTGTGCCAGATTAACCCTGTCTACACCAAAAGAAGAAGATACCAGTAAACTAATTTGGATACAAAAATAGTGAATAAACTTTATTAAAGTGCATTATAAAATCATACATAAAATACAAGGTACTATACAGATGAAAGCTACAGAAAAAAGGTAGTGATACTAAATCCACAATGGTAGACAATACAGACGGCAGGGATACAGTCCACAGATGTCAAATTGCAACATGCCCATAAGTAGTAAAAATAAATAATATAACATACATATAATGGATGTATAAAGCTGGTATATGTCCTCAAAGGGGCTATGGGTAAAGTGCAAATAACAAATTGTAAGGCATCTAGCCCTATTCAGAGGTTAGTTAGCAGCATTAGATAACAACGAAGATAAGAGCATGAAAGACAGCATAAAGTAGCAAATACCTGCCATACACCAAAAGGGGAGATCACTACCTGTACCCCAACGCGCGTTTCGCGTATGGGCTTCGTCAGGGGGCGTCCCCTGGGAATCCTGGGAACCTGAGGACAACATCCTAGACAAAAGTCTTGTCCTCAGGTTCTCAGGCTCCAAGAAGAGGGGGAGACCCAAGGGGGGGGGGTACTGTTACGCCGAGCGCTCCGGGTCCCCGCTCCTCCCCGGAGCGCTCGCAACATCCTCGCAATTGCAGCGCCCCGGTCAGACCTGCTGACCGGGTGCGCTGCAATACCTCTCTCAGCCGGGATGCGATTCGCGATGCGGGAGGCGCCCGCTCGCGATGCGCATCCCGGCTCCCGTACCTGACTCGCTCTCCGTCGGTCTCTGCAATTTAAAGGGCCACTGCGCCACTGATTGGCGCAGTTGGCTTAATTAGTGTGTTCACCTGTGCACACCCTATTTATACCTCACTTCCCCTGCACTCCCTCGCCGGATCTTGTTGCCATTGTGCCAGTGAAAGCGTTTCCTTGTGTGTTCCTAGCCTGTGTTCCAGACCTCCTGCCGTTGCCCCTGACTACGATCCTTGCTGCCTGCCCCGACCTTCTGCTACGTCCGACCTTGCTCTTGTCTACTCCCTTGTACCGCGCCTATCTTCAGCAGTCAGAGAGGTTGAGCCGTTGCTGGTGGATACGACCTGGTTGCTACCGCCGCTGCAAGACCATCCCGCTTTGCGGCGGGCTCTGGTGAATACCAGTAGCAACTTAGAACCGGTCCACCAGCACGGTCCACGCCAATCCCTCTCTGGCACAGAGGATCCACCTCCTGCCAGCCGAAGCGTGACAGTATATATTTTGATCAAAAAGTACAAGCCCACTCGCCACGTCAAGGTCCCCTAGTCAGAGTGGGGTAGCGCTGGGCGGTGACCATCGCCTCCGCGACACCGAGCCCACAGGGGGAATAACCCGGTGGCCAGACAGCCCCACTGCTGCCCGACCAAACCCCCAGCTCCGGGCCACCCCACCCCACAGACAAAGCATCACAGCAACAATGGCTGCCACCAAGCAACACAAGTGTGAAAACCTACCCTGCAGGAGACTGCATATGAGTTTCATCTTAGCATTCTCCCAGCCCTCTGGCAGGGAGCACATGGTAGATGTTCACGCTGGTGTGGTGCACTGTGGTGGCCATTGTTGCTGTGGTGTTTTATCTGTGAGGTAGTGTGGCCCAGAGCCAGGGGCTTGGGCGGGCAGCAGTGGGGCTGCCTGGTCACTGGGTCGTTCCCCTTGTGGGTTTGGTATCGTGGGGGCAGTGGTCGCCATCTGGCGCTATGCCAGTGTTAGGTTAGGGACCCACACTGACTAGGTGGCCTTGACGTGGCGAGTGGGCTTGAACTTTTTGATCAAAATGTATACTAACAACCTGTTGGTTTTTGAAATTATGCTGAGAAGCAGATAGATCAAATTACAAATTATGGATGTGCGACTATCTTTCTCTATTTTTGTTTTAGAAAAGAAACTAATGCAGAGAGCATATAAAAAGAGATAGGATGTCTACAATCAGGATTACACTGAAATCTACAATAATAATTTATTTATTTATATAGCGCCTACAGATTCCGCAGCGCTACAACAACCTATAACACTTGTTTTACGTGACAGAAACGTGTAAGAGCAAGCAAACCATTTAATTTAGGAAAAAAGAAATCCCAGTAAAGGAGTTAGCAATAGAAAAGGAAAACTAATGCCTACCTTTAGGCAATGAGATAAAATGCAAAGCCAACTGAACATCAGATAGTTAGGGATTAATATGATAAGAACAGAAAATACACCCCTCTTGCCATGAAAATAAATAATTTGACCACGTTCTAGCTTGGAGAGAGAGAGAGTTCTTAAATGTGTCCAAAATCAAACCCATATCAAGTCTAGAAGATACTTGAGAGAGATAGTTCCCTCTGAATCTGCATGTGGCACCAACTCCCGGAACTTGTGTAACTGAAGGTGAGATAATGAATCCGCTAAAAGATTAACTGAACCAGGGAAATATTTAACTTTCAATAAAATATTTTGCTGTAAACTAATACTAAGGAACACAATAATAGAATGACAGGATCTGATTTGGATGAAAAAGTAGTGATAGCATATACTACACTGCTATTATCTGAATTAAAAAGAATATGCTTTTCTTTAAAATGAAAACCCCATAGGGATACCACCGTTACAAGAGGAAAGAATTCTAAAAAGACTAGATTTTTGGTTAGTCCAGTTTCATGCCAATAGGCATTTACCATCAAAAAAGGTTCCACAGCCTAGAGAACCTGCCTCCAGTTTGACTGCCAGTCACTACGACCATTGAAGGGGTACTACCGGGGAAAACTTTTTTTTTTAAATCAACTGGTGCCAGAAAGTTAAACAGATTTGTAAATTACTTCTATTTAAAAATCTTAATCCTTCCAGTACTTTTTAGGGGCTGTATACTACAGAGGAAATGCTTATCTTTCTAGATTTCTCTGATGTCATGGCCACAGTGCTCTCTACTGACCTCTGCTGTCCATTTTGAGAACTGCCCAGAACAGGAGAAAATCCTCATAGCAAACATATGCTGCTCCAGACAGTACCTAAAATAGACAGCAGAGGTCAACAGGCACCTATGAAAGAAAAATAAACCATCAAAATAAAAACCATGTGAGCTGAATTCTTTGGGAAAAGATGGAATGCTGATTTCATGTCTGCCTTTGACAAAAAGACATGTGTGTCAAACTGTCTCAATACATGAAGGGCAGAATCAAAGGATGCATACGACACTGAAGCATTATCCTTATCCATGACATCATTAAATAAATATTTGCTGGGATAATATAGACTCTTTCTTCAGAATTAATCCCAAAGAGGAAAATCGAAAATTCTCAAATGGTGAACTAAAAATGGACCTGCAACTCTTCTTAAATTTATTTCATCTTGAAACTTTTACACTACAATATCTTTCTGCAACCCAGCTGATATGGAGTTATCAACCCATAAACATCCAGTGCCTAAAATTTCGTAAAGGAATCCAGAAAACAACAATTCAGCATTCCTCCTGTCTGGGTACTGACTCAGGGGGGCATTTTTTCCAAATTGAACTGTCTGTGCCCTTTGAAACAAAATCCATAACCCCTGGCAATTGGTTTAAGTGGCTGGTCTTTTTAAAGGGGTTCTCCGGTGCTGTCACGCCCCCTCCCGTAGGCTTGCATTGAGAGGCGGAACATGACGTCACACGGGGGCGGAGGCGTGACGTCACACGACGCCGGCCCGGTGGTCGCCTGTATATCACATTCATGCATATATCTGCAATTGCCTGCCCATCTGCATTGTGTTTCATTAAAGGCAACACAAACACCCCTATAGAGGAATACATCAGGTGGCCGTTGCCTCTGAAAGAAAATATTTGGGGGCATCATCATACTAGGCCAAAGGCTTATAACTTTATAACCTCAGTGTAGATTTGGATAATTTCTGCTAGAATAGATCAGTCAAATACCAATTCATACCATCAAGAATAGTATCCAGATGTTGGAATAAATGAGAACACAATTCTGACTGTTTTTCACCAAGGATTGCAGAGTATATAAAAAACAGTCTGCAGCCAACTGAGAAAAGAACAAGGGGTGGAACTCTTATGTTCCTCCTCAGATTCCGATTTTTCATCCAGCTATGGTACAACAGCTTTAGAGGAAGGAAGCAATGCCATTATATCGATAAATTCCATGTCTTTTCTTTAGTGGAAACAGGGAAGTGAAAACTTAATGGGGAGGATTTGCAGGAAATAGGCCTCCTTAAAATATGACACCAACACTATAATCCAATATAGGACCACTAGACACAGAACCCACTGTAATATTTCATAACGCTGTAGTGGTAATAGCTGTAGAAACTTCAATACCTGTCATAGAGGTGAATATCACCCTGCATACCTGACCAAGCAGCTATTGGCCAATTAACTCCAACCGCACCAACATCATAAATAGGGGTACCAGGCAACTGATCAAAAATACTCTGCATACCCACATTTACTGCAACCATTTGCATAACTCTAGTAGCCCCAACATTATCAAAAGAGGTACCAGATAAATGTTGTGATAAACCCTGCATACCCACACTAAGGAAAGGGGGCTACTGAACTTGGACTTAGACATTGGCCCTTATTTACTAAGAGTGGAGTGTAGCTTTCTTTGTGGGTTTTAACTCCCTACAATTTATTTTCCACGATATTTACTAAGATTTCCCAACATTTTACGCTTTCCCTACATTTTTCTTTTTTCCCCCCCACATGCTCTGATCTGTAGGGTTTTCCTCAGCTGAAATCCACCACATTTTCTGTGAAAACCTTAGTAAATATGTTGTTTTTTTCTGAAAATGTTGTTGACACGCCCCTTTTCCATGACCACGCCCCTTTTCCAGGTTTTCTTAGTAAAATGGAGAGTCAGTCTGTTTTTTTCAATTCTGGAGCAAATTCTGGAGCAAACAGAATTTCTGCCGCAATGCGCCAGAATCTGGCGCACAACCCTACAAAACATGTTGGGTTTGCAATAGTAAATGTGGGCCATTGTCTTCAACCAATTAAACAATATCTCATTAAAGTAGTGCATGCTGTTAGAACCCATAGAGTTAAAAGGTTCTGACCGGTTCTTTGTTGTTTTTTTGTTGCTGGGTTATGCCCGGCCGTCTGGACTGGTCAGCTGACCTTGATTGGAGCACCTGTTCTGGCTCCATATAAGCAGTCTACTCCCAGTCTTTACCTGCTAAAGAGCTCAGTTTGTACTCCTAGCTAGCTTTTTACTGTTTCTGTAATGTCTGGCATTTTGACCCTTTGGCTCCGCTCTGGTATTAGCGATTTTGTACTTTGACAACTCCTGGTTTTTCACGCAGATAATGGACTCTGACTTATTGTGTGAGTGTGTTAGTTTTGCTTCTGTTTGCCTATCTGCTCCCTACTGTACCTTGACCTGAGTCTGTATTATTGTATTTTATTATTTTGACAGTTTACTCCCCTCACTTGTCTAGGGAGGGACTGTCACCGTGGTTACGGACCTGTTGCCTAGGGCAGGTACGTAAGTAAACAAACAACAAAAACCGTGGTCTCAAATGGCTGGAGGTGCTCAACCCCAAATGCGGTTGTGCATTCATATTGGGGGAGCAAATCCTGCCCTTGTAGTCCGTTGCTAAGGGTGATTCCCAGCATAAAAATGCATACAATGGAGGTACGTAAGTAGGCAGGGATAGGGGAGTGGGCGAGAATGGTGTGCACTCCTTCCCTGCCCAGTCGTGACATGCGTTGTATCCGCTCACTTTAGCCGCCCCTCTCCAGCACACCTCTGCTACGGACTCGCCGGTCCCTCCCTTGGCTATTCAGAAATGTGCAAAAGGATGTGTTCGGTACTCAAGGTATGCAGGTAAAATCAAGCTTGCTTTATTGAAATCTTGGGACAATAGTCACATACAGAACGAGCATGTCTGACGTGTTTCACACCTGCCAGTGCTTAATCGTAGGCTGACAAACACTACAAACCACACTACTAAATTACCTGAATGTGAGGTCACATGACCGCTTAAATCATCAATTAAAACAGAGGCAGTTGGAAAACCTGGAATGGGGCTGAATAATGCAGTTTGCTAGGTAACCATTCACACTGATGCGAAAAAAATAATAATAACAAAATAAAACCGCATAAGTGGCATATTATCCTACATGTAAACCAGGATCCAATAGACCATAAACTACTCACTCCAATGGGGAAAGGACGTGAATCATGTTCATAGAAACAAGAGTTTACCCTGATGTTAATCCTTGGATGGCTGGTATAGCAAAACTGAGAGTTCACCAAAAGTTTGTATATATATATATATATATATATATATATACAGTACAGACCAAAAGTTTGGACACACCTTCTCATTCAAAGAGTTTTCTTTATTTTCATGACTATGAAAATTGTAGATTCACACTGAAGGCATCAAAACAATGAATTAACACATGTGGAATTATATACATAACAAAAAATGGTGAAACAACTGAAAATATGTCATATTCTAGGTTCTTCAAAGTAGCCACTGCTTTGCACACTCTTGGTATTCTCTTGATGAGCTTCAAGAAGTAGTCACCTGAAATGGTCTTCCAACAGTCTTGAAGGCGTTCCCAGAGATGCTTAGCACTTGTTGGCCCTTTTGCCTTCATTGGGTTCAAGTCTGGTGACTGTGGAGGCCAGGTCATCTGGTGCAGCCCCCCATCACTCTCCTACTGTACTGTAGATAGGGTAAATACTTGACCGAGCAAACTGCAATATCATTCCTCCCTCCTTTTACAGATACTTTTAAATACAAATAATGACCTAAATAACAAATTCGAAACAAGGTGGTGTTATGGTCATAAAAGAATGAACATGTTACCGCAATGCAATGTCTCTCATCTCCTATTAAGGGCATGTTACAATCAGGTCCAATCTTCTATTAAGACCCTGCGGGTATCTGGTTTCTAGGAGAAACATCCAATAGGTTTCCCTATTGTAGAGCCTCCTTCTTAAATCACCACCTCTGGGTCCCAGTTTCACTTTCTCATTGCCAGATAATCGCAGGGATCTAGTATCTCCGGTATGTATATCCCTAAAGTGTTTGGAAAGCATGAATATACCAACACCGTTGCACCTGGCATTCCTAAAACGAGTGTTCAATGAATTACTCGTACACCCTATGTACTGAACGTACTTTTTTTTAACCTAGCAACCCCCTTCTGTGAGGATCTCCAGTGGATCGGTCGATTTATCGACGATCTACAAATAATATGGAAGGGAACTGAATCGCGTTTTGTGCAGTTTGTACAATACATAGGAGATAATGATCTCAATCTTGGCTTCACATCTTTTTTCAGTTGAACTTTGGTAAATTTCCTGGATATTAAATTGCATTGTGTGGGAGACAAGATTGAGATTACACCTTTTCATAAAGAAATGGCCACTAATTAAGTGCACCTAGCTTCCTGATGTCATCCTAGACATGTATTACACAATATGCCCATTGGGGAGATGGGCAGGATTAAAAGAAACTGTACAGATATCGAGCAGTTTAAAACAGCAGCAGGAGAACTTTTCAATAGATTCAGAGAAAGAGGGTATACAGAGAACGTTTTGGAGAAAGCTCCTAAAAAGGTAGAGAGAATTGATCGGAGGGAGCTAATAACTTATTCTAATAGGAACAATAGGAGAATAGGTTCCAACACGAAAAAGAAACCTTTCTTTATTACCCCATACAGTACCCAGTTTGGGGAAATGAAACACATTATAGAAAAATATATCCCAGTATTGGAAACAGACCCCATCCTCTTCCATGATGTGAGTCTTAGCTCCAGCCATTCCTCATGTGTCCCAACACTTTGCTCATTCTGTGCGGATTCCTCCAACAAAGACAAGTCCTGTGCAGGGTAAGCTTTGTCCAGGCAAAGCAATAGCCACTCGTGCACTTTAGCCCGCTCTTCAGGAGAGCCTCCATCACGCTGTCTATTCTTCTTGACCTGGCCTTTTTTTAAAGAGGCTGGAGAGATGCAGCAGCTTCTAATTCACTCCTGCAGAAAAAAGCCAATCAGCATCCAGCGTGTGAAGAAACCTAGGACTTATAGCTGGAATGAGATGCAGAGCTAAACCAACCTATAACTGAACTTGATACTATACATATACAAAATTTGCGGGCCCTGGTCCTGTACGAGGCCCTCATGAAAGAGGTGGGGCCCTTTTCGAATCAACGTAAATTAGGCAAAACACATGAAGCCATGATGGTGCCTTGGGGGGGTGTATGGCAATTGGGGTGTTGCTATGCGGTATATCAAGGGTGTAATTAACTCTTGTCAGTCGTGACGCCAGGGTGAGGGTTAATACTGTATAGCTTGGCTTATCGCCACCCTTCCCAAAAGTGATAGGGAGATGTAGAATAACGGAATGTCCACAAACAGAGCTTTGCTGAAAACGTTGTGAAACTTTACTGAAGATTTTCTGTGACATGGGATAACAAAAACAGTCTTTATAATAAAGTCTATATACAGCTTAGCAGAGATTGACGTATGGTTGGGACTTTTGTAAGTTCTTTAGCTTAGTAGGATTTTGTAAGCACTGATCTGCTGGATTTAGGGGTTTGTTTAGGTCCAGTGATCCTGTTAGCATTTGCGGGGAATTTGTAAGAACTCACTGTTTGATTCAGACCAAGGACGGCAGGCTTTGGCCCAGTAATTGCGGATGACAGCTGCGCAGATCTTTTCTCATCAGCAGCCCACGAGGAAAGAGAGAGATTATTGGACGCAGCTCCATTATATGGGCAGGGGCTGGCCGTTTTATGATTGGTCCATACCATCTGTCATTCACCATTACAAAGTGTTATGGGTAATCACATGACCCATGAACCACCAAAGGTCCTTTTACCTGTGACGTTATGCAGGTAATAACATATTATATACAGTATTTACACACTTAATTTAACACTATATTAACTAGATGAGGGGTGACTAGGGAATGACTAGGGAAGCGGAACCCCACAGTTCCTAGGAACTCTGACTTTGGGGACCCCCAACCCAGGTACGGTATGCAATACGGTACCGGGACATCACAGATGGAAGGTATTAACATGTTACTTGTGCAGGATCCTGCAATGTACGGAGCATTTTAGGGGAACTCATACAACGAAAATCCAACCCTGTGGATAGGGGATAACTAGGTGATTTGTAAGGTCTAATCACTGGGACCCCGCTGATCACCAGAATGGGGTTGAAATGCCCCAGGCAATGAAAGGAGTGGAAATACAACAGGCCATGAGTAAGTAAAATTAAATAGTTAAATAGTTGTTTTTGTTGATCGCATAAAATCTTTAGAGAAAATGAGCAAAGAGAATCTGTATTGTCTCATAGTACGAGTTTTTGCTGTGGAATATGATAATATGGGCACTCATCTTTCCACTTTTTGTAACCTAAATAGATCCCCAATTCTATACAGATTTATTTCATAACATGTCTTAGAAGTTAAAGTTTAATCAGTCTTCAGTATGCTCCCTCTAGTGGTGGCTTTGTTACTGGAAGAATATATTTTGGACCTCCTCTTTATCAGAAAAACTAAACTAAAATATAACAAAATAAATTACCGCACCCAAAACAAATAAACAAAAAAACTCCCCAGACAACTAAATAAACTAAAACCATAACTACACTTTAAAGTACAGATAAACCGGTAATATCAAAGCAAAAGAAACATGGTTGTTACGCCGAGCGCTCCGGGTCCCTGCTCCTCCCCGGAGCGCTCGCGGCGTTTTCCTCTCTGCAGCGCCCCGGTCAGACCCGCTGACCGGGAGCGCTGCACTGACACTGACGACGGGGATGCGATTCGCATAGCGGGACGCGCCCGCTCGCGAATCGCATCCCAAGCTACTTACCTGTCCCGGTCCCCGGCTGTCACGTTCTGGCGCGCGCGCCCTAGAGAGCGGAGCTCTCTAAGATTTAAAGGGTCAGTGCACCACTGATTGGTGCCTGGCCCAATCACTGTATTAGCTCCCACCTGCTCCACGCCTATATTACCTCACTTCCCCTTCCCAGTATTGCCGGATCTTGTTGCCTTGTGCCAGAGAAAGCGTTTTGTGTATGTCCCAAGCCTGTGTTCCAGACCTTCTGCTGTTGCCCCTGACTACGACCCTTGCTGCCTGTCCTGACCATCTGCTACGTCCGACCTTGCTCTTGCCTTGTCCTTTTGTACCGCGCCTGTCTCAGCAGTCAGAGAGGTTGAGCCATTACCGGTGGATACGACCTGGTTGCTACCGCCGCAGCAAGTCCATCCCGCTTTGCGGCGGGCTCTGGTGAATACCAGTAGCGACTTAGAACCGGTCCACCGGTACGGTCCACGCCAATCTCTCTCTGACACAGAGGATCCACCTCCAGCCTGCCGAATCATAACAGTAGATCCGGCCATGGATCCCGCTGAGGTGCCGCTGCCAAGTCTCGCTGACCTACCCACGGTGGTCGCCCAGCAATCCCAGCAAATCGCCCAACAAGGACAGCAGCTGTCGCAGTTGACCGCCATGCTACAGCAACTTCTGCTACAGCTACAGCAGCAACCATCTCCTCCGCCAGCTCCTGCACCTCCTCCGCAGCGAGTGGCCGCTCCTAGCCTCCGCTTGTCCCTGCCGGACAAATTTGATGGGGACTCTAGACTCTGCCGTGGTTTCCTGTCTCAATGTTCCCTACATCTGGAGATGTTGTCAGGCCAATTTCCTACAGAACGGTCTAAGGTGGCTTTCGTAGTTAGTCTTCTGTCTGGAAAGGCCTTGTCTTGGGCCACACCGCTCTGGGACCGCAATGATCCTGCCACAGCCACTGTCCAGTCCTTCTTCACTGAAGTCCGTAGTGTCTTCGAGGAGCCAGCCCGGGCCTCCTCTGCCGAGACTGCCTTACTGAACCTAGTCCAAGGAACTTCTTCCGTAGGCGAATACGCCATCCAGTTTCGTACCCTCGCCTCAGAGCTAGCCTGGAACAATGAGGCCCTCTGCGCGACCTTCAAGAAAGGCTTATCCAGCAACATCAAAGATGTACTGGCCGCACGAGAAATTCCAGCTAACCTGTTTGAACTTATTCTTTTGGCCACCCACATCGACAAGCGTTTTTCTGAAAGACACCAGGAGCTCCGCCAGGAAAAGGACCTTGATCTCTGGACACCTCTCTCCCAGTATCCTTTGCAATCTACCCCTGTGCCTCCCGCCGAGGAGGCTATGCAAGTGGATCGGTCTCGCCTGACCCATGAAGAGAGGTCTCGTCGCAGAGATAAAAACTTATGCCTGTACTGCGCTAGTACTGAACATTTCTTAGCGGACTGCCCTATTCGTTCTCCGCGTCTGGGAAACGCACGCACGCACCCTGTTCAAATGGGAGTGGCGTCCCTTGGTGTGAATTCTGCTTCTCCACGTCTCACTGTGCCCGTGCGGATTTCTCCTTCTGCCAACTCCTCCTTCTCAGCTGTGGCCTTCTTGGACTCTGGTTCTGCTGGAAATTTTATTCTGGCCTCTTTTGTTAATAGGTTCTGCATCCCAGTGACCCGTCTCGTCAAGCCGCTCTACATTTCTTCGGTCAACGGAGTAAAATTGGACTGCACTGTGCGTTACCGCACAGAACCCCTGCT
This sequence comes from Hyla sarda, assembly GCF_029499605.1. NCBI lineage: Eukaryota > Metazoa > Chordata > Amphibia > Anura > Hylidae > Hyla > Hyla sarda. The sequence goes on along the minus strand of NC_079190.1, from coordinate 383,523,320 downwards.
TATGAGCATTGGACTGCATCACGAGAAAATTGAATTTTTTGTTCTGCCCAACTGCACCTCTGAAGTCCTCCTCGGTCTGCCATGGCTCCAACGTCATTCTCCCACCCTTGACTGAACCACCGGGGAGATCAAGAATTGGGGTCCTGCTTGTCACAAACGATGCCTCACATCTGCTCCCACTTGCCCTACTCCTGAGGTTCCACCCATACCGGTCCCTCCCAAAGCTTACCAGGATATTCTCGGCAAAAAACAAGTCGAGATTTTGACTCCTCATAGCCCCCTTCCTGGTAACACTCTGCCCCGTGACAAGCTTCACCCTCTGTCCCCCCTCCCCATTCCCACTTCTTCTGGATTGCCAGCCGCTGATGTAGCTACTGAGGACTTCTCTTTTTTCCGGAAGGAAACTCAAGATTCGCCCCCTATGTTCTCGTCTCATTTGAAGGGACAAGGAGGCAAAAAGAGGGGGAGACCTAAGGGGGGGGTACTGTTACGCCGAGCGCTCCGGGTCCCTGCTCCTCCCCGGAACGCTCGCGGTGTTTTCCTCTCTGCAGCGCCCCGGTCAGACCCGCTGACCGGGAGCGCTGCACTGACACTGATGACGGGGATGCGATTCGCATAGCGGGACGCGCCCGCTCGCGAATTGCATCCTAAGCTACTTACCTTTCCCGGTCCCCGGCTGTCACATTCTGGCGCGCGCGGCTCCGATCTCTAGGGCGCGCGCACGCCAGCTCTCTAAGATTTAAAGGGCCAGTGCACCACTGATTGGTGCCTGGCCCAATCACTGTATTAGCTCCCACCTGCTCCACGCCTATATTACCTCACTTCCCCTTCCCAGTATTGCCGGATCTTGTTGCCTTGTGCCAGAGAAAGCGTTTTGTGTATGTCCCAAGCCTGTGTTCCAGACCTTCTGCTGTTGCCCCTGACTATGACCCTTGCTGCCTGCCCTGACCTTCTGCTACGTCCGACCTTGGTCTTGCCTTGTCCTTTTGTACCGCGCCTGTCTCAGCAGTCAGAGAGGTTGAGCCGTTAACGGTGGATACGACCTGGTTGCTACCGCCGCAGCAAGACCATCCCGCTTTGCGGCGGGCTCTGGTGAATACCAGTAGCAACTTAGAACCGGTCCACCGGTACGGTCCACGCCAATCCCTCTCTGACACAGAGGATCCACCTCCAGCCTGCCGAATCATAACAGTGGTGCTGTATGTACTACTAATATCAATGCTATGCTCCAGAAAGGGGATGTTATTAAGAGCATTCCATCAAGTATATGTACACATTAACATGGTAGTAATTTCTAGTGATCTCATTGCGGATACAAGGTGCATTTGTTCCTAGTTTACATAGGATACATTTAATAACAGCAGATGTGTTTATCCCATGTTGAATGCATCAAAACTGGAATGTCAAAAATTGAAAATGTAATAATGTTTATAAATCGAGTGCAAACACATTGACAATTATTACATTCTATTCTATTTTTCCATGCATTTGACATTTGACATGCCTTAAAAATCTATTGGGACAGAATAGAGTTGTTTTGAATTTCTATTGTACACTGAAATGTGTTCCACACACCACCTCCCACTATAGACACGCATTCTGTTCACATGTACTTTACTTTATGTAATCTGTTGATTTTTAAATTAAAGGGGTACTCTCCTGGAAAACATTTTTTTTTAAATGGTGCCAGAAAGTTATTTAAAAATCTTAATCCTTCCAGTACTTATCAGCTGCTGTATGCTCCAGAGGAAGTTGAGTGGTTCTTTTCAGTCTGACCACAGTGCTCTCTGCTGAAATCTCTGTCCATTTTAGGAACTGTCTGGAGAAGGTGGGTTTGCTGTGGGGATTTGCTTCTACTCTGGACAGTTCCTAAAATGGACAGAGGTGTCAGCAGAGAGCACTGTAGTAAGACAGAAAGGAAATTCTAAAAGAAAATAACTTCTTCTAGAACATACAGCAGCTGATAAGTACTGGAAGGGTTAAGATTTTTAATTAGAAGTAATATACAAATCTGTTTAACTTTCTGGCAATGCACCAGTTGATTAAAAAATTTTTTTTTCCAGTGGAGTACCCCTTCAAAGGGTTACTCTGCCCCTAGACATCTTATCCCCTATCCAAAGGATAAGTGATGGGTCCCATGTTCTGAACACCCTGGCATTCTGAACATTTATGTTCAGAACGCCAGCTTCAGGCGGCCGTGGTCGTGATGTCATGCCACTCCCCCTCCATTCATGTCTATGGAAGGGGGCATGACAGCTGTCACGCCCCCTTCCATAGACATGAATGGAGGGGGCGTATTGTGACATCATGAACAAAGAAGCTCCAAGCCTTTCTCGGAGATCGTGGGGGTCCCAGCAATACCAACAAGTGCAAATTTTCCCAAATCAAAGGCTGTCCATATAATACAAGGATGGCTTAATTCCAGCAAAACAGGAGCCGTCTTCATTGATAAATTCTCCCTTCTGCCTCCTAGCAGGGGAACCTCCTCTACAATATACATGTTTTAATTTACCATAAATGCAGTTTTGGGCTGATGTATACTACAATACTTTGATCTCTCAGGGGAAAGTATACTGTGGACAACCGTATAGGTATATTTGCTTTTACGTTCATTGTACCCCTGCTCTTATGATGGCACATGCAGACCATCAATGTTGATCTGTAGGGTCTAATTCTTCTCTATTTCTTTTTTTATTAACCCAAACCAAGAGGTAATCCCCAGCAGCAAGTGACCTTGTTAGCTGCCTGCTTCAGAAGGATCCTCGGGACCTCTGGTGGGCCAGTCAGACAAATGTGAATTTTACATATTAAGAGATGCTTTCAGCAAGCCAGCTTTCCCATGAAATAAAAGAATACAGATTAAACCTCCTATCATCCAAGGAATGACATTATGGCCAAAAACAAGAACCAGCGTCAAGACCATTTGTTCAGCTTTCATTATGGATTTAGCCTCAAGCTGTAAACAAGAAATACAGAGTGATTCCCACTGCCAGTCATGCACATCCAGGCCTGATTATAGGTTTCCTAGACAGGAAGGAAAACCTATTTCATGGGTCAGAAGTTTTACATTGGGGGATGGCACTGAGACAACA